>NW_024962264.1:45780539-46112595 GCF_019238085.1 Lagopus leucura
GCTGAGCATGGTGCCGGCTGCGGGCGGCAGCACCGCCAACCCGCCCCGCCCCCGGCCCGCCGCCCGCCTCCGCCGTCAGCGCGCGCCCCCCGGGCCCTGCGTCAGCAGGAGGGCGCGCGGCGGCGGCGGCGGCGCGGGTGGCGGCGGCGGGTTGGCGGTGCTGCCGCCCGCAGCCGGCACCATGCTCAGCCTGCAGGACTCGCTCTTCTTCGAAATTAGCATCAAGTCCCTGCTCAAGTCCTGGAGCGGCGGCAGCGGTAAGTACGGCGCTGCGCCGGGAGCCGCGGCCCCGCGCCGGGTCGGTCGGCTTCTGCGTGTTGCCGCGTGGAGCTGAGCCGAGCCGTGACGGCAGTTTTGGCGGTCCCGTGCCGGGGCGAGGCGTGCCGGTCGTCCGGCCGGCGCGTGGGACGGGGTACGGTGTGCCGGCCCTTACGTAACCGGGCTTTGGAGTTTGGGCGTGTGAGGCGCTAATTTGGGCCGCGGTTATCCCGGGCTGATGAGGCTCCTCGTGTCCTTCGCTGCCCGAGGCGGCAGCCGGCAGGCGCTGGGGTGAATCCTGCCGCGTGTTTCTGAAGCAGGAGCCTCTGTCCCTAGGCTAAGGGTGCTGGGGTTGTGCCTCAGGGCGATCATTGCAGCTGCGGAAAGCGCACGCTGTGCTGTGAGCTGCCCAAGCAGAGCATCTCGCTCTGGGCTCCCACTGAGACGTTCAGGCTGAGGAGGGCCATGGCAGGGGGCAGGGGCAGCCACGCTGCCCTTGTCTCACCCCACCCACAGCCCTCATGCAGGGTCACTGCTGCCTGAGCATGACTGATATAGAGTGACGGGGTGACAGGCTACACGTTTCCCAACGACCCGTGCCTTGTAACAGCAAAAGAACAGCTGAAGTTGTCGGCATCCTGTGTTTCAGCTGTGTATGAGCTCTGTGAGGTGTTGCCCTAGGCTTGCCCTCACGAGCACTCCTCTGGAGCTGCTGAGGTTTGTGATCCACACACATTCTGCTCAGTATGACTGGTAAGAAATTAGCGGTTCGTCAGCTGGGGGTGTGCAGGCACCCGGTGTGCCCCAGCAGCACTGGCATGGTTTGCTTCTGGCACTGATGCTGAGATCTGCATTTTGGACTGGCAACCTCTAAGCTGACAGCTCAAACATGAGTGCTTCAAAGCTGACATCCCTCTGCTGCTTTAGTGCATGTCTTAGGGTTTAGCTGTTCCAGGTTCTTTCTACTCTGCACTTAACTGATATTCTTGCCTACTTGTAAATAACTGTAATTTAGGCATATATTTTACAGTGTGAGTTGAAGATGTCATGAAAAGGATCATGAATCCTTGAGGTTAATTTTACTAATGTGTATAATTTCTAACTAGAAGCAGAACATGGGATGTATTCAGTTGCAACAAATTGAGTCTGTAGCTGGCTAAATAAATGCTGTGTCAATAAGGCAAACTGCAGGCTCGTGATCAGACAGCAATGCTGGCTGTGACGGGGCAATGATGCTAACAAAGGGTATGTGAGGAGAGACTACAGTGTCATGCTCCCCCTGTGCCCTCTGCTGTGTGAGCAGCAGCTCCCCAGCCCTGCCAGGAAGTGGGAAGGGGCTGTGTTGCTGCACTTCAGCCCTCATTCCTCACAGTGGTAGCTCTGCTCATGTGAGTGGGCACGGTTACAGCTGCTGTGGTGTGCAGCTGGGCACAGCCCTGAGCTGTAACTCGCACCCAGGCTGCTCGCTTTCTGTCCCCTAAAACATTTTCCAATCAAGTGATGCAGTGTGTGCACAGCAAGGAGTTACGTAATATTTATGTTGAGCGTGTGCTTGGAAATTCAATAAACTCGCATCTGCTGAGAGATTACATAAGAAAGGTTTCTCCTGTGTTTTCTTAAAGAATTTTTAAGTAACTTGAGAACACTGTATACCGAGGAATATCAGAGCAGGAGTGCACGTGCTTGCACACATTTATATAAGCACTCATAAAGAGCATGTCCTGCTCCCGCAGACCCCGGCTGAGGGCTTGCTTAGCTGGCACAATGCTGCTGCAGTGCTGGCCTGGCCGAGGTTTTATTGTAGTTGATCTTTCTTCTTTCATTGACAACAATGAAGTGACACTTGTATGGCCTAGTTTCAGAATGCTGTCTCTCTGCCAACAATTTTAGGCATTACTTCTTTTTGAAGGGAGTCAGGCGTGGCCTTTTAAACCAGCGCTGTAGGGAGGGTGTTCCTGCCCAAGGATTGTTTGTTGCAGTGATGGATGGAATGGTGACTTCATGTGAGTTGTTTTTGGGTTCTGTATCTAAGGAGTTGTAGTCATAATAATGCATCCGAGTCCTAAAGGTGAAAAAACGTGTGACGTTAAAGTTACAGGTCCTGTTTAGCTTATTGAAGGATGTAGCTATAGTCTGTGATGCTTCTGAGGTTTCTGGTTCTGCAGCAGAAGGGAATGTAGTTACAGTTATTTACATCAGCTGGTATGAGCAAGCACTCGTATTTTGTCCACAAACCCTTTGTTTGATGGAGGTGTGGATACTAGGATACTATGAGCAATACTTTTGGTAGTACAGTATACATGTTCCAAAGCCAAATGCGGTGCTGCCTACAAAGGGAAGCAGTGTGCAAGGGTAGCCTTTCTCCGAGATGAGCTGTGTATTTCCATGACAGCTGTGCATGTATTTCTGGAGCTTGTGGTCAGCTGCCTGGTGAGCACCATCCCTTACTGCTTCCTACAAACTCTTCCGCATTCCTAATACCTGCCGCAAGGGTCGTCTTGTCAAATTCAGAAGTAAATAATTATTTCTAGAGAATGAAAATTGAGATATAAAGTATCCATTGTTTTTCTGATAGCAAAGGCACAGGTTTTTGTTCCTGTGCAGTTGTTGTGGTGCGTCTGTTCAGCAGACAGAGCAGGGTGTCTGCCCTGTGTCTGTCTGACAGTAAGTCCATGCACTCAGGGGGTATCTCTGTGTTGGAGGTGGCTCATGGGATTCTTGGTGTTGGTTTACTCACTTTGGTTCAGGAGTGAAAGTTCCTGGAACCTGGGAATGTACAAACCACGCTGTGGCATGCATGGATCTGTCCAACAGCTGTGTTTGAAAATGTGTTCTAAAACCAGAAAGAAATGAAAGAAGGCAGAATGGAGGTGAGTTAGCAGAGCTCCATCTGCTGAGCACTGGCAGGGTAGCTTGGAGCCATCTGCCTGGTGATGGGGTGAGATAACGTGGGCTCAGGGCTGCTCTCATTCCCAAGGATTGCCTGATTGAAGCGTGCTTTCTCTGCTACCAACAATAAATGGACTTCTGGCTCTCAGGAGAGGTACTGCTCCAATAGCTCTCTTTTGAACAAGTTTGGTGTTAACAAGCACATTTTTGCCCTGTGGCTTTTCATTTCATGGTGGATGATACGGTGTGCTTTAACTGAGAAGGATGACATCACCTCAAATTGCCTTAACAAGGATATGTGTAGGAAGGGAACGTCTGAGGAACTGTAGGACAAACGTTCTGTTGTTGGCCCTGTCCTCTGGGAGGAGATGGCTGAGGGCTACTGCAGAGCTGGGCATGCGCTTGCCAGGAGTGCAGCTTTGTTGCAGCTGCAGCTTGGTTCTGGATTGAGCTATTTAAAGCAATACATGCACAGTTCGTTACTACTTCAAGAATCATCACTGATAAATTTTTACTTTCCTCCTCTGTAACTGTTACACTGCAAAGAAAAATGAAGCACAGGAGGAAAAAGGAATCTTGAGATGCTACATGATTGCTTCTGCTCCAGAATGTCCTTTGGGGCAGTAGTGAGCTGCGGTAGCCCAGGGAACCTGCAGGCATTTCTAATGGCAGGTGTATGTTACAATAGCAAAACTTGCTATTTCACTATCAAGAGAGATCTTATTTTCATGAGATCATTTTTGTTGTCTTTTTAAGTAATATTGAGCAGGTTATTAGCTTTATTTGTCCAGCATTGGGCATCCCAAATAATAATGCTCAGTCTTCCTGAAGAAAATGTTTTGTTAATTGTCTCCGTGTCTTAAAAAAGTCATGATAGTGAGTACTCATATACTGAAACTCCACAGACTATGTCTGAGGAATGTACCAATTTCTCCTATCACTGTATCTCCCCGAATGGTTTTGGGATGCTGGAAAGTGATACTTCAAAATAAAAAATGAATTCAAATTTATGATAAGTTTTGAAAGCGGTACCAGATTTTGTACATTCTGGTTTGTTTCCAATTTAACTGTGTTTTCTGATAGTAAATGTAATTACAGATCTGTTCCCTGTACTGCTTCAGCAGTGAGTTTGTTTACCGTAGAGAGAGGCTTACAATGGCTTTGCCACAGGCTGTTAGTTGTCATGGTAAAGCAAAGTTATGGCAGTGGTTAACCACCCAATAAAATGTGAACTGATTTCTGCATTTTGAGTGAAAAGGGATTATGCAATGTAGCCTCAGTATTTGGCCTTGTTTGTGAACTTTGGTGGCCTCTAATGATGGCCATTTGCACAGCCGGAATATGTTCAATTGAATGGAGTGATACTAATGTGATGTGTAGTAAAATCTTGTATATCAAGAAAAAGTACTATTTAAAGGTTTTTTTTTTTTTTTTTTTTTGAGGTAAATAAACAGGCTGGCAGGAGAGCTAGACTGTAAGATGATTCAAACCAGTCAAATCATCAGTACCACCCACAGCTGAAAAATGGATGCTCCTAAGTGAAAGTCTCCAAGCTGTCAAGCTTCTAATTGTTTTCTATTAGGTGTTGCAGAGGTGAGCTGGATGAGCAAGGACAGCGTTTCACCCCATGTCTGAACCCGCAAAAGGGGCTTTGGTCCAGCTATGCAGCCATGTCACCTTCTGAACTGCCACCTGTGGTGCTTGTCTCGTCCTTTTAGTGAGGGGATTTGAGTCATTAGATCAGCAGAAATTTTCTTGGGATGTTGGAGAAAGTTTTTCTTTTATTTAATGAGCCAAACGAGACTTATGTTGAGGCAAAGGTGGATGGAGCATGGGCTGGTGTGCAGGAAGGGCCGGGGCCTGCTGTCCATGAATATGATGGTGACTGCCTCTTTCAGCGTCTGCTACGTCAGCTCAGCTGGGCTGTGCAGCCTTGCTCCCATGTGGGCTGCTCACAAGCTTCCTTTATATTTGCTCATTTTATTTCTGCATGACTGTGTGAATCTTTTTTTCCATAACTTTCACTGAACACTTACATCGATGCGTGTATTTTTTTTTCCTTTGCTGTATCTGTTTGATGCCCACAGTCTGTACTTTAAAACTTGATGGAAATTTGATGTAGATTTGACGTAAGGGTCTGGGGGCTCATCAGAGAAGGGTATGTGACCAGATTTTTAGAAATCATAAGTAGATGTGGATACGAAATATTTTGGGCCTTAATTTTGACCTTTTAAAAATGGTTTTACGGAAAACCTTGAATTATGATTTCCTTTGAAGATGATGCCATGTGTGGTTCTTCATATAAATTTTTAAATAAGTTGCTTGCATTGTAGTAAGTACGATATGTGTTGGGCCATGCATTATTTATTTTCATCAGGCATAGATATGCTAGAGTGAGCTTTCCTTTAGGGCATTCTTTCTATTAAAACAATATACTTCTGCTAAACCCGTAACTCAACTGGATTTTGTAATGATTCAGATTGCAGAAGAGAATGCTATTGAAAGGAAAAAGTGCCCCACATACAAACCCCTCTGTCAGCTGCTATTGCTAGAATAAACTGCGTGCTCTGCATGAACTTCAGGAAAGCTCCAGATAAACCAACTGCAGCAACCCATATCAAATATCCCATTTCTGCTGAGTTTTTCTTTTTTTAAAAAAAAACAACTCTTGCTCTGCTGATTTTGTATTGGAGGGAGAAAGGTTCAGACACTGGAGATTTAATAGTATTTAAGAGATCACTGTATTTATTTAGAAAAGTGGTTGAAATCTTCAGAACGCTATAGAGCGGAAGTATTGTGTTTGCTATATTATATCCTGTTGGCATATAGTTGCAGTTTTCCCTTGTTTAAAAAAGAAAGCATATATTCTTCCTTATGTGTTAAGAAAGTATAATGGTGGTAGTCAAAGGGAGCTTTTAAATTCAGTTAGATACAGTGCAAAATAAAGTGTAAATATAAACTTCAAGAGGAAAAGGCCATTCTAAATAAAAAAGGTACCCTAAGCTAAAGTATATAGAGCCACACTGCTTTAAATAAGAGTTGTTTGAACTCTGACACTCCTAGTGCCTGTGCTACTGTCGTGAGAAAAGATTTACATTTTGCCTGTGTTCTGGGGAGAAAATGGAGGGAAATTTAATGAAACATAATTTTGGATTATAAACCGCCAGGCTGCAATAACAAGAAAATAGATTGTTAAGGCATAGAATTCCATTGTTTTAATGGCTTAACATTGGAATATTAACTATTGAGGTATTAAGGTATAGAAACAAATTATATCATTGACTTTGTATTGATAAATCTTATTAGGCTAATCCAGAAACTATGGACCAATCAAGAAGTAAATACAGAGATGGTCGAAGTACTAAATTATTTATAACTGGAAAATGCTTCAGTACTGTTACAGAATTGGATTTTTTTAATGACTCTTTAATTATTTACATCACCCTTTAGACTTGGTGCCATAAATTGGTATAGTTAAAAGCAAACAGTATGTGTAAGGACAAATTTTCCTCATTTCAGAGTAAATACTGAATAAATAATACTTTAAAGCAGTGCTGGAAAACAACAAGCATATAACTGAAAACAAAAATCCTCACTCTTTCACCTTTTTTCATTCTTCTCCTAAGAATGAAGAATTTGATAACCTAAAGAGGAGGAAGAGTGCATTTTTTCAGATTTATGTAGCTTCAGTGGCGTTCACTGTTCAGTAGGCATTTGGGTGATGCCCTCAGCAATGTTCTTTAACTTTTGGTTAGCCCTGAAGTGGTCAGGCAGTTGGACTGGATGGTCTTTGAAGGTGGTTCCAACTGAGCTACTCTTATGTGTATATAGAAGTAGGCTGCTCTGAGAGTTTAAATAAAAAGAAGACAATAAATAAACAAACCACACAGCCTTTTGAGCTTCTGAAATATTTTACTGTTGTTAAAAGCAGCAGTATTTATAGCTTTCTTGCTTCAACAATCCGTTCAAGTTCCAGAAGTAGTTAATTGCTCAAATTGATTCTAGGAAAAGGTGTCATAAATGACTCCTCTGGTTCTGCCCATTGGGCACAGCTGCCATGTGCGTAGGGTATTTTCATTACTTGTGAAACATCCGTTGTAGCCTATTGCTACAGAACAGAGTGCTGGTCCAGAAAGATGTGTTAGTGCCTTGAACACTTGGAAGTCAACTAACTAATTAATGGGTATTACATTGCATCACAATGTGTAAAGCAGTGTAAGTAGCTCTATGAATTGTAATTTTCTTCCTTGTTCATCATCCCAATTTTTTTAGTGCTGAGCTAGAACTTGGAGGAATTCCTGATCTGAGGACTTGTTTGTGAAGTGCTGGTGCATTTGGGTTACTGTTCAATATCAGTTTAGCTGGTCTTAACGCAGAGCTGGTGTTAGGCTTAGGAAATAGAGCATCTGACATCTCAGTGGAAACCTGTCTCTTTTCTCTCTTTGACATCTTGTTTGTGCCAGCTGTCAGCGGGGCATAGCAGTTGGGCCAAACATCACCAGATTTGTACTGTTCTTTCAGCTACAAATGGGGTCTTGTCCTGGAAAAAAGGCAGGCTGGTAACTGAGGCTTCATTTTTATGACAGCAAAGAAGAAAAAGGAGGAAGCTAGCCCAGTGGTACTGAGATCTGGCTAAGAAGCTCAAAGTTTTTTGGATAGCTGTTTGGGATAAAAGAACTTGTGACAGACTGAATAGGGATATTAAGGTAGGCTCTTGTGTTGTTCTACTTGCAGGGACGTTCTTACCTTTTGAACTCTCATCAGAAAAAAAAAAAAAAAAAGAAAAAAAAAAAAGTAAGAAAAGAAATTTGCTGCCAGAAGTGAATGGGTAAGAGGAAAAAAAAGATAAAGACTTCAAGGTCTTTCTTCTTTTTTCTCTTCTTAAATAACTGTAAATTAAACAGACAAAAACAACCAGAAAGCATGCTTGATGCTGTAAGTATTCCTTTGCAGGACAGAAAACAAACTATATCCTAAACTTAAAAAAAATAAATAAAAAAAAAAAAAATTACATTAGGTAAAACAGTATAGGTGAGACCAGCTTTCATAAATATGGTGTAAGGTAACCAAAAGGAAAGTGTTTGTACTGCTAGAAGTTTCTATAACATATACCAATGTAGTACTGTTCAAAGGATTATTTGGACATATGTATGTAAGTACAAGACTTTTGCCTTGAAGGCGGGGTACTGCAACTGAAAAGCTGAAGTGTTCACCTTGAAAAGAGCAAGGGCAGCAAGATGGCAAGCTGTCTTATCCAATAGGGTAGAGGATAGCAGGGCTGCTAAGGAGGGTGCAGGCGTATTTTTGGTAGCAACCCTTGTAGGAGTTCACTATCTAAAATGTGGGGTAGGGTGTGAAATAGACAACTGAGCATAAAAACTTTTTGAAGCATATTGAACTAAGGATGAATCTCATTGGTACCGGATCTCACTGTAGTTGAATGCTGTCTTCCTCTAGTAAATTATGGTGGGCTTGGGTAGAGATTATGCACTTTTCCAGAATCAAACATGCATGCACTACTTATTCTGAAGACCCGAAGGGAATCACAGAATCACAGAATTGTAGGGGTTGGAAGGGACCTCCAGAGATCATCGAGTCCAACCCCCCTGCCAAAGCAGGTTCCCTACACCAGGTAGAAGGAAGAAGTACTGCTTCCTTAGTTGATTTTAATGTAGGTACTGTTTTACTAGGTTTTTATTGCACTTTTTTAGTTCTTTGTCAAGGTTTATTATCTCTTCTTTACTTCTTTTAAGACCATTTACATTACTGGTGCCAAGAGTAATTTGAGTAATTTGGTTTTATATTTACAGTTTTAAGGTTATTAAGACTGCCAACAAACGACAATCAATATTGTATAGCTTTAGCTCTTTCAGAGCTAGAGGCCCAAGAAAGGTGCTGTAGAGCATACCAGTCTCTCATTTCTGCTGGATAGGATTTTCTCTGTTTCAGTCCTCAGGCATCCAATAGGCTCTCATCATCCGCTTGACTCCTGCCATTTAGATATTTGTAAGCACTGATAAGATTCCCCCCAGCCTTCTCCAGGCTGAACTGCTCCAGTTCTCTTAGCCTTTTCTCATGAGGGAGAAGCTCCAGGCTCCTCACTGCCTTTGTGGCCCTCCAGTGGACTCTCTGAAAGTTCCCTGTCTTCCTTGAGTGGGGGAGCCCAGAACTGGACACAGCACTCCAGGTGTGGCCCCAGCAGGGCAGAGTAGAAGGGGAGGATCACCGTCTTAGACCTGCTGGTCATGCTCTTTTTAATGCACCCCAAGATACCATTGGCTGTCTTGGCCACAGGGGCACATTTATGTCTTATGGACCCACACTTGCAGACTTGTTGGCGTAAGAGAGCATAATAAGGTGTTGCAAGTTCTCATATGCATCCATAGTTAGAAATAAGTCTTTTTTTCCCTTTTGTTTCTCTAACCTATGCTTCTTATCATATGCAGCTGCTCTAGCAGGTTCTTGGTAACAGATTTCTAGAGGTTAAACGTTGTTCCTCTCTCTCTGTTATTTCTGTGATGTAGCAGTGTGGAAAACACATTGCTGAGCAGACTGCTTCCTGCAGGAAAAACTAATGTCTGTTGTGGGTCTAGGGAGCTTCCAGTCAGCCCTGTAGCAAAGTAGATTTTTATGGTGTGACAAAAAGCATCTCGGTATTTTCTGGTGATATCAATATAGGACTGTGCAAACTTAAATACCATGTTGGGGAGGAAAAGATGAATGATGAGCTTTGGACATGGAGCTCCAGCTTCTAGGGCACTGACTTGCAGCATAATCGAAGGGTGACCAAGGCTTGTTCCATTTCATGGCTTGAGTTGGTCCTGTTCCAGATGTCAGCACTGGAGCAGTGTTTGTGGCACTGTGGTCAGTCTCCAGGCCCTAATCCCTGCTGAAATCCGTAGTCACTGCAGCACAATGTGCTGGCAGCTGCCAAGCACAACTTGTTTTCCTTCCTCTTTGCTTGTGGTCCCCCTCAAGCAGAGTTGTTCTCATCTTATTAATGAAATCTGTATCTTACTACTTAAGAAGGATTAAAGAAGTAGTGCTTTTTCTTAGAGTACATGCAGATTTTCCCTGTGTCTCAAATACTGATGAGGCTGCTGTTCAAATGCTTCACCAGAAAAGACAATGTTTCCAGCACTGAGTAGGAGTATTTGGGCAACATGTTAAAACATTTTTGGTAACACTGTAGCAGAACAAGGATGAAACAATCATTGCCTCATTTTTAGGTATGCTGGTATGGTTATATGTCGCAATTTAGGAGATGGGAACATTTCCTGGTGATCTGTGCTACTTCTGGTCAGTAACCTGTGTGACGTTTTTTCCCTCCATATAGCGGTAGTCAAGATATTTATGGGTTATATAATTACATTTGTGATGTCCTCTGCTAAGGAATTCCACTCTCTGTTTCTAAAGAGGACAGCATGTTGGAGAATTTGTAAAGGAGAATCTTAGGTGATTTTTTTTAGAGAGGATTTCTTCTTTTTATGTTTGTAGAAAATTGTAGTCTTCTAAAATATCACTCAAATATTGTTGCTGCCATTAATGGCCATTGGTATCAGTGCATACGGCTCGTATGGCTGAATGCTGAGTAACTTTTCAAGCCTTAAAACCTCATAGTATGCAAATGATTGCAGTTCTGAATGTAGGTGGGATTCACTTGTCCTGCCTCTTTACAGGGTGCTTTTGTTGAGATTTGGATTTGGATATCAACACGTTTATTCCTGTCAATCATATGAATGACTACAGAATAGATGTTACCTGTCTCTTATTATTTTTTCTGATAGAGTGGATGTTTTCTGCTTTGTTGTTGTTATTGTTGTTTTTTTCCCCTGAGTCTTCCTACAAAAATGGGAATAATGCTATTAATTTCTGTCAGAAAGCAATGTAGGAAATAGCATCACAACATTGTATAAACCATGTCACAAATGTAAGCATGGGAACTTGTAAGAGGGGAAGGTGATGTTTAAAATAAAAACTGAGTTTTTTCTTTTGCCTTTTACTTTCAGTACAGTACAGCTAAAATCTTTTAAACAACCAGTTTAACCATGCATTTTGAAGTTCTGTGGACAAGCATATGATAGCCTATTTTTGTTTCAGATGTCACTAGCCTCCCCAGGATCTGACAAAGAGGCTGTTAACTCTGAAAGCTTGGTGTGTTTACAGTGACTAAGAATAACTCTGTACCACACTTGGTATTGTCTTCTTACAGAGGTCCAGTTCTAGCACTGGGTGCGGTTTGCATGCCATGTGAGAATTTACAGCTTGTCTTGTGCTGTGCCCTTGCATTATTACTTTCTCTGAAGACTCAAAGCCCTGAAGCTGGTTGTCTGTTTTCTAAGAAGTTGCAAAACTGCAGATTCTTACTGGCTCAGTTTACTTTCATTTGTAATAAGTGTAGAGAAATTTCTTCAGAAGATCCAGGAGGAAGGAGAAGTGTCTCATGCTTACTGATGTAAGAAGATCTTTAAGTAGGGCTTTGTTAGAACTCAGTGCTGCATCATGCTCTTACACCAAGACTGCAGAAGTGCAGAGGAATGTCAAAACACAGTTGCTAATCGTAGAAACAAATTAAGTTTGTATTAGCATCCCAAAGTGCAGTGCTCAGTCATCTAGATATTTCCTAATTTTCACATTCAACAAATTTTTTTCCCACAAAACCAAACCTAGAAAACATTCTGGAGCCTCACCAGCTTTGAAGTTGACTTTGCTGTTGTCCTGTGGAGTTCAGTGAATGAAAGGGAGTACATTTGAGAAACAGAAACACAAATACTAGAGCTAATTTGGAAACGTTGACTTTACAAAAATCGTGTGAGATCTGCACACATCATTGCAAGGAAGTGTAAGCTGTAGTTTAAAAAGAGCTGCCTTACGCATGTGCTAACCCTGCTTGTGTCAGAAACCAAAGCTCAGCAAGTGTGCAGTTTTCAGAAAAGCTGAAGTTTTCTGCCCTGCTGAACTTTATTTAGGGTGTTATGTTGTTTTTCCTGCTCTTCTTTTTTTGTTTTCCCCCTTCTTTTTTTTTTCTCTTTGGATAGTTAGTTAGATAGTTAGTTTTAGCTGGTTACCTAGCTGCGCAAAATGTTGTATTTTTTTGTTTTTTCCTTCTCAGTGAACTTAGGAGAATATGCTGTTGTGTTGGTTTCTTTCTCCTTAAACTTAGCAGGTTGAGTTAGTCTTCAGTGGCTTACTTCTCTTTCCAGCTTGTGAGCTCACCTGGAGGATTGCAAGGCAAAACTGACAGAAGCAAAACGGAGATGAATTGTTCTTTCCCGAAACTGATACTTGATGTATGAGTCTTGCCCTAACCCTGATTTGTGTATGCTGGAGCATGTTCTACTGCTCAAATATGTTGACCTGTGTTTTTATTTTTTTAAGCCTGGAGTGTGTATCTTGCACTTCAATTTTCAAATTGTATCACAATATCAGAAATGCTGTTATAATGTTTCTGGTTGCTTCACTAGGCAGTTACTATAAAAAATGGGAAAATGTTCTTTAAATGAACAAGGCCAACATAATGTGTCTTCAAGCTTTGTAGAAATAGTTTTCATCTTATATATAACATACTTACATGGAGCAGTTGAAAAGAAGATCATTTCATTTCTTTATAGATTAAAAAGAAATTGTATAATACCTGATATGAAGTTATTGGCTACTTTACAACTGATGCTCCAGAGTCTTTTTCCCAAATCACTTGTTACAACAAAGCTGCTAATATTCATCACTTCTAGCATTAACTCAGGAAAGGTATCAGGTTGACATTAATGAGATTAATTGAGGATAATGAGGAAAAGTCTTTTCCTCTTTCTACAAGAAGCTGCAGTTGCTCTTTTCTCACAAGCAGGGAACGAGGAGGAGGAGGAAGAGGAATATAAAACCAATTATCTTGGCCAGGAAAATCCTTGCAAGAGCTGCTGGCTTCTGCTGCTGCCCTGAAATCAGACCAAACACAATTTGTCAAGCATTTTGTCACTGTTTTGTCTCAGTACAATGGATCAATAGCATTTTTTTAGTATCAGCTTGTAGATTGGGTTCATAGAGTGTGGTTTGTTTGTTTTTTTATTTAATATCTTTAATCCTACAGAAGGAGGATGGGGAATTCTGGTTTTCCAGAGAGAAGTGAATGAATTACAAAAACTGAAAAAGAGCATATTTTTTCTCTTCACCTTTTAGCGCAGGCAAGTTTATGGTAACATTGACTTTGTTGCTTGTGGCTTTTCTTTAAATTTTTTTTTTTTGTAGTATATGTATTTGTCAAAAGGAAACAAAACTTCATCAAGGATATGTGTGTGGGGATGATTGTTAGAAATAAGCTGTCTGTGCAGCCATATATATCAGTGTGTTTGTATTCCATCAGTGCTCATCCACCACTTCCTTTTTTAGGTACTACTACTTAAAGCTTTACATGTACTGTTTAGTTTGTACTTTCCCTCCTCCTCATGTAGTGAGCATACAATAAACATAAAGTAGATATTTAGAATAAATTAAATCTTGTCATTGCTATGGAAATGTGTGTTTTCTTAACTTATAGAACATATGGAAAATGTGTATGGAAATCTGGAATTCTCTTTCCTTCTCTTTTTCCTGTTCTGTCCTGACTAGTTTGTCTTCCCACTGCTGCCTTCGCCTCCTGTATGCTTTTTAATTTAACATCATTTATCCAAGCACTGATGGCATATTTTTGGGTTTTTTTTTGGCCAATGTCAGATCTGACTTAGCTCAGAATTTAGAGGGAGCTTCTCCAGTGATTACAGCATCAATATGTTTCCAGCCTGATACAGCCTTCAGTGTGAAAACCTGCAAAGGAAGAACCAGATTTCTCTGTTAGCAGCAAGTGTTTCATTCTCTGCACCCCTACAGGCTGAACATACTTACTGTAGTGAGTGGAAAAGGTGTGGGTGAGAAAGGCAGTGTGTGTAAGTTCACCTGCAAACTTCCCTCTCTCTTGAGATGTTAGAAGCTGACCCTCCTTCTGTGATGCTCAAACAGAACTAGAAGAAACCAAACCAACACTGAGAAGCTTACATTTACTCTGTAGGAATCTGCTTCTGGAAACTTTGTTTGAAAGAGGAAAGAGTCTGCAAGTGGCAAAATGCTGGAGAGCACTGATAGAAGCTGTAGGATTATGCATGCATGTTAGGTTCAAGTGGGTATTTAATTTTTGGATTCTTATTGGTGGTTTGGTTAAATGCTGCAACCATAACAATGAACTGTGGGATAATATCAAAATATTCAGCTTTTACATCATTGAGAAAGTTCTTTTAGCTTGTGTTTGTAGAGAAGAATTTGATGGTGTGAATAGTTGGAATCAATGCCAGGTAGCTTGCTACCTGAGCTGACCTCCTTCTTAATTGTGTTCTTGACTACAAGAATTAGAACGAAGGGAATAAGGACATGTCTGCAGGGCTTTCACAGGCTATGGCCTCTGCTGTTAAGTGTATTCGTAGTGCTGTCTAAAAGCCCTAAAGCCACAACTGGTATGGCAATGAACCTGTGCTAATAGTTCCCTTTGAAAGTTAGGGAGTACTGTTAGCTCAGAGCTCTTGGGAGCTCAGTTTATGTTTTCCTGAGGGCAGGAGGATTAGAAGAACCAAGGTAACAAGCCAAAGTTACACCATTCTGTCCCTGCTTTCCTTATTTAAAGGAAAATTGTAATCATTACTGCTGTTGCAGTAATGATTTTAAATAAGACATAAACATGAGGTACAGCTCTTTTAAATGCCTTAAAACTTCTGCAGTTTAATCACGTGGGAATAGAATCACTGCTTTGCATTGTTACTGGAAGTGACTTACACTGTAGAAGCCCAGTATTCAGATACAGGAACAATTATATATAAAAAATAAAGTAGCTTTTTTTTAATTTATTCTTACTTTGTTACTGTTTTGAGAGAATACAAAATTTGTAACTAAGTAGAACTTGGTCAGTTATAGGTGCCCAGTTCTTACAGTTCAATATTTTGAAGGAAACTGAGATATTAGGATATGTTCTTGTTCTTCATTGCCAGTGCAACTTGCTTTGCTGCCACTGTGCTACCTCCATAGGTGATGGTCTTGTTCTAGACGAGGGGCAGATGAAAGAGACAAGACAAACTATGCTATGCTTTATATATTTTTTAAGCTGATCTTACATGAAAACAACTTTCTTAACAAAGCTTGTTAAATATATTGGCAGTTTTGAAGTATAAGATGAAATAATTTTGATGCCTTGATGTGAAGGTTTCTGTGAAATTCGAAATACTTTTTCTTTAATGGAAGTGGTTTATCTGACGAGGGCTTCTGTTCTGGCAGTTCTTCTAGAAAAGAGATTATATAAACTGCAATTTTAGTACTCTGACACTTTAATGGTCAGAATTTCCTGATGTCATGCTGTAATCAAGAATGACTGGGCAAGACTTGAGACAACTTAGTTTAAATCAATTTCCTTTTCCTCTGGACAAATCTTTGTGCTTTGTCATGTTGTTTTCAAATTGCGTGCGTATGGTTTGGTCTTTTGGCACCCTATGCTATCCAACTTACCCACAAATATCTTCTTTTTTTTTCCTGTCCAAACTGGCTTGCGTACATGGCCTGCCATAGAAGGCTCTGTAAAATGATTGGCATAGTGACTTGTAATTCTTTGTGCATGTGCTTGTAGCAATCTCTGCAAGTATTTCCTGTCTAGGCTCTAGCTCTTGTGATTTTAAAAAGTGTAAATATGGTAAAATTGGTTTGATGGACATTCTAGTGATATTTTTCTGGGTTTGTTAGATTTTCAGTTTCTTCCTTCCAGAGATAGCTACTTGTATCATAGGCCTCACATTCTCCCGTGCCATCTCCTGCTGATTAGAACTGTGTAGTGTGGGAGGTCAGCTGAGTTGCAGCGGGGGTCTTTGAGACTGCAACTTGTAGCAGCCTTTGCAGCAGTCTGATGTTCTGGGTGGGTGGACTTCGAAAGCCTGGCAACAGCTGTTGCTCCACCCCTTACTGGCTGCCCTAGAGGTCCAGGAACCGTCCTCATGGCAGAGCTCACCTCTTTTTTCAGCCAGGATATTTCTTAAGAAAATTATTTGTTTTCTACCTTCCATAGGTAGAAAATACCTGCACATCTGATTCCGGGTGCTTGTAAGCAATGCACGTGAGCCTTCTTTCTGTTGAATCACAATCCCATTTTTACTGTATGAGGTTAACGTGCTACTTTGCTACTAAATTTAAAGAATTGTGGTGCTGGTTTTTTTACCTGAGGGAAAGCTTTCCTTGGGGCTAAACACTCATATTTGTCTTTTGCAATTGTGCTGCGTTCCACAAATGAGAGAGGTTTAGAAAGAAAGTTAAGCCGGGTTGCTGCTTCTCATCTCTGTGCAATGGTAAGGGGAACGACTAGCACAGTGCTTGTAAAGAAGTGGCAAAATCAGCAGCATTTACTTGGGGAAGATAGTAATCCAGTTTCTCTCTTCTCTAATCTAAATTTAAGGAAAAGAAGTACTTAAAAATAATTTTTCCAATTTGATCTTCGTGATTTATTTTGTCTTCCCATCCTCTGGAGTTTTGGAAAAGAAATAACCATTCTGCTTTGAGACTTCTCAAAATAAGTTGGGTAAGAGACTGCAAGAGATGAAGTCCAGTACAGGAAACGGAATATTTGCTGGTTAGAATTTGCTCAACCTTTAAAGAAAGTAGGCAAGAAGAATTTCTTGTTTTCCTCATGATGCTTCCCCAAAAGCAGTCTGTAAATCAGTACAGAAAGGGCAGAAAGCTGCTATGGGGCAGAGAATATAGCAACAGCTCTCCAGAAGATGTTGGTGAGAATGAGTTTAGAAGGGAGAGAGAGCTTCTGTGATCTGTGTCTGTTTGACCCACAGGAGGCTGACCTTATGCATCTCAGACCATGGTCACAGATGTGGGAAGGGTAGGAGAATTTTTCTTAATTTAAACTTATTTTTATAAAGAAAAGCAGCACCTTGGAATTTGAAGTAATATTTTGATTTCTGTTCTCCTCTCTCCCTTTTTGGAGACTGTTTCATTAGGTTTCTAGAGAACATTATGCCAAGTGAAAATCTAAAAATTAGTTTCTAAATTAAATTGTCAAGTCTTAACAGTAGTGGAGAAAAAGACTACTTTGGAACAGCAAAGCTGCCTAATTGTGAAGAACTTCAAACATGAGGATCATCAGTAGCAACTTGCTCGTGCTAAGGGGTTGCAATCTGTCACAGATAGCAGAAAGTCGAATATTGCCTTACAAAGACTTTATGCCTTAGAATTTCTGCTGTGTCTGTGCTGGCTTGTAGTAATATTTCTGGTTCAGTTTACTTGCAGAGGAGTCTTGTTTTTGGGGAAAGTTAAGATAAAATTTCTTGTAGGTGTTTTCAGAGGCTGCAGGCAGAAAGCAAGGTTTGTGTGAGTACCTGTAGCTACAACATTGGCAGCTATTCTTTCAGCTGAGTCAAATTTCTGTAGAAAAATGGCTTACATGATGAAACTTGAGAAGATTGCTGTGAGGTTTTTATTTTGTGTTCTTTGAGTCCACTTGAAAACTCAGCTGTCATAGTACCAGTTTCCACAATACACTCAAAGAGCTTTCCCTATATATTCCCTCTCAGGACATCCTTTTTTTTTTTTTGTCACATGCTTAGTTAGCAATTGCTAGAAATAAATGCATCTTCCACTGATTGATGTAAAATAGATGCATGTTTCTTTTTTCCTGATATCTGGTAGCTGATAGCTGGGATATCTGAAGCTCCTAAGATAAATTGTCAGTAGGGAAATATTTTTTACTGCAGAGGTAAAAGTGCAAGTCCTGATTTGGAAGTGGAGGGGAAGTTATCAATATATGTATAACTTCCTGTCGCTGAAAGATTTGGCTTGGATTGACAGGCATTGCACTGGCTGTATGGCTCAACTAACCAAGTTCCCTCGAGAGCTGGAAGTGATTAAAATTAGTATACATGTATATTTTACAAGTCTGGAATTTCTTCTCTTTCCTTTTGCTGCAGTCTGTTATCACAAGTAACGTTTTGCAGGTAAATGAGTGTTGATGAAATAAATGGAGCCAACTGGATAAATGCAGCATGATGCCCGGTGGGTCACTATAGGCATCTCAGTGCCACTTTCCCTCTGCCTGGAAGGCAGCCGATGCCGCTACACCGCGCTGCACAGTATTTCTCATCCTTGACAGATGCAGAGGCTTTCTGCTGCAGTGCCCGACTGGAGCCAGCTCCGGGCTGTGTGGTGCTGCTGAACCGAGGAGCCGCCCAGCACCGCTGATGTGTGCAGATGTGCTGGCTGTGCATGAGGTCAGCTGGGGCTCAGTGCAGCTGGAGCTAATGGGCCAAGATATCCAGCTTAGAGCAGGCTCCATGCAGTAGCAGTAGTGGTGCATGTTTGGACAAAACCAAAGAAGTACCTGTGGCTGTTTCTGCAGCGTCGCATGCTGTGTAACCCAGGTAAACCAGCTGGGTACCTGCTGTGTGCTCCCCTCGCTGCTCTGAAAGCAAATCTACGTGACCGAAGTGAATATATCGCTGACAGAGATCACTTAATGTATACTCCAAACTTTTTAATTCATTTTTGTGTCCCCCCATAACTCAATTTTTTTTTGCCTTTTATTTACTGAAAAAGCACCTCCTTTGAGGGTGTACTGTATTTCTTTTGTCAGCAAGTTTTGATTGGTTTTAGAATAGCTCTTTATACTTGATCTGTAGACCAGAAGCTGAAGTTTGGAAAGTGCATCTTTTTATTAGAGAACTGTGTGCTAAACTTAGTTGTCTTCAGAAAAACGTTTGGCCATTTCTTTTATTGAAATAATGAAGCATGTTCATGGAAGATTTTTTTATTTTTTTTGCTGCTATGAGTAAGGACACTTAGGAAATGGAAACTTGATGGTATAAAAGAATTGGAGGATTGAAAAAAAAATGAGGTTTTTTAATACTTTGCTGTAGAGAGCAGACTGCTGTTTTGACATGGGAGACTTAATTTTTTGTCTCTGCTCATGAAGTGTTGGGGTGACTATTGGGCAGATTGGATTGTCTGTATTGAGCATCACTGTCCTTATTAGAAAATAAGTAGTTTCTCTGGTTAAGTGAATAAAGAGTTGTTGCTATGAAGCACTCTTAATATTTGTTACAGATATTTTTCCATGTATATTAATTTCACTTCTGTGAGGTAGAGTGAGATAGTCTACATGTTTATCAGAGCAGGAGACAAAGAGTTCAATCAAAATACTATGAAGTAAAAACACAGATAATATTTTCAATCTTTTGAAATTTTCGTATTGTCAATTAGACTTTCAAACCCTCTTCTGCAAGTATCACAGGAAGCCTAAAGTAGGTGTGATACTGTCTGTGCTGTGAAAATAATAATAAAATGATGAATCATGAAATGTAAGCTGTATAAAATGGTTTACTATTGTATATGTATTTGGTTTACTTAGCAATGAGGTAAATGTAGCAACTAAGTTCGTAATCCGTTTGATGAGAATGATGGAGGCCTTCTCAAAAGTGTGTTGAGTATTCTTATTTTATAATTGCATACTGTATTTAAAATAAATAAAAATAACTTTATACATACTTGCAGCCATCGTAAAAGAGGACAGGTGCTTGGTAGAAGTTCTGCTTCAGTCCATCCAAACATTCCAGCTTTCTCAGCAGCAATAATAACTCAAGAAGAGGAAATTTCAGGTAGATGATGTGAGTCTCCTGGTACTATTTGAAGCAAATAAGAAGGATCATCACTTAACTTAAGTGGAAAGCGGTACCAAAAAAGTATATAAAGCCTAAAAACTGTTGTATATTAGCTGTGAAATCAGTTGTGCTCCCACACTGCCACAGGTTGGTGTGCATCGGTTACCTTGGGTACCTGCTTGGTATGTGCGAGTCCTGAATAACCTCATTGGTGTATAAGGGACCCCATTTATATCTTCAGCCACTTGATGTGTTTGGACTATACAAAGAGAAGCAGGATGATAAAAATACCGTGCTTTAATATCAACTTCAGTATTAAGTAAACTTTCATAGGTCTGGATGCTTGTGTTTACCATGAAGAAATTTTGTTACTAATTTAACACCCATCAGTGTGCGTTGCCTTTTGACCTAGGAGTGCGTTGTCTGTCTAATTATCCTTTGTATTGTTTCAGTGTTCCTTGAAACTATCCAAACAATTTGGCGTGTCCCTAGCAACCAAACAATACTGTTTAACAGATATTTCCTACAGCTCTTCAGGGGCACTTGCTTCCAAATTTCCCACGTAGCACTAGCTCACATTGGAACAAACAAACAGGATATTGTTTCAAGTGAATAGCACCCAGTGTTTCAAGCAGTTTATGACAGTAGTTTTTTGTTATCGGACTGTTGCTAGTGGTATGGTATGGTTTTTGGTTCCAGATTTTGTCTGAAGTGCTGCAGACTGTTCTTTAATTTTAAGCTTCA
The DNA here is from genome assembly GCF_019238085.1 of Lagopus leucura. Taxonomy (NCBI): domain Eukaryota; kingdom Metazoa; phylum Chordata; class Aves; order Galliformes; family Phasianidae; genus Lagopus; species Lagopus leucura. Next base: position 45,801,086 of record NW_024962264.1, read on the forward strand.
AAACAATGTTCAAAACTTACATTTTGTCAGGCAGCAGAGAATGCTTTGGTGGCAGGGAGGAGGAGAAAGAAAAATATTTAATCCTGCCCTGTAATGAGATTTCTCCATTAAATATGCTGTTTAAAATCCACACAGATCCTTTTTAGAATGTTATCAATTGCGAGTTCATGAATCCCACTGAACATAATTATACCAGATAATTGTGTAGTTAAGAAATCTGTTAATAGATTTTGGCTTTCCTTTACAGAACTACTGTATATATATAACCTTTTATTAAACAGAGATCAACTCCCTCCCTGTTTTCCCTCCTTTGTATTTTTTTTTCCTGTTTATGTTCAGCTTACTTACTGGTTTTACATAGCAGTTGAAACCACAACAATTGTCAAATACAGAGCAAGAGTTATTAAGAGTCTTCAGCAAGTTCACAGATTAAAGTAAATCCTAGTCTTTTATCCAGCTATTTGAGTATGCTGGTCCCTCAAGGAATCTACTGTATTTCTAGCTTTCTCATGACACTGTTTGTAATTGCATTTTTGACTTTTTGGTGGGGAGTGGGGATTCATTACCAACTGAAAGCTTTGTGCATGTTAGCAATACTCCAGGTATTTGTGGCTTTGCTCATCTGACATCTGGTTTTAGATCAACCATATATAGTCTTGGGACCTCATCCTGAGTGTGAGATGGTTTGTATCTTTGAAAATTAATGTGTGTTAAGATCAGTGAGATAAGACCTTAGAGACTGGGACACACTGGGAAGAGTTCAGTGGAGGGCTATGAAGATGATGCAGGGCTTGCAGCAGCAGCTCCTATGGGGAGAGGCTGAAAGCTGGGCCTGCTCAGCATGGGGAAGAGGAGTTCAGGGGAATCTCATTGATGTCCATAGATACCTAAAGGGAGAGTACAAAGAGGGGTAGAGCCAGGCTCTTTTTAGTGGTGCTTAGTGCCAGAACAAGAGGAAATGAGCACAAACTGCCCAAAAGCTGAGTGGTCTTCTCCTTGGAGATCTCCAAATGCCCCATGTGCATGGATCTGGGCATCTGCTCTGGGTGTCCCTGCTTGAACATGGTTTGAGCCAGATGGACCTGGAGGAGATTCTGTGGCCTCTTATTGAAAATTAGTCGACTTTTGTTTGGTTCAGAGTAAGTAAAGTACTGTGAAGATGATCAGATCTCAGCCTTTTCCAGATTCTGTAATGGCAGGGCTTTTTAGGGTCATCTTTTAAAAGCTGGATACAGAAGTGTATTTTGTAAATACACTTTTAAGACTTGCCTACACAAAACAAAGAATGTTATGGGTTAAGAAGTATGTTACTCTCGCTCAGTTTCCATGCAGAGGCACAAAGTTCCAGCTCTTGTTGAGGAACGTGGGCTGGACAGCAGTGATGGTGATTGCTGCCAAGCTCTGCCCGGTTGTTTGGGCATCGTGGCATGCTCCAGTACGCAAGGCTGGAAGGAGCCAAAGCAAATGCTTCAGTAACTTCTTTCTGAGCAGATGCAGCTAGCAATGCTCAAGGGATGATTTACAATTCTCCCATTTCTTTTAGCTTCCATATGTGATTTAAAACAATGAAGTCAATTAAGTTACTGTTGAGTAGAACAAAGCCTTAGCTTTCTATAAACACTCATATTTAGGATGGAAAGAATTGCTTACCTAGAAATATGTAATATCTGTTGGATGCTTTAGCTTTTAGGCACCTTAGTACCTGAAACTTTTGGTTTACTTGTCTTTACAAATCTGCAACTCTTTCCAATTTAGGCACCTTTTAAAAGAAATTTTGTTGTTTATGTTTGATAAAAATGAGAGTTGTTCCAAATCTCTGTGTATTGCAATGTTTTTCTGTTTTGTAAAGCTCAGAAGCTTGGTGTTTCTGCTTGTTACCTGCTGAAGCTAGGAAGGATATGTTCCTTCTTTTCTCCTTTTCTGTTCTCATGTCTTTGCACTTTTACTCTTGACCCATAACATATCTGCTTCATTTCCTTTGCTGCCTTTGGTAGCATTGGGGTCTAAGAAAAGCAGGAACATGCATGTTGGAGGAAGCACAGAGTGCTTGTAGGGAAACAAAATGGGCTTTTTTGTTGAGAGGGTTTAAAATCCTGTGCTAGTGGGTAAGTGGGATAAGAAAAGAGTTTTCCTTTCAAGTTAGGTGTTTCGGATTGTTGTCTTCCTTTGTTGCAGGCACTTTGGTGTCTGGTCTCTTCCCAAAAACCTTGGTGTACTTTGCTGTAGTGACTTTCCACCCTGCAGATCTGGAGCCTGGCGGCACTTCCTAGCTCTCGTTGCCTGCACTGTGTGGCACATACATTTCAGTGCCTTTTGTCAGCAAGACCAAAAAGTTAGATTGAAGTCTCACAGGATGTTCTGAAGCACATTATGACATGTGGCAGGTGTGCTTGTGTGCTGGGTGTTCTGGCACATCACCTGCTGTGCCCCCTGATTACTGGCAACAAGGCTGTGTGATTTTGGCATTTCCTTCCTGTCTGTAAGAGGACATATGGCAGTTTATAGATGGCAAAATTTACGTATTGCTCAAACTGCACGGCTTATCTTTTCTTAAAAATGGTTTGAGCAGCAAATCTGTGCTAGAAATACTTGGAGGAAAAACACAGATCATACATACTAACAAGCTTAAGCAGAGGAACTTTCCTTTTTCATGAGAGATTGAGGTAATTGGGACCATTTGTGCATTTCCCTTTGTGCTGAATTGTCAGCTTCAGTAATGCATTTGATACAGGGATACCTTCTGTGGAAGTTGAGGAAATCTGCATTTTGTCAAACGTAATTTTCTGAGGTTACAGAAGAAATTCTGAGCGGCTTACAGGCAAACTTGGGAAGGCTGTAAGCAAAGGACTCTTATGACTTGGTTTCCATGATAACCAATATTTTCACAGATGAGATGAAGAATGAAAAGATGTTGAGTGAAAGTTGTGGATAGCATTTAGCACATAGGAATTGCATTCGCACAAATTAAAAACAAATGAAAATTTTGAAAATTAAGAAGAATTGGTAAAGTGCATCTCAACACCTTTTTAATCACAGAAAGCCTACAGAGCTTTACCTGGGCAAAGCACAGTAAGTAACAAAGTAAAACAGACTGATATTAGACTCCCTGTACAACTAACATAGGAAAAGAAAATCCTAGTATGAATAGGAAACACAGAACCATAGGTGTTGAGAGGGACCTCTGGAACTCATCTTGTCCAGCCCCTTTGCCAAAGCAGGTTCCTTCCCTTCAGTAGGTCACACTGGAAATTCTCAGTATCATAAGAAGTCTTAGTATCTATTTCTATTATTTAAAAAAACTTAATAGCCAATAAGTATTTTGATTTTATGTGTGCAATATGAGAATTATTATTGTTTCCCCTAATTGTCATGGCTGTATTAAGCAGTTTGAACAGTGAGTTGTAATACCTGATTTTTGATACTGCTAGTCATGTCAGACAGTAGCTGTAGTAATAGCAAAGAAATGCTTTCAAGTGCTTAGAGGGGAAAAGTGAAATTTAAAGTGGATAAATATGCAATTTTAGCCTAGAACAATTTCAGTAGATGAGTGAAAGCTCTGTTAGAGAGAGAGAGAGAATAATATATTGATCAGTTATTTAATGTGGCTGGCAGGGAACAAATCTTCAAGATTTTTTGTTAGAGGGATGACCTGGTTTCAGCTGAAATAGAGTTAATTATTTTCCTAGTACAATGCTCTGTTTAGGATTTAGGATGAGAATAATGTTGATAGCACACCGATGTTTTAGTTGTTGCTGAGCAGTGCTTACACAGAGCTAAGGCTGTTTCAGCTTCTTGTGCTGCTCTGCCAGCAAGGAGCTGGGGGTGGCACAAAGGGCTGGGAGGGGACAGCAGTGGGACAGCTGACCCAGACTGGCCAAAGGCATGTCCTGTCCCAACTGGCGTCATGCTGAGAAAAAACTGGCTGGGGGGAGGAAGCTGCTGCTGCTCAGTGCCTGGCTGAGCATCGGACAGCGGGGAGCTGGTGAGCAATTGCATTGTGCGTCGTTTGTTCTCTATGTTCTATTATTGCTGTTGATATTATTATTATTATTACAGCTTCCATTCCTTTCCTGTCTTGATCCCAATCCATAAGTTTTACCTTTTTTCCATTTCTCTCTGCTGTCCCATTTTGGTGGGGGTGGGTGTGAGCAACTACTCTGTGGTGCTTAGCCACTGGCTGGGTTAAACCACAACAAGAGTGGAGAAAAATAGTGAGTGTGACATCTCTGGAAGGAACTTGCATTCTTTTTGGAAAAATCAAGTTGCAGACAGAAGTTGCAGAGAGGCATTTCTTGTAGACCAAGTAGAACCTTGAACTTGGATGGTTCATAAACATCACCTCTAGAAGATGCATCTCACAATGCAGGGAGGTGGTCCTAAAAATTGAACTTTTGATTTTTAGCCATACTTGAACTGAAGACGTTGTGTATTAAAGTCTGTGTATTTTATCATGGTCATCAACCAGTTATGTTCAGAATGAGGCTGTTCACACACCTTGAGGCAATTTTGAGTTTTATTGGTAATAGAGTTTATGCTGTACTCCCTTATCTAACCTTAGAGTGGAATTTCCTGCCAAATGCAAAATAAGAGTTGAAAAAGACTTCTGGATGTTTCCTTCTGGGATACAGAATGTACTGTGTGGATACATTTATGTGGTGGATGAGAAAGTATCGAAAAGTGTCACTATTTAGAAGTTCTGCTGTATAGCTCACTTTTTTTTTTCTTTTCTTTTTTTTTTAATAGCCTCCACGCCACCCAGCAGAGTAAATAAACGCAGAGTTTCTCCAAGTGTTGCTTCCACTTGGGAAAAGAGAGGCATCATCATGTCTAACATTACTATTGATCCAGATGTAAAACCTGGCGAGTATGTCATCAAAAGCCTCTTCGCTGAATTTGCTGTTCAGGCTGAAAAGAAAATTGAAGTTGTAATGGCTGAACCTTTGGTGAGTCCTTTTTGCTTTTGTTTTTTGTTTTTGGTAATATCCCTTGAAATGATTCTGGTTTTGTTTTGGTTATTTTTTTCTCTAAAACAAGCTGATATATCGTATCTGTGGTAACCGAAAAAAACATCCACAGATACTGTTCAGTTTTTGCAGGGGATTACTTGAATAATAAACAGGCCTCTACAAACAAAATTGCTACCTAGATAATATTTTATTGACTTCCTTCAAAACTGTTCTAAGTGGTTACTGGAAGTAAAGCCTCTTAGTATTTATAAGTTCTGAAAAATTACAAAAGGAAATAGTGACTACAAAAAATGTTCCTACATTACTGCTACAAAAGCATGTTTCCTGTTGATGTTCCTTTGAAATAATATTTTTTTGAAAATAGAATTTCAAAGAAAGATGCATTTGGTGTGTTTGCCAAGTAAGTTACCACTGACACTAACATGTGAGGAACACAGTATCCAGTATATATTGCAGATTAGGTAAAATGCAAAATTCTGTTTGTAACCACAGAATCATAGAATGGTTTGGATTGGATGGATCTTAAAGCCCATCCAGTTCCAGCCCCATGCTGTGGGCAGGGCTGCCCCACACCAGCTCAGGCTGCCCAGGGCCCCATCCAACCTTGCCTTGAGCACCTCCAGGGCTGGGGCACGCACAGCTCTCTTGGCAGCTGTGCCAACACCTCACCACCTTCTGAGTAAAGGGTTTTCTCCAGTATGTAATCTAAGTCTCACTCCTTTTAGTTTAAAGCCATTCCCATTGTCCTATTATTATTATTTCACATAAGAAGTCACTTCTTCTCCTGCTGATAAGCGCCCTTCAGGTACTAGAAGGCCTCAGTGAAGTCTCCCTGCAGCCATCTCTTCTCCAAGCTGAAGAAGCCCAGGTCCAGTCTCTGCAGGAGGGGTGCTTCAGACCTCTGGTCATCTTCATGGTCTCTTCTGGACCACTTTCAATAGCATGTCTTTGTTGTGTTGGGAGTCCCAGACCTGTATGCAGTACTTAAGGTGGAGCCTCACAAGAGCAGAACACCGCCCTCCCCTGCTGCCACTCCTCTTTTGCTGCAATCCAGAATACAATCGGCTCTGTGGGCTGCAAGCAAGCACGCACTGCTGTCTCATGTCTAGCTTTGTGTTCACCTGAACTGATATAGATGGCATGCTCTTGAAATTAAATGGATATATACTTTTTTAATTGGAAACTATGCTCAATTGTGATCTTTACTTTGAATGAACTCTGACTCAGTATCAGTATTCCTTCAAGATGTTTTTTTTTCTTTTTGTTTTTCTTTTTTTTTAATATTCAGAAGCGACTTACAATCCTAGAATTAAGTAGGAAATCCAAGGCACTTACTAGTCTCCAAATCATACACAATGCATTGCAACTTTCAGAACTTTTTCTAAAATTATATTATTTTTAGAAATGAAAGTTAATATACAGATTGTCTTCTGTGACATAATGCAGCACGTATCATTCTTGACATTGCTCAGTTCCTCAGTATTCTTGTCCATGCTTGTACTTACTTTTACAGTTAAATAAATAAATAAATTGCAAGATCACTAATTTGCTGGATGCAGTTGTAAAAATTTAAAATGTTACTAGCCTTATAACTTTGCGTGCTTGCAAATATGTAACATATTTCCACAGCATGACCATGTCCTCAATGTTTTCATTAACTGCTGTTATAGGCTGTCTTCTCTCACAACACACCAGTGATCGTGACCATGCTGTGCCAAAGGCATGGGATCAAGATCATGCTGTATTGTGGGCACACTGACAAATAAACCTTTGTTCTAGATGTCCATTTCCTACAAATAGCTTTGAATAGTTATAATATTAAGAGTATCCATCCCATGCTCCCCTGCCCTCTTTCCTGCATATATGCAGTGAGCTACAGTCTCTGTACTAGTATTTATTGGGCAAAACAGGACAAGGGAACACAGCAGTTTGGGCACACAATGAATTTGGGTGTTGAAATCTGAAGTCCCTTTAGTCAAAAGCTAAAGATAAAAAATATTTCGAAACGTTAATCAGAAAATCAACTAAATTGAAAGGCCTCTGTGTGCAGCAGTTGCTTGCAGAAGCATTTTTCATTATAATGAGTAGTCCTATTAAAGTAGAAGGCATGTGTGAGTGCTTGGACCCCAGTTTTGAAACTATGAAAAATGTTATAAGAGGCAGAAAAAAAAGGTAGGAAAAAAGGAACTAAACATATTTTGTGGTACCTCTGACTGAGTTATCTTCAGGTGAAATCAGATGAAAGGCCAAGGAAAAGAAAACATTTCGTTACACACACCTATTTAAGTATACATTGTGCGTAAGTATACTTGTGTGTGTACCAGACAATTTAAACATAACTTTACTGTTTCCTTATCGATATTACAATGGTTTAAGAGTTCAGGAGGGTTTGGTAAGAAATTACAGCAGTATTTGCAGAAAAACACATAAAAATACTCAAGAATGATTTCAGAAGGCGCAGAGAGGAGAGGTGTGGACCTGTGATGCTGGCAGCAAACAGGAAGGTAACCAGTGAAAGCCGTCTGAGTATCTTTTGACAACTTGCTTGTTGAATGTAGCATTTGGCCAGAACTCTTGCATCTGTAATTCAAATGAACTGAAGGTAATTGCAAGAATTAATCAAGATCTGTTAATAAGATTGTAATACTGATATTTTGAGTGCATGCAGTGCATATAAAATTCCTTAGGAGAAGATATGAAATGATAATTATTGGTAGAACAGTGGTTTGTGAAAGTTTTTAACAGTTCTGTCTGGCTCATTTGCTACATTTTAAAATTTACTTGAACAAAATGTATTGTAATGTGGGTAGGTTTAAATTTTGGTACATAGACAGCATTCCTGGTTTTATTTTGACAAGAAGGAAAAGCTATACAGGCAGACAGCAATTTAAAGGAGCTGCTAGAAGCTGTGGAAAAGTAAAACAACCTGAGCCCATACAGGGATTGAAGGGAATGCTGAATGAAGGGAAGTACTAAAGTGATCTTATTTTTGTATGTAACATTTGAGATAAATACTGACTGTTCTCTTCTAGTTTTTGACATTTAGGAAAGATGATGAAAATCTGAAGGGGCAATAGAAAATTGTTGGCTGAAATTGGAGAAAAGATTTTGTAGGAAGAGAAGAAAGCCCCTTGCTATTTTAATTTGTTTTGGTTTTGTCAGATGATGTGGCTGTGGAGAACATACATATTTGTTACATAAATCCTTAATGTGTTAGATGGAGACAGGCTGTTGGATAATATTTGGAGCCAGTGAAGTTAGAAACTTTACTAGGCGCTTAAAACTTGAAGTTGCCCATGCCAGCAGAGAAGCAGAAGTGAATGAAAAACAGTCACTGTGGGATAGCTGGGGCAGGGAAGGCTGTATGCTGCTCATTCAGGAGCTGATTCCCAAAAGCAATCCAATGGTTCTCTCGTTGTGAATTTTGTTGTGAATTTTGTTAGGGTACTCTGTGTGATGTTGCTTTTCATTGTTTTATGTCTTTTCTGTCAGTATTTCATTTTAAAAGAGAAATGACTCAAACAAGATTTGTGCTTTGTTAGTTCTGGTTGTTCTGTGACTGAGAAAAGATAACTGAGAGAACTGAGAGGCATGAGGTACTTGCAAGGGAAGGATGACAAAAGCAAGTGTGCAAACTAACAGTTGTACCTGAGCAGCTCCACTGCCATGCCAGCTTGTGCAGGCTTCTGGGGTTGGCACTGGGGAGCTGTGGAAATGAGACCAGTGGGTGGAACTTGTTTCTACCAGCACGACTGTTTGCACAGCACACACACGTCTACATCCTGGTCATTGCTGCCTGCCGTATGTTGACATTTCTGCTTTCAGCAGATGCAAACTGCTCTTTGGATAATTCAATAGTGGTTTTTTCATTTCTCTTTTGAAAGATAATTGCAGACCTATTGCTTCCATCTCTCCCTGAACTTCGGAAAGCTTGAAAGATGAATCTTAAATTATGAATTCAGTTAAAGTTCCCAGACCTTTTCTTCATGCTGTTGGGCAGATTGTTGTATTTCGCATGAGACAGCAGGGTCAATGACAAAGCAGCGTCAGAAAAACTCTATGAAAGAAAATAAACTTTAAAGCTGTCCAAATAAATCAAAGGCCTTGATAAACCCGTGACTGGGTTAGAGAGTACTATTTGGCCATGTCATGTTTGTTTGATATGCAACTATGGTGATGGAAGGGAATAAAAAAATAAAGAGCTAAATTTGTCGAAGTACCTTGAAATAGTGTGCTATCTGTTGACATGGCCTTTTTTGTCTCAAGATTTCTGGGTGATTTCACTTTTGTGTGTGTGTGTTCTTTTGCTTAGCTATTTCTGGTTTTAGACATATGCAATGGATATAATAACCTCAGTGTTTATTCACCTTTTTAATAGTCTTGCAGGACTGTGGTGAAAGCATGGCACACCAGGCGTTGTGTCACAGGCAGGCTGAAGGAGCCTCAGCTCTACCAGTTGTTTTATAGGAAGGTCACCTCTCCACATGATAGGAAAGTCCACTTTTTCTCAGGAAATAGTTTTCCAGTTAGTTTTCCTTCAGCTCATTCAGCAGTATACAGTGTTTATATTGGGTGGAACACTTCTCTCGCAATCAATGTGATTACAATTATTTGTGCAGTTTATCTGAAAGCACAGTATGGGTACATGAATTCATCACTACAGCAGAAAATTTCCTTGCATCAAGAAACAAAACAAAACAAAACGGAGGTGGGCTGTAATTAAAAGGAGATTCTGATGTACCGATTACTCCTTGAAACTTTTAGTACCTGCTGCAAAATGTAAACTCTCATAACGGTAGTTTGAACAGGCATAACACATCAAATTATAAATAATTGTAACATTCAAAAAAGTGTTTTTTGTCGTTTCTGAAACCTGTTCCTTCCTGCTTCAACACCAGTTGATGAACAAATAGAGCTACTGTAGAGTATTGAATGCATTTTCCTGAAACGGCCTTTTAAAAATGTTTTATTTAAAATGTACTTGAGATGTACATTAAAGATAGTGTTCAATTAGGCAATCAAGTAGTCTGTATAAACAGGGGTTTTCTGAATCAGAGAAAGTGAAATTGGTCTGAATTCTCAGTAGGTGTTCTCAGTGTTCTGTTTCATGTTATGCTTTCGGAATGGGTGAATGCCTTTTGCCCAGGTAATGCTGAATTCAAGTTTTTAGAGAGCTGTAGTAGTATCAAGATACACTATTTGTAGTTGAAAAAGATACAGCTGCAGTTGAAGCAGAAAATGACAGAAACTGTCTCTAATTTTCAAGATCACAATTAAGATGAGGTAAAATAAACAGCTGGCTTGAATGCTGAGCTTGGTACATCCAACCCCAGTCCAGATCCGTTTCCCATGTTGTCTGTCTGCTGTGGTCTTGCAGGAGTTAAAGGCCAAGCGGTGCTGGCTGTGTAAATTTCCATCAGCAGCCTGGCAGAAGGGTGTTGCCCCATGCCAAGCTGCTGAGCAGTTGCTGTTTGTGAGTGGTGCAGTGCTGCTGAGCTCTGGCGAGGCGCTGGGAGCTGCACACTGCTGTGCCATCCCACCTAGCTGCTGCTGCTGGGCTGCGTAATCCCTGGGCTCGCCTGCCGCAGGTTCCTCTAGCTTTTTACATCCAGTACTTCTGCTCTCCTTATCTAAGATAGAGGGGTTTCTGGTTTGTATACAATAAAGTGAAAGTGTGTCTGTAATTAGCTGAGAATGCTCACTGTATCCTTACATGTCGTACTGCTTTTTAGTGGTACACTTAAGGCTTTATTCTAGCACCTGGGTTTATGGTTTAGCAAGCCAATCTGTACATCACAGGGACTTGGTCTTTTGTTTAAAAGAAAAAAAAAAACAAAAAAAACTTTTCAGGTATTCTAGCAAGAGACTTGCAAAAACTGTGTTTCTTGTAGCTGTACCTATTATAGTTCATGAGTGTTTTGTATCATTTCCCACAGTGCTTTAATTCACATTGAATTATTTTGTCACAAATATAATTGAATTTTGCTTTTAACAGAGCGGTATGTTTTATGGTTCTGGTAGCAATGAAATATTGTAATTAAATCCCATTAATATTTCATTTTCTGTGCCTTATGAAGGAAATTATTATTGCCATACTCCTTTGCCTGGGCTTGGTTTCTAGCTCTTTCCATTTGCTGTTCAGGGAAAGAGCAGACTAGCAGTGGACTGAGCAATTGATCACTTTAGCAAGACTGTGAGCTCAGAGGGGAATGGCAGCCCAGCCCAGCCCACCTTGCCAACTGCCTCCATAGGGCACATTTCTGTGAGGTCTGCTGCTGGCGAGAGGTGTTTGAGGTTTTCTGTTTGTCAGTATTATTAACGATTAGTATTATTACTACTGTGCTGCTGAATTAATTTTGGATCTCTGTTCAGTTTCTTGTGAGCACACTTCATGTTTTCAGAAATAGCTTTAGCTGAAAAATAATGCAAGTATTCACATTAGATGTTATTTCTTTGTTCTGTAATATAACTGAAAAAGAAAGAATCTTATCTTTGGTGAAATGTATTATGAGGTTTATATTTCTTTTTACTTTTCTTCCAGGAAAAGCTCTTGTCCAGATCTCTTCAAAGAGGTGAAGATCTTCAGTTTGATCAGGTAGGAGGCATGCCATGGAAGGAGGTTCATGTAGGATTAAGGTGGCCTGTGTTTCTGCTACACAGTGTTGAGGTGGGTTAGAGCATCTCTATTGGAGTGCCTGAGTTGGCTTTGATGACTTAGACCCTTCAAGGTTAGTTACTGGACCAGAGTTGTTAGAAACAAGCATAGAGGAGAAGCAAATAAAATAAAATAAAAAATTAAAAAAAAATTTAAAAAATCTAAGAGTTTGTTTTCCATGATGATAAGGAACTAGAAGGTTAGTTGTCTGAAAATGACAGTGAAAACTACTGAAGGTAACATGTTGAACATGTTTGGACAAAAAGACTGTGTATTCCTAGCTTTGTGTAGCATATGCCTAAATTGCTTTCTACTTCAGTGTTTGGGGGTTTGGCTTCTACAAGCAACTAATGCTGATTTCAGTTACTTGATGCTTTCTGATTCTATAGTGGAAGGTAGATACAGGGCGTAACTTCATTCTTTCCTAAGTGTATTATCTCACTGTAAAGCTATTATGTTTCACTTGATTAACTGATCTGCACCTGGAATAACTGCTGAATTTATTTGTGTTTATTGTCTGTGCTTCTTTCATAATTCAGGCATGTTTTTGTCCTGTAACCTCTTCCTTGCTATGGACGAGCAGCTCCATAGATAGTGCCCCATTAATTACATGTTGCTTTTCTTAACTGTTTTTTAGTAGCCTCTTACTGTATGAATTGCAATATTCTGTTTGTATCTTCTGTTACTGCAGTTTTTTAAGCTTCCATTATTCCTTCGATATAGGTGTTGCACCTCAGTCTGTGGATTTAACTGCTGGTTAAAAGCCATCTATGCACCTTTTCCTTCCCTCCAAAAGAAAAACAGATACTGGCAAATGGCATTTGATGTATAAGTTTTTTTTTCCAATATCCCTTCCCCATTAAATCTTATGTAGGCTTCTAATAAATTCTAATCTAACATGTTCTGAGGCTTTTATCTTCAAAGTGAAGGTTAACTCACAAGCAAGGAATATGGTTTAGGGAGGATGTAGCTTAAGTTTTTTGATAGCTACAGTATTTTAAAACTAACCAAGAGCAAAATTATTTGAATTATTTATTTGGGATCATCTGTGGAAATCTATAAATCAGCAGAATTATTTATTTTTTTTACAATTTTCCCCCTAGAAGTTTTTCTCAGGATATTTTTATTAATTGCTGGTATTTGCATATTAAGCTACACATAGATTTTGCAAGTAAGCTGAGTGCAGAAAACTAGAAAAAATATGGCATACAACTTCTGAAATTGTGATATAGAAATAATCTTTCTAAAAATGTAGTACTAATAATAGCAAATTTTGGTTTCATATATATGTGTGAATTCTTTTTTGTTCTTTCATTATGTTTGTTGTCAATAGAACACTGTTGTTATTTTTCTGACAAAAATTTTCTGTTCCCTGTGATAATTTTTTTTTTTCAGAGAGTCAGGAATTCTGCTTAATTCCTGTGACATGGATAACTAGTGGAGTAAAGTTTTCTGATAGTTGAAAGCTTGATGTGAGGTTTCTCTGTGGTTAACTTCTCCCCATCCCTTTCCCAAAACTGAAAAAGCGGGATGCCTTAAATGAGGGCAAAGAAACTCTGATACTGACATTATCTTAGGTTTCTGGAGTATTGAATAGTGAGAAATCCGTAAGTTGTAGTAAGAGGATGGCTTCTATCAAAATCTCTCATTTGAAAGTTGCAAGAAGTAATCAGTGTGTGGCACTTGGGAACAATGTGTTAACTTTCCTTTCCCAGCCACAGTTCTAGCAACTGACTGGCTCGCCTGTCAGTTCTGCAGTCATTCTTCTCCCCTCCACGCTTGGTCACAGAAAAGTTTGGTTAGTTTAAGTTAAAGGAAGTGCAGATAATTCAAATTTCATATCATTTTAAGGTCTTCCTTCTGTAATGCCTTTTACTGACACTGTTTCATTATGTTTGTTTTCCTGAAAGGGGAGTTAGGCTGAAAATAAATATAGCTTGAGATCTAGGCAGACGAGTGTATTAAACACAGAGTTAGAATATTAAAATTAAGTTCATTTTTATTATTCTTGTTTCCATTATAACAAAACAAAAGCATGTTTTTCGCGATTACATACTTGTTCATTTTAGAAAGGTTATCTTTTATCTGTCATAATTTAAAGGTAAGCAAGACAAGGCTGGATGTGGCTCTGGGCAGCCTGGCTTAGTGATTGGCAACCCTGCTGTAGTAGATGCTCTTTGAGGTCCTTTTCAACCCAGTAGATGATCTTTTGAGGTCCTTTTCAACCCAGGCCATTCTATGGTTCTATGATTCTTCAGGAAAATATGGTAGGATTCAGGGACTTCTGAAAATATCCGTTGTTTTCTCAGTGGTTTCACCTGGGCATTCTGTATAAATTTGGAGTTTTGTAATCCCCATGAGCTTCAGAGTAATTTGCCTACTTATATTTGCCGTGTTACTTAACTTTGTGTCATATTTACTATTTATTCTCCAAGATGAAATTATATGTGATGTTGCTGCTTTGTGAAATTTTACTATATCCTTGTATATCCTTACACCCTTTATAAAACAATGTTAAACACATGTCTGAAAAAATGATTATAGATCTATTTAAATAGAAGAGGTACATACTGAAGTCTGAGTGCTTTGTTGTGGTAAAGTTTTTCTTATTTTTTTCAGTTGATAAGCTCTATGAGCTCAGTAGCAGAGCACTGTCTCCCCTCCTTGTTACGCACCTTGTTTGACTGGTACAGGCGTCAAAATGGAACAGAAGATGAATCCTATGAATACAGACCTCGATCTAGCACAAAATCAAAGGGGTAAGAGTTTTCCTTGCAAAAGTCTGCTCAATTTTTGTGGGTCTTATAAGAAAATGTAACTGTGCTTTGTGTTTGGTGTTTTTTTGTTTGTCTGTTTATTTTTTGACAAACATTTTGTATTTTGGTCTATCACTGACTAAATCTGCAGAGGAGGAAGATGTTTTGAGTTGTTGCATTTAACTGTGTGATTGATATCCATAAAATGACTTAATAATTTTGTGGGTGATAGAAAGAAGAATTTTGGACCCTGATTACTTCAAGCTAGTTTGTTCCCTTTGGGTTTTTTTTTTTTCAGTTGTTGGCAGGTCCTTTCAAGAGGGCTCGAGATCTTAGTGCTGCATGAAACTCTAAAGTATTTCTAAGCACTTATACTTGTGTTGCACTGTAATTGCACGGAAGATATGTGCACTCCTCTGTGATATTTGTGATTAGTTGTGTATGATATGTATGTTCTTGATTTTATTTATTTAATTTTATTTTAGGGATGACCAACAACGTGAAAGAGACTATCTACTTGAAAGGAGGGACTTAGCTGTAGATTTCATTTTTTGTTTAGTTTTGATAGAGGTTCTAAAACAGGTAAGTTTTTTGACGTATTTCTTTTAATTTTTTTTTTTTTTCGTCTCAGTTTTAGTCACCTCCTCTAAAATTTTATGTAGAAAACTGGAGCATATGTATGATCAGCAGATGTGAGGTTGTAATTATGCCCTGCCTTATCTCAGTGCATTTCTTGGATCCGCTAAACCAAAACTGCTAATGCAGTATAAAAAGTAAAGTTGTAAAAATAACATTTTATTCACATTCAGCACCTTTTGTGTGCTTAGACACTTCTGAAATACAGTGTGAAGTTGAATAGTAAGATTAAAATGTCACATTTTTTTTAATTGGAAAGGATAAGTAACTTTATTTTGCCTTTTGCTAATGCAGCACATGCACAAGTTTTGTTAATATAAGATTAGCATTGGTATATGCATAAGATCGCAGAGTTTGGCTTCAAGTAACAGCCTTTTCTCTTACATATTTGAGAGGAAAAAAAATATTTGAAAGTAGTTGAAGCAGGAAGTTTGCTCATATATTTTGTGTCTTTTGTGTGTAGGTATGTGAAAATTAATTGGCTTTCTGTATTAAGTAAAAGAAAGGATATGGCTTAGTTTGCAGATAATTTGTGGGAAAATTGTGCTTATGTGGTTGTGTATGGCATGTTTGTGGTACAGAGAAAAGTGGGAATAGTGAAACACAATTCAGAGCTGTCAATCCTTTGCTGAGAAACCAACCAGTCACCTAAAGGGAAATTCCTATGCTGCAAACACAGCAACACAGTTAAACAACAGTATTAAAATGACTGAACTATTATGTGTTAGTGTTTTACAGAAAGTATATAAATAAATTGTTCATGTTCCCTATCTGCTTCAGTTTTTCTATCAGTGCTGGAAATAAAAGGGAAATGGAATAGATTGTGTGAGCATTTGTTGCATTCTGAACTAGTTTCACTTTTTCTGTAGAGTAGTATGTGTGTTGCTAATGGGTCCAGATTTCAGGAGAGGTGCCACATTTTTGGTCTGAAAAGAGCCTGAGCTACATCTTTCATAGTGACTCTTGTTGTTCTTGGTGCACCTTTTACACATGTAATCCAGATAAGTGTTTTTTCTGGAGTCAATTAATTCAGTGCTTATTCTTCAGTCTTTTGAAGCAGGAAAGAAAGTTCTGAACAGAAATTCTGATGTAGTTTTGATGATTACTTTCGTTTTAGTGGGAATTCTCTATATCTTGAACTTTTCAATGTGGAATTATCTCAGTGTTTTGGCTGTATTTCTTCTGTTAGAGAAATTATTTGTCTAAATCCCTTTCCTAGTCATCTGTAGAAACCCAGGAAACAGCCACCTGTGTGTCTAGTGGTCTAGATGCTCCTTATTTTGTATTTCGTATTATTTTGTTTGATCTTTAAATTCTGTAGAAGTTCTCATCTCAAATCACCTCTGCAAGCTAAGGGTCAGGATTCTCTCTGCATTAAAATGCATTCACAAGTCTCAGTTAGAGGTACTGCCTGCTTTCCACCCACCATGCCCAAATTTTCTTTCTTAAGAGCCCTGGTAAGGATATTTTTCTCTGGGAAAGTACTTCAGTGGGCCACTGAACCAAGCTATCTCACAGAGAATCCTTCATTTACTGTAGTCTTGCGGGTTATCTGAAGGAAGTATGTTCAGCCTGTAATGTATTTTGTATTTAGGCAGTCAAAGTGTCGAAAGGATAGCTTTCTATCAATAAACATATTTACATTCACATTTAATCCTGCCTGTCTTCCTGGAAGCCTTGTCGTTGTTTAATTCTTGGAAACTGGATATATAGTATGCAAGGATTATAATCCAGCCTCTTCTGTAATAAGTGCAGAGCAGCTGGAGAGAGGGTTACGGGCACGACCTGTGTAGGAGCAAAAATCTTACTTAAATGACTGTGTATTACTCATTGTATTGTATATCCATGTAAACAGCCTGTTCCAAATTCTTGAATAAATAGCTTTATTTGCACAGAAGAGTATGAAATTCTCAAACAATAAATGCTTCATTTTTTGTAGCCAAGAGAGTAATCTTTTCTGTATTTTAAAAATACACTTGTGTTTTTCAGTCAGCTGTTTCCTTTTGAAACTGAGGAAGATAGTGGTGTTAGAGAACCACTGATTTTTTGTTTTGTTTTGTTTCTAAGAAGGACCTTTTAAACAAAGCACGATTTTGTCACCTAATTGTTACCTAATGTTAGGAAGATTTATTGTTTTGTCTATTTGCATTTGCACCAAGTCTTACATGACCACCAATATTGCTTTAATTTTAAGATCTTAGGTTGTGTAAATGTTCATATGTTGTGGCATGAGGTTGGCCTCATATGCCAGCAGAGGATTTGTGCTCTGATGAGAGTAGGAAATATTTCTGCAGGGCACCTCACAGTCCTATTTATGCACTTCATACATCATACACATATGTGCACAGTTACTTACCTATACATAACACTTTTGTTTCAGATACCTGTTCATCCAGTGCCAGATCCCTTAGTACATGAAGTTCTAAACTTGGCTTTTAAGCACTTTAAACATAAGGAAGGGTGAGTTTCGTCTGCATTCATCTGCATAAACGATTTGTATATATATTCAGCCTGTGCTTCACTGTGGTAGTTGTTCTCATTTGATTGCTTCACATGTAACACATTGGTGATAATATTGTAAACGAGCAGTGATTGATAATTTAAAACTGAACATGTATCTTGAAAGAGCACAGCTTTGTTAGATGTAATAATAATAGAGTTAATTTTGCACAGAATGATTTACATAGCCAGCAAGAGCCAGAAAAGAGGATCGAGGTTAGATAACAATAGTATCTACTAACTTCCTGTATAAAGTGCATCTGATCAATGAAACAACACTATTTTACACAGAGTCAAAGAATCATAGGGTTTGGAAGAGACCTATGAATGTCATCTACTCCAACCTGCTGCTAAAGCAGATTCCTTATAGCAGGTTGCACAGGGTAGTGTCCATGTAGGTTTTAAATATCTCCAGAGAAAGAGACTCCACAACTTCTCTGTGCAGACTGTTCCAGTGCTGTCACTTTCAATGTAGAGAAGTTCTTTCTCATGTTCAGATGAAACTTGTCCAATTTGTGCCCAAATGTCACCTATGCTTTTTATTTATGAATTTCATTGTTTTATGGTTATGTTACAGGATATGGAATGCCATCTTTTTCTTTCTTTCTTTCTTTTAGGTATTCAGGAACCAACACTGGGAATGTGCATATTATTGCAGACTTATATGCAGAAGTGACAGGGGTTCTTGCTCAATCAAAGTAAGTTCAATCTCTGACTCTTCTTGGGGAAAATGATAGTAGAGTTGAAAAGTATTTAATATAGCAGCATTTGTTAGTGGCCTCGATTACAAATAATTTAGGCTGATGTGTGTTCCTCATGTTCCAGCACAATAGATTGGACAAATCAAGGCATAATCTTTACTTTAGTACAACAATGAATCAACTTAAAGATGCAGAGAAAAGAGGCTGGCAGTACTTGTTCTGTTAACAAGTGTATTCCAATGTGGTAATCACTCTTGAAATGCCTAGCTTTTAAGTATCAGGGTTCATCTTGTTTGTCTTTAATTTACTGTAGATGCTGATATCAGTTACAGAATAAAGACATCAGTTCTGAATTAAGGACTTCATGTAAAAGAAAATGCAAATAAATGCAATTTGTATCCCTTGTTCAGGTTTCAAGCTGTTAGGAAGAAGTTTGTCACTGAATTAAAAGAACTGCGGCAGAAAGAACAGAGTCCTCATGTAGTGCAAAGCATCATCAGTTTGATTATGGGAATGAAGTTTTTTAGAGTAAAGATGTATCCTGTGGAGGATTTTGAAGCATCATTTCAGTTCATGCAGGTAATCGAATATCAGAACAAACTGATTTAAGCATTATTTTGATTGTTTAGATCATGAAAGTGCAACAGTACTTACTGCAGTCAGTTACCTCAGTTGTGTCATCCTTCATCCTTTTCTGTTAGTTTCAGAGTTCTCAGATGCATGAATCATTTGTTTCTCTATGGTTTATGATTATCTACCATAATGAGAACCCATTCTGAGTTGTCACAGTAATGTGGCTAACCTGTAATACATGAAATTGTTTGAGACTAAATAGAGATAGGTAGCAATCTACTATTTTTATTTCTTTATGAAAGTAGTTTGAAAAAGAAGTTTCTTGAGATATCTTTTTTTAAATGGCTGAGATACCAAGCACTTCTGTTTGAAAAACACTTCATTCTCAGAGAGAATTTGAATCTTTGTTTGCTTCTACTGACTGTGGATCGAACAATTGTTTAGCTGTTTAACAGCCGTTGACCTTGACATTAGTCCTGAGAAATCTACAACTGACTGGATAGTTCAGTTTCTTTCAAGTTTTGTACAGTGAAGCATGCATACAGATGTATGGATGTTTATTCCTCTGTAAAATTGTTTTTGCATCCTTGTGTCAAAGTCACCTTGGAAATTCAAACAAGTACATAAAAATGTAAAATGTTAGTTTGTAGTGATTTCAGTGTAAGGTAAGCATTTATTTTTGGCAAGTAGAAGAAAAATGTGCATCTTTTTTTATTCTGAATAGAAGAAAAAAAAAGAAAAAAAAACTTTCAGGTTTTCATTAGTTCCTGGCCAAAAGGCATTTAAAGTTTCCAATCTTTTGTAAAGTTGTTATTGTTACAGAAAGCAACACCGTTTTCAAAATTTGTAGTTGGTGTGTTACTGCGAGTAATATTTATGGTACGATATTTCTAAGTCTTTCTTCTTTTTTCAAAACCTTTTTTTTAATTCTTCATCACAAAGGAATGTGCCCAGTACTTCCTGGAAGTAAAAGATAAAGACATAAAACATGCACTTGCTGGCTTGTTTGTGGAAATTCTTATCCCTGTGGCTGCTGTAAGTATTATTTTTTTCCTCCCGCCATTCTCCTTTTTTACATTTGCTTCCAATAACCTTCATTATATTGCATTTTTAGATATTTAAAAATGCTGCTAAGTAAGTTACTAATGAGCACCTGTGTAAACTTTTGAAGGGAAGTTTGTTGGTACAGTTTGCAGATTAGATGGTTTTCCCATATATTTTCAGGACTTTTTAACGCTCTTATTTTCTTGACTCTTATATCACAACACTGTGATGTTATACTTGTTCTAAAAGATGGAAATTTCATGTATTTAATGTTCTGTTTATTTGGAGATCTCACTGAATTTCTTTATTAGCTGAAATCTCTAAGTGCTTTCTAGAATAAACTGATATATATAACATTTTTACAGTCAGGTAGGGAGAGTGTGAGTTCCTATGGAAGAAGAAAAAATCTAGCATTGAAGAATATCTTTGACATCTACTTTGTCTTTCAAGTGTATCTGTTTTGTCATGACCTGCAAGGATATGTTCATCTTCTCTAGATTTCTTAACTTTGGAACTTTAAAAAAATATATATTAAAATGGAGGTGATATTTCATTTTAGGGCATGACCACAGAGATGTGGTGTTGATAGCAACTGTTAATTGACTAAAGTTTTAGTCTTACCTGGGCGTATTTCTTCTCTTTTCTAGAGAAGAATGACCTAACTTGATGAGAGGTAGATGCATTTTGAATTGCGTAGTTGCATGACAGGTCAAGTGAGTAGTGAATAAAGAAAGTACTTAGCATTTAGGTAAATATAACTTTTAGTTTACAAAATTGTAATTTAAATAGTAAAAACCCCACGTTTATTGATCGGACAAAGGCAGCATTAGAATTGGAACTAGTCTGTGGTAGTCACAGAGGCAAGCACATCAGCTGTGCGGTGTGTGTGTCTGTGATGAGCTGTGGATCTCTTCCTACAAATAGTGGCTGAGTCAGTGCTTTCAGCAGTTGGTGAGGCTGTCTTGATCTTTCTTTCTTTCTGACTCACTTTTCGTATAAATGGCACTTCTTAAACAGAAGCTGAGAACCCCATTCCAGGTGGAAATGGAGTTGAGAGGGTTAGTCATTCTCTACGTGAGATGCAAATTCGAATCTTTTCAAGTAGGGGGAAGAACTGAATCTGGATTTGCTGTTATCTTGGGTACAGAAAATCACTAGTGAGTAAGCTGTTGGATTTCAGCATTATGACTTTGTTAGTGTTGTTCTCCTGCTGAGTCATTTAGGCATTTTTAAAAAATACAACCGGATGTGGACCCTCCAGGTATAATGGATGGGTGAATATTTGGCACAGGGGAAGTTAAAGTTGATCTATCAGCTCAAGGTTATATCTGAAAGCAGCAGTGAGGTGTTGGCAACAACTGGCTCCAATTTATGAAGTGTCACTAGGGGAAATGCCGAACAACTTAGATCTTAAGAATAGCAAAAGAGAAATACTTTGGACGTATGACAAAAGTCATTTAAAATGTAAAAATTTCTTTTTTACACCTTGCAGTATACAGTATTTTGGTTTTTTTATGTCTCTGCACCATAATGTATTGAGATTGTTCTTAGCAATTTGGACATGGTATATCTTTTAATAACTCTTATTTCTGTAATAAAAAACTAAACTAACTAACTAACTAACTAAATAAAAATTTGTGTGTATATATAAAAAAGCTTATGTTGGGAAAACTGGAGAAATGGCGAAATCACTTTCACCTTTCTGGTTCTCTGTCAAAAACTACAAAATGAAAATAAATATGTTTGCTTCTGCAGTGTTGTAAAGAACATGCAATTACCAAACTTACTTTTATAGACAATTTCTTCCAGAAAAGCAAAACAAAACAAAACATACAAAAACAAACTAAACAAACAAACAAAAAACCCACAAAACAGGCCAGAATTCAATAAATATGAAAAAAACCCAAATCCAAAGAATAGAGTAGTACATCAAAATTATTTACACTTAAATTGATTATAAGAGGCATCCGGAGAGAAATATAAGAGATGACGGGAGTGGGGAAAAGGCTGTTTTGAATGCAAGAATGGATCGTGTAATAAAAGTGTAGAGGTGTGTTCATCTCCTTCATTAGTTGTGCAAACTGTACAAAGACCACTTGTGTTGTTGATTGCCTAGTAATCTGTGTGTCATTTCTTTCAAGTTTCCAGTTTTTCATAATTAGGGGATATGAAAGGAAAGGGGAGCACTGAAAAAGGGGAGCAATGAAAAAGTAATGGTTGTTATTTTTGAAATACATTAAATCATACTTTTAAAGGGTTTCAGTGTAGTTTTATTTATTATATGGTGGCTAACTATTTTACATTCTTTTCTGTAAGTATGGAAAACAAACCATGTTTTTAAAATAATGTTTTGCAGTTGGTTGGTTGTTTTGTAACTTACGTAGCTATGGTGATGGTTTATTATGCTTCTGTTTGTATTTCAGACTGTTATCAAATGCTTAGCCAATGTGAGATTTAACTTTTGAATGTTCTTAAATTCTATGAACATTCTAATGCATGTTTTAAATACCTTCTTTATAAAATTTTAAATCAATTTCTGTGTGTATTTTTTTTAATAGGCTGTTAAAAATGAAGTGAATGTGCCATGTTTGAAAAATTTTGTGGAGATGCTTTATCAGACTACCTTTGACTTGAGTTCAAGAAAGAAGCATTCGCTGGTATTTTAAAGAAATATTTCAACTTCTGCATTTTGTTCATCATAGGCTTTTAAGCTAATACATTATCTTATGTTAAAAGCTGTATTAATTTCAATCTCAACTCTTCAGTTCGAGTACAATCCAATTAATGCTACATTTATTGCATTTGCTTTGATATTTATCTGTTTCTTTGTGCGAGCTGTGGTGCTGTTATCTCATTTGTGAGATTGTTTTTAAATTGATACTTGTTCTTGGTTTAGTTCATTTTAGCACAGTGTTATTTAACCCGATAACTCTTCTGATAAGAACTTACATACAAGGACTATCATGTCTAATTAAAACATGGAAGTGGCAGGCAAGACTTACCAGCAAAATAACAGCCTATTAAGTAGTCTTGTTCTGCTTGTTTTTTTCCCCTCCACGTGTAATCTATTCTTCTTTTTCCAAAGTATCTTATTACCTCTTTCTGATAGAAATCTCTACAGATTTCTTTCCCCATGACTACATTTTAAGCAAATCTTATGTTAAAAAAGCAAAGCTAGGTCATCCTAGTTTGCATACTCACAGCCATTATCAAGCCAGTTTTTCTTGATTAATCAAAGTACAGCTTGAGGAGCAGTGAAATCTCTGACAACCTCGAGTCTGCCTCAGTTTTTTCTGAGCTGATAGGTTTTGTTTTTTTCTTCAAAGGCGGCTCCCTCTCCCACCACAGAAGACCCTGTGAAATGACTCGTAAGATTGCAGGGAAAGCGAATATTGTAAGAAGGGCGAGGTCTGCCAGCAGCCTTTGCTTGAGATCAGGCCTTGGTAGATGAGCTCCACTGTGGTCCCCTGGCGCTATACTGTGAGCTCTGCAGCGCACAGCTTACGACACTCACTCCTGGCTAGCGGACATGTCCTAGTACAGGGCAAAGGCTACAGCAGAACGCTAACCTGGTGACCAGTCCTAGCTGCTGTGAGAGCCTGAGGCAGGAACCAGCTCTATCTCATTCTCGATGTACAAGACTTGGGAGGTCTGCTAAGAGCAATTTGATCGATTCTTTTTCCCCCCTGCTCATAGGCTTTGTATCCATTGATCACCTGCCTGTTGTGTGTCAGTCAGAAACAGTTTTTTTTAAATAACTGGCACGTTTTCCTGCAGAACTGTTTGTCACATCTGAAGGTAAGAGTCCTTTTCAATTCAGAAACTGTTGCAAATCATTAGCATTTGTTCCAGTATGTTCTCAGACACCGACTGCCAAATAAATACAAGTACTTAGCTATTTAAAAGGACACTGTCATTTAAAAAAAAAAAAGTCTTTAGTCTTCATTAATACTAAACCTTTTATGATGTTATTTAATTCTGGAAATGGATATCTCCCTTATGGGGGCCTTCAGTTTTGTTGAGCAAAATCTACAGAAGTTTCTGCTAATAAGTGCTGTCATCTACTAGAGAAAGTACAAAGTGTAATTTGAAGATTACATTTGAGAAAATAATTTATGTTCATTTACTGAAGGGACAGAAAATGAATCTCTGGTCCTGAAAATAAATAATGTCTACAGCTTGTGATACGTATTTTCCATATCAAAATTACAGTGTCCTTTTAACCTTGTGGTTTCAGATCTTAAAATCTGAACAAAAGTTTAAACAAAAGTTGTAAACAAAAGTTGATTGACAAAATGTGGAGATTTTGATGCTTAAAAAGTAGGGATTTCTTTTCATGAGTTACTTACAATATTAATTGTTGTACATATTCTTTCCATAATTTTGATTAACATAGTTCACGATTTTGTCTAAGCATTGATTTTGATAATTTTAATGAATTCTTTGATTGACCTTTACAATATTCATTCTGGTTAGGTATGAGTGGTGATTCCAAAGCTAAAATATATAAACCAGCATGAAGTGCAATGGAAACAGGGTTAGCTGCTTGGATTGTTAAGGATCATTTTGTTTTCATGACATCTTCCACACTTTTCTGTTGCTTGTTGGGTTTTTGTATATTTTTCACCTAACATTCTCTTGCAATATTTGCCTAGATTTTTTATGTTGTTTATTTTGCTTACAGAGGCTTCTTTTGGTTTTGTTTTAAAGCTTTTTAAAAAATTCTTACACTCTAGGAATTGCACTTTTCTGGCATAATGTCCATTGCTGATAATGGATGTATTAAAACTATAAAAGCCAGTGAATTCAACTGGTAGCATGCATTTTATATATTTTTTTAGTTTTGTTAACTACTAACAGCTTAACACATTTATTGTAAGGCTCTATTCAGCAGAAATTTTATGTATGAATTTCTGCAACTCAGAATTGGCAGTGTCCTGATGCTTTGCCATCAGTGAGTTATTTAGGATGCTTTTGGGGTTGCTTAAATTTGGCCTGTCAAATACAACAGGGTTTTTTTTTGTGGGGCCAAGGGGGGAGGAGGTGCCTAGCTTATGCAGAAACTTTTCTGAGGTTAATCCTAAAAATTACACCCTTACTGTCCTCCTATGACTCGTGAATGAATGTGTTCCTTTGTTTCTGAAGCTAATTAAATGCATGCAATCTATCATAAGTAATCTCATTAATTTACAAATCTGATTTTCACAGCAGCTTAGTCTTTTAGATTTCCCTTTCCCCGTTTTATTTCCTCATTTCCTAGTCACCAAAGTTATTTATTTGCAGTTAAGTATGTAAAATGCAATCAGGATTCTAAACCCATCATCTCTAGCATCTTTGATGTTATTTAACGAAGTAATGCTGACAGTTATTGGGAAATAGTTTGGAGTGCTAAGAAGTTCAATCTTAGCCCTGTCACATGGAGAAGTTAAGAATTGCGGCAGTCATAACACCAAGGCCTTGTCACAGGAATGCTATACGATGAGCATGGACTGAAGAGGTGACACAGGCTGTGAACTCATGGTGCTCAGTTCATTCCATGATGACTGCCAAGTACATTCTTTTGCCTGGCAAGGAATGTCCTGTGGCCACACTTCACTGGCGGAAAATTAAGCCGTCTCCTGTTTTGGTGGGGTGAAATCTCACACCTTGACAGTCTCTCTGTAGTAACTGGTGCACTGTGTTCATACCCTGTGGTATTTCAGTGCAGTTACTTTATTTGGCAGCTACACTGTCCTTGATAACATCCCTGAAGGTGCTCTGAATCCTGATCTAGCAAGATTTATTGTCTTTGTAAACTGTTTGCACTTGGTTTCAGTACATGCCTTCTTAGTTATCCTTAGAGTGGCCTTAGCCTGAGGAGAAAACATCCCAACTTAGGCAGCCTAAGGCATTAGTTCTTTTTCTTTCCTACTGCTAAGTTGTTAACTGCTATGGGGAAGGCTTAAATAGCTCTGGGTCTGGACCAATGCAAATAGCAGATAAATGAGTAGGAAGGGATTGGTTCAGACCTAGAGGCTACCAAATAGAGTGCCTTGACATATACTGCTCTCACCTTAATCCTCATGTTAGCTAGGATGCCATTGCAGCTTTGAGCTCAGGAGAGCTAAATGTGTTGAATTTCACCAGTCAGTAACATCAGTCAGTATTGCAAAATCGTTTTGCCTGCTTTTCTGACTAGTATTTAGACAAAATAATTTTAGCAGGTTTGTCAGAAAATTGATTCTACATCTTACAGGGAGAGGAAGGAATGTACAGGAACATTTTTTTTGCCACTATAGAAAAAACTATTTCTACTGAATAGAGTCCTTGGTGTACAGCTATCTGTTGTTTTTGTGCTTTTTTTCATCTAACATGCATGTGCCTCCCATTCTCATGTTTGTTATGTTTTGCTGTCTCACATTGCTTTATTTAGATGCCATCTAACAACAGTATCAGAAAACAAATAGAAACCCTGCAGGTGAGTTAATATGTTGTTATAACTCAGTGAAATGTTGCTTTGTCTCGTGTAAATAATGTATTTTGTACTTTTTTATGTTAATCATTGTATTTTGTACTTTCCTTTCTGTGTAAAAAATGCTCTTGGCATTGTTAAGAAGCCACAGGACACGGAATGTTTTAAAGGTCTTTTTTTCATGATAGGGAGCAAAGGAGAAAGACAGAAAACTGATATCAGTTTGTCCTAGGGGGTGAGAATGTGAGTGAGAGGTTGCATATCAATATCACAGCTGGTTTCCCTGAACAACAATGCATGTTTCCACTGGAATTAAAATACATATTCAGATGTATGGGGTTTTTTTCTGTTAATTTGTTCCAAAAAATGTCTTGCATGTGAGCAAACTTGAAAGCATTTTCACAGTAAAAAATGTGAAACTGATTTACTGTAACAACTTGCAGTGCACTAACTTGAAAGACTTTTACACTGTTGGTTTTGCAGGTTTTAAAAAGTAGGAAATGTTTTAGTTCAGAACAGAAGAAAAGTTTAACATCAGTATTAAAAAGTACTTTCTTCAGTAAGTGACTACATTTGACTAACATGGAAAAAATGCTGTTTTGTTTCTTGCCTTCATTGAGATATGTTTCATTGACTTGTCTTAATGTGTCATGTTAGACCATTGTAGATTTGCTCTTATTTTTTTGTTTTATAACTGAGATACAGTTCTTTAAAGTTTATTCCATAGTTTTCTGATATCATTTATCCGTGTGAAAAATTCTAGGATTTGAAACAGAGCTGTGCTTGGGAAAAAACAAACAACCCACAAAAGAGAATGCTTTAAAATCTGTCAGACATCAGCTAAAAATGCTGAAATGTAGTCAGGTTGTGGGGCTGCATAGACTTGTTTACTGCATTCTAAATGCAGTAATCTCAAAGAGGAAAGGAAATACTGGCGTACTAACAGCAGATATACAACCATGCCATAATTAGACCAAAAAAAAAAAAAAAAAAAAAAGAAAAGCCATTTTCTTGTGAAATATTTGTTTTTTTCTAGTTGTAGTAAGAGGTAATGAAGCTTTTCAGTGCTTAAGTCCAGAAGTACTGCTGTATTTTTAATGTTTTTACACTTTTAAAAAAGTGAATGCCTATTCACACATTTTGCTTTTCTGACAAAGTTGCAAGCTTCATCATAACCAGTCAGAATGATAAACCTTCTCAGCTATGGAGTGTTGTAAACCAAATTACAGAAATGTCTGCTACCTAAACTTGTTCTTTTTTTTTTTATTTTTTTATTTTTTTAACTTTGGTTTTCTTCTGAACTGTAAATTATTTTCCCCTTTATCAGATATAAGGAAACCAGAGCATTACTCAAGTGGGTTACTACTACTAAGAAAAGGTCTAAATGCTGCATTATGGGTAGTATTTGTTAAAGCATGGACAGATTAATTCGTAATCTTACTTGGAACATAAAGAAATGTTGGCCTGTAGATAAGCTATGATAAATAATTATGTAATTGTTATTTTTTTTTGGTGGGGGGGGGGGGAGAAGGGGCACAGTTTAAGTTAGATGAAATCAAAGCTATCACAGTCTGAATTTACACTCCACTTGTCCTGGAAGTGCTACACTGGACCATTGGTTTGTGATTGAGGCCACAAAAAGTGAAATTTATTGTGTTCAAGCCATCAGGCAGAAACATTGTGTCTTGAAACAAGACGAGATGGGAAAGAATATATATATTTTTTTAAACTGAGACAGTGCCTAAAAAGTTCCACCTGGGAGTCATTTATTTCCAGTTTGTAATACTAATGGTGAATTCCAAGAGTCCCACTGAATGCTTCAAGATTATAAATACAGCGAGCACCCTTAGCTAAAAAAGAGGTTACTGGAGTTGATGTGACAAACGTTATTGTCACTCAGTGTTCTGAACAGTGAAAGAGCTAGAAGGAGCAAAGTTAAGCTCCTTGAAGAAGCTTTAGGATGAAAGTGAATTTCATACCATGCATAATTTATTAATGCTTGCCCTGCAATCTTTTTCTTCTGCACCTGCTACTGTCTGCTCTCATAAGCTGAATACTGCGCTTAGATGGACTTTGTGCCTGATCCTAAGCAGCTACTCCCATGTTTTAGATAAAATTACAAGTTAGTTTGCTATAAAGTGGATATCAGTTACTTTCTAAGAAAAGTTCTTTGAGGCAATATGCTCTTGGTGTTGATCCTGAGGGCTGTTAATGTTCTGCTTTCAGAGTGAAAGGCATATAAAGCACTCTGAAATTACTCGTTAAGTATTTAAATAGTATTGGGAATGTGCAATGCATGCTTGGTTTTAAATATACACAGTAAAACTTACAGTCAGTATTAAACATGTCAGCTTTCTTTCTTAAAAATAGTTGAAAATATTCTCAAAAGTCAGAAGAGTAATAGTATGATTTCCTGAATGTCTTGCAGGCAACAGTAACTGTATTTCTCTTCTATTTTACAGAATAAAGATCCTAAAATGTCCCGAGTTGCACTGGAATCTTTGTATAGGTTGTTGTGGGTTTATGTTATTAGAATAAAATGTGAAAGCAACACTGTAACTCAAAGGTAAGTTCTTTGCACAAGGGATTCTAAGTTCCTTTTTTTCCTTTGTGATGTTAAAAAAGATTCCAAAGTCACCTAGGGGAGGGCTTGTTGGATAAGTAGAGAAACAGAAACTTCATCTTAATAGAGAAAACCAGAGGAACTTGGTTAGTTTGAAGAGGAGAATGAAGAGAGTCCTCACTCTCCTTTTTATATGTGTGTGATGACATAAGTGGATAGAGAGATAAAAAACAGGAAATTTAGTTGGCAGGCTCTCGTGATACCATAACAAATGGGATCTGAAGTGCCCATCACTAAGTATAGGCTGGAAATGAAAAGAATGAAAAAATGTGTTTTTGCAAATTAGCGCAGTGAGAATTTGGAGTAGTCATTCAGCATTTGCTCCTCCTTCTGACTGAGTAGCTCAAAAGCAGGATTTTGGTCTGCATATAAGCTAACTCGTTATAATCCCCTCAACAACAGAGGGCTATAGTTGAAATGGAAGGTACTGCCTTCTGTGGTATGCAGTAGTCAATCCTACGTTCTTCTGATTTGAATCTCAACAAATAGGCAATTGCAAAAAATTATTCTTAGAACAATTTTTTGACTTCTTACATTTGTTTCTCAATTCTTGTAGTCGTCTCATGAGCATTGTATCAGCACTTTTTCCAAAAGGATCGCGTAGTGTGGTCCCACGAGACACACCTCTGAATATATTTGTGAAGATTATTCAGTTCATTGCTCAGGTAAGAATATATCTAGGTAGAGATACAATATTATGAGCATTATTTGTAAGAAATATAAATTATGGGCTGTTTTTTGAAATACTTGTAGAGTTTAATGTACTGAATAAAATTTCCCCAAATAATAATAGAATGACTGATTCGTTTCTTCAAGTGGCAAAATTATTTTTCTTTGAAGTTCAATAACTATGATTTGTAGATATTATGATGGTTAGTATTTGCATCTGTATTGTTCTGTAATGGATGTGTCTGTATACGTATGAAGATAAATGAGGTACAGTGATATACTTACAGTGTTCTGTTATAATATATTCGTAAGGGACAGAGTATCTGAACATTAAAGTCCATTTGTATTTAGCAGGGAGTCTAACCTCTGTAGAGTGGAAAAAAAAGTTGCAACGTGTATGTTAGTGTGTAGTTCCTACTGCATTACAATTTGTATTGTTTTAGATGCTTCTGTTATCTTAATATCAAAATGCAGGAGGTGATCCCACAGGATACAATACTCATTCATCTTTAACCTTATAAATTAGACTTCTTTTTCCATCTTACAGATAGCTTGTCTGTGCTTCAGTTTCCAAAATGACCTACTTCTGTTTGTACAGAGATAAAACAGGATACAAAATCCTTTATGCTCTCAATTTTATTTCTAGGGTTCTTCATTTTAACACTAAGTTTAAATTATTTTTAATTATCAAATATTTGAACCTGTAAAGCAGCCTAACTGTAAAAGCCTGTGCTTTATTTACTTTATTCTTTTGCCTTTGTATCTGAATACAGTTTCATGGTGAACTCTTCTATTGCCCCCTCACCCTAGTTTCAGAATGCTTTTTAAGAGTTCAGTGTGGTTTTTTTTTTTTTATACTGTGTTGAACAGATGGAGAACTGAAGTTCAGCAGAGAGTAAATGGTGAAGTTTCTATTCTTTGGTATAGATTTTCACCAAAGTAGGTACAAGCAGAATTTTCCATTTGACACTTCTACTAATGAGATCCCAGGGTCTGAAATCAGGCATTCTCAGAATGAAGTAGATGTAATTAGTAACCTACTGTGAAGGCTTTACTTAACTAACTCAACTGCCATCAATAATAAGAGCTGCCTAACTGAAGCAGGAATAAAATATGCTTTTTGAAGGACTGTTCGATTGACTCATGTATCAGACTCATTTGTTCCATTTTTTTTCTAGCACATATATTACATTTCTGAACTTGTTCAAGAACTGAGCTGTATTAGTTAAAAAAAAAAGAAAAGAAAACAGAAAAATGCATCTGCTATGCCAATTTGATTTTTTTTTTTCATTTGGCATCTCTTGCACAGATTGAAACTGAAGTCCAATAGTATATGACCATTCAAAGAGAACCTGAATTGTAATCTGAGATTGCAAATGCAACCTTAATTGATTAATTTTCTAACTCACATGGACTTCACCAGTATATTAATGCCAATGTAGTGTATTTTGACATTTTTAATACATTGCATTAGGAGTGTTGAACTGTATTACTTTTTTAAGAGTGTTATTAATTCATAAGAGTATGTAAGAAAAATAAATATTTTAAAACTTCTAAAATATCATTTTTATATTTTTTAACTTCTAAGGCATGATACCTACTGCCTATAAGGAAGAAATTCAGCTATGCATAGAAAGATAAACAAGAATTTATGTATAAACCTTTTTTCCTTTATAGGAACGCTTGGATTTTGCAATGAAAGAAATAATATTTGATCTTCTTAGTGTTGGAAAATCACCCAAAACCTTCACAATTAATCCAGAGGTAAAACAAACTTACTACTTGCATGCAGTGAGAACAGGATGTTTGGGTGAAGTTTTTGGAACTGTAGTTAACTATTTTTGAGCTGTCATGAAAGCAGATTAATGAATATCAAAAAAGATGTTCTGATAAAGCTAAAGAAATAACTAGTTATTACTAGCTAAAGAAATAAATAGTTGTGTACAATTGCTGTTCCATGTCTGGTGAGTAAGCCAGCAACACTACTGCAGTTTCAGCTCATTGCAACTGTAAACCCAGTATGTGTGCTTTTGTGTATAACCATAAAGCCTTTTCTTCAGGGACATCATACCCAGCTCTTACAAAGCCAGTGTAATAAATGAGATGTAAAAATGTGTTTCTTGCGTATATCATTCTTATCATTCATATTAACTCCTTTAATCCTGTTTACTCTGAAACATTAAGTCGATTTGTCCATGCCAGTTTTGTTGACTGGAATCAGAGATGTGAGAAGGCATTCAACACTAAAATTTTGTTCATACTTTCATTACTCTAATGGGTAATATATAAATCATGCCTGTCCTACTAATGCTGTCTGCTTACAGAGGGAAAACGCAGTTTGTGTTTTGTGTTACTTTAATGTTATAATTCCTTTTGTATTCTACTTCTTTTTTCTTCCCTTTGTTGCTTTTGAAGAGGATGAATATAGGCCTCAGAGTCTTCCTTGTCATAGCAGATAGTTTGCAGCAGAAAGATGGTGAACCACCAATGCCAACAACAGGAGTTGTTCTTCCCTCAGGAAATACTCTGCGTGTGAAGAAAATTTTTCTTAATAAAACACTGACAGATGAGGAAGCAAAAGTTATAGGTATGTACTGGTCTTTTGGAATTTTACATTCCAATACGTACGTAGATGTTCTCGGTTATTCTCAAATAATGCATTTGTGTATCTTTATTTCTATATTTATTTTAATTTTTATGGAGAATTTAGTTATAGCATGTTTTAACATGATTCTTTAGAGAGAAGCTCTAGACGATATTGAACTTCTGGTGTCCAAGACTGGATCTGTGGCTTTTTTAAAAACTGCTGGATTAGCACACAAAATACTGAGTAGAATTAGTTTGGTAATTAGCATGGAAATTTTTGTTCCTTTGATCCACTCTACAGTGTTCCAAAATACAGCTGCGTTGGAGTGAGACATTTTTTATCCCTTTGTTTGGTTCATGATCTGCAGATGAAATAGTTGTCTCTAAAAGACAGTCTCAAGCTAGAGCTAAAATACTCAGAAATGAGAAAAGCAACTAATAATTACTTCTCTGTTTATGTTCTTCCCTGAAGGAAACTTCTACTTTCATACAATACCTCCTACTGCTTGCTTGATATGCCTCTTTTTTACACTTAAAATTAGTTTAATGACAGGTTTTGTACAATAAGAAATTTGTGCTTAGCTGAACGTGGTATATATTTTAATAAGAACGTGAAAAGTAAGTGAGAATATGCAATACTGAAAGAAGTGGTTGGATCTCTATGCCTTTTCAGGAATGTCAATATACTATCCTCAAGTCAGAAAAGCTCTGGACAGCATACTTAGGCATTTGGACAAAGAAGTTGGAAGGCCCATGTGCATGACTAGCGTGCAGATGTCCAATAAAGAACCTGAAGACATGATTACGTATGTATAAAATCCACTGTCAAACTTATATTGTATTATTCTTGTGCTGTAATGTTTCACATTGCTACATTACAAATTTAGGCTTTTTGTTTGAATATTAAATTCATTCTGATTTCATTAATTAATGCTAAAAATTTTCTAGTACCTTCTTAAGTTTTGACCTAAGATTGAAAATCTCTGTGATGTACTGATGTGGATTTTCTGTTGTTTTGTTGTTTACAAACTGGTTTTGTAGAGGTGAAAGAAAGCCTAAGATAGATTTATTCAGAACTTGTATTGCTGCTATTCCAAGACTGATTCCAGATGGTATGAGCAGGACTGACCTCATTGAATTGCTTGCAAGGTAAGTGAAATAAAATAACTTTTAGTGAATATTCCTTTTTAAAAGCTCCTTATATAATATAGAGTATGTGAGTCAACTCACTATGAAGTTCAAGTCCACTGTGTACAAATCGATCGCTCTTTTTCTTGCCTGCCTTCAGCAGTTGTGTCTGCAGGTAGGAAGTCTGAGCATTCAGTGAGAACAGATAGTTGAGGTATGTGCAGGCAGACTTCAGTTATTACTGTAGCAATACATTTTTCTTCTGTTTATTTATTTGTTATATTTCATTTTTTAATATAAAGATAGTCTTGGTGTAGGAGAACAGTTCAGCTTGTAGTTTTGGAATTACAAGCTCATTTGCATAGAGTGTGTTGAATTATAAATATGTAAATGTTAGTTAAGTGGGCAAGAGTAATTAAGGCTTTTGTAACACTATTTATTCGTAGAAGACAGGAAGCATTGAAGAACAGTAACCTGCACATCACAAGATACCTCCACGCTGACCTCTAAGATCAGTTTCACTCGGATAAACACATATACAAAAGACATGATTATCTCTCATGAAAATTGTTTTCTTGCACTAAGTTTTTTGAAGTCTTACTATATTTTGCTATATTTCTAGCAGGATCTTGTCTTAGCTAGTTGCAGATGTATTCAGTGCAGAGAATGCATCTCTGTGGTATTCTGCACTGTACAATAAAGGCAGAAGACAGCACCAAACTTGAATTCATAAAGGCTGGTTAAGAATATGCAATTCTAGAGTTGATGATACTGGTATTTTTTCTAAACAGGCTGACAATTCATATGGATGAAGAACTCCGTGCCTTGGCTTTCAATACACTCCAAGCATTAATGCTTGATTTTCCAGATTGGCGAGAAGATGTTCTTTCAGGATTTGTGTATTTTATTGTGCGTGAAGTGACTGACATCCACCCAACGCTTCTTGACAATGCAGTAAAAATGTTAGTGCAGCTCATAAATCAGTGGAAACAAGCAGCCCAAATGCATAACAAAGCTCAAGATTCTCAGGTATTCTAAATACAATCCTTTTATATCAAAACATAATTTAATCTATATGCAGTTTTGTTAGTATGCTTTTTTTATTAAAGTAATAAAAATTCTGTTTACTTTCTTACAATGCTGAAGATATTTAGACATATTATTTTATTTTTTTCCCAAAATATAATTTAATATTAAGTACTCTCTAAGCAGTGATTAATTGCCACATTTTTCTTTACACCAAATTCAACATGTGGAATTGGAAATATTAAATAGCACTTTTAAACAGCAGAGCTAGCAAAACAGCACCATTTTCCACTAACTAATAGAAAAGAGGTACAAGGGTTATGAGAAATCATTTTATGTAATATTAATTATGAGAGAGAGTCATTTACTCGTGCTGAATTTTGCCCTAATTTCATCACTTACGTGAGGAAGTAAAATAAGAAGGACTTCCTTGTGATGTTTGGACTGAATTCAGAGAGAAAAAAATACAAGCTAGCTGATGCTGTGCCATTTTCATAATTTAAAATACGAAAAGTAGAGAAGATCTAAATATCTTATGATTAACTCTGTCATCACTAATAATAAAACACTATAATTTGATTGTGTTTACTTTTTCCTTTATTTGTTTAACTTCTGTGCTTATTTCTTAGCGTGGTGTCTCCAGTGGGGCTGCCCATACCCTTCCTCTGGAGAGGACCCTTTATTCCAACGTATTTCACGTGGTGGAAGGCTTTGCTTTGGTCATTCTTTGCAGCACAAGGCCTGCAACGAGAAGATTAGCAGTCAGTGTGCTTAGAGAAATAAGGGCTTTGTTCACTCTTCTAGAAATTTCTAAGGTAAGAGTTGATTATCCATTCATGTAAAAGCTTAATGAAAAAATACTGTTTTTCTTGACTTTGTGATTTTTATGTTTTTTTGGGTTTTTTTGGTTGTTGTTTTTTAGAGTGATGATGAATTGGCTATAGATGTAATGGACAGACAAAGTGCTTCTATCCTGGAGAGTTTCATACATCTTACTGGTGCTGATCAGGTAGGAGAGATTTTATCTTAAACTTGAGTGTAAGATGATGCATTTCTGTAAGCATTTTGGTATGTCTTTTAAATCGCAGTGTCATTATATTCAAGCTAATTTTATCAACAGTTTATCAGCTTAAAAAAAAAAACAAAAAACAAAAAACCAGCAAAAAAACATCCAGGGCCTCCAAAGCTATTTCTCAGAACAAAAATTGAGGAATGATTTGAGGCTGACAACAACATTGTATGGTTTCTGATTGAGCTGAATTCCCTTGTTATATATTTATCTTTAAACTATTCACGGTTGAAGAGAAGCTTTGCTGTGTTTAGGCTTAGGAAATGAGTTGTATTTCAGTAGTAAGACTTTAAAAGTCTGGAATCTTTTGGAAGAATAAGTCATCATGAGCCAAATGCCATTTTTTTAAAATAGTTTACTTAATATTTATTTCCTTTCCAACCTGTTTCTATCACTGCTCATATTCAGGAACTTTTCTAAAAACAGCATGAATTAAATAATGTGTTTTAACTATACCTAAATGTAGTTCTGACACTCACATTTCAGAATGAAAATCTACAAGTGAAAAAGTATTACTTAATATGCATAGAAATTAATTGGTTTTTTTTGTTTGTTTGTTTGTTTTTTTAATGTGTACAGACTACTTTACTATACTGTCCCAGTTCAGTGGATTTACAGACTTTGGCTGATTGGAGCTCCTCTCCAATCAGCCACCAGTTTGATGTGGTCAGTCCATCACATATATGGATATTTGCACATGTGACTCAAGGCCAAGATCCGTGGATTATAAGCCTTTCAAGTTTTATGAAGCAGGAAAATCTTCCAAAACACTGCCCAACAGCTGTAAGCTATGCTTGGATGTTTGCTTATACCAGACTCCAGATGCTGTCTCCACAAGTGGATATAAAGTAAGCTCATTTCTAAAGGAATAGAGTCTAATTTACTTGTATTCTTTCAAGATTCATCATCATTCTAATGCTGTTATGTTTCGGTGAGGCAGCATGCACTCCTAATATTTTCTATGGATTTCATTCATTCATATAAAAAAAGGTAGATCAGTTCTATTTGGAAAAAAATACTATCTGCTGTAAAGATTGATTCGTGCCTTAGGCAATATTGTAGTTCTACAAGTTTGACTATAAAAACATACATTATTGATGTACAAGTCTGATCTGAATAATTTATTGGGAGTACATTATGTTAGCAGAAACAGACACACAATTTAAAAATGAATTCAATAGAGAAGCAAAACCTCCTAGGCATTATTTATGATATTGGGCTTTTTTTTCTTTAAATAGCAGCCCTATCAATGCAAAGAAAGTGAATACAACTACAAGCAGTGACTCCTACATTGGGCTCTGGAGAAACTACCTGATTCTTTGCTGCAGTGCAGCATCTTCTTCAAGCTCCTCTACTTCCACTGGCTCTGTGAGATGTTCCCCTCCTGAGACGCTGGCGTCTACCCCTGACAGTGGCTACAGCATCGATTCAAGAGTAGGTTCTTCTAATGATTGCTGTAAATACTGCAGCTACTACTGAAGTAGAACCACTTGAGGCTTATGACAACTATCATGATTCTTCGAAGGCTGTGTAGTTTATCTGAAAATATGTTTAAAATGCCTTTTTTCATTTGTTTTGGATAAGGTTCAGGTTGTTTCTTCCAAACCATACGATAAAGGCATTTCTACCTGTGGTTTTTCAGACAAATTCTAATAATGTAATGAAAACATTAACCCAGTTTCAAAGTCTTATCTGGTGATAATGAGGAAATATTTTGTCTTCTGTTCTTTTTTTGTTTTACTTTTTTTTTTTCTTTCCTGTCAGAAGACCTCTGTAATTCTGAGCAAATAGCCTCACACTTCTCCACTGGCTGAGGCAGTGTTCTGTTCAGGCACTATACTTTGTTGTATTTTTCCTAACCACAGTTTTGTCTGCATTACTTCATGTTATCTGCAGACATGGTTGGGTGTTCTTTTGTGTGTTTTTTTTTTTTTTTTTTTAATCTCCTCTTTGGCTTCCTGTGGAAGATGGAGTAAAGGCAGTGAAGATAACTCATAGATTGTACAGCAGATTTTTGGCAGAAGCAGCCTGTTCCAGTTGTTACCAAGATTCTGTCCTTAAATCTGAGAAACTGCAAAATGAAATTTTAACAGGCTTACTTTTCCTCCTAAAGAAACAGAAGATCTTAGAATATTTTGTAAGCTCTCCTCTAAACTGAATATGCAAGTATGAATTGGAGAGCTAACAAAATTCTCATTAAGGTTTTTCTCTGAAAATGAAATATGGAAATATTCCTATAATCAGAATGTCTTGAAGATAAGTGTGGAAGACCCTCAGAAATATATTATTCAAAGATGGCCACGCAAACCTCTAAGTCACTGTTTATTTTTGATTTTCAAACTTTTGGAGATGCCTCTCACATGGAGGATGTGAAGGTATGTGGTGCCGTTGCCTCTCAGCTGCCTGTAAAGGTCTTGCACAGATGCATACTCAACTCTTTTTGAAGAGTCATTGGCCCTGGTAACAATCTATTTCAGCTCTCTTGTGTGCTCAGCACAGTGCCTCAGTAGGTTGCCGAACAGATGGGATGAAGTCTTTCCAGAGGCTTTTTAGGTTCAGTGACAAAACAGAAAAGTTCAGGGCAGATAACTACAGATTTTTTTTCTCAATTATCTTCATCCATGTTGTTCACTACGGGGAAAGGATGTGCATTTTGTACCATTTCTGAAATTTGGTTTCCACGCCAAAGGTCAGAAACCTTGTTTTTATCATGAGTAGTTCAGATCAGTACTTAAGAATCCAGTATTGTAGCAGATGTTTTAATGTTACTACCTGCACGTTGGATAACTGCTTCATTCAGGTTTATTCTGATTTTCTTCTTAGATCATTGGCATTCCATCCCCTTCTTCCTTGTTTAAGCACATAGTTCCAATGATGCGCTCTGAGAGCATGGAAATTACAGAATCCCTTGTGCTGGGACTTGGCAGGACCAACCCAGGAGCTTTTAGGTAATTGCTGTGTTTCATCTGGTTTTATGCTGATGAGTACAAAGCTGGGGAAACAGAACTCAGAAAAAGGCCTTCTTAAGCATTAGAAAATCTGTGAAAACTGATTATCATTCTTTTCTAGCACTTAGCTCTGTGACAATGATTTTTTAGAAGCTGAACTAATTTTATTGTTTTTATGCCTTTTATTGGTATTAAAGACTGCCCTATGGAGGAAGAGACTATGGACTGTTGACGTTTACATATTAGTTACAGTCGTGGTTGTAGAGGTACTGAACATAATTGATAACACCACTTAAACCTAGAATACTCATTTTCTCTTTTATTTTCTATTATTAATCACGTGTCTAGTTTGTTGTGTACTCTCTACCAAAAGCCAACCTTTGAGTGTGTTTTACCAAAAAACCTTATAATCACAAAAAAAACAAACACCTGGTTTGTTTTTTTTTTGTTGTTAATCTGAACAAAAATATGGAACTATCCATCACCATGTTTAAGTCTCATGCAATTTAATGAAAGTTTTCTTTCTGAGCACCTTAACACATTTCCTGAAGGAGGACCCCTGTACCAGGGGAATCAGTCATTTAACATGAAAACGTCAGTGGATGATGCTTTTGGTATGTGTAAATTAGAACAGCACTGAAAGTACACAGAAAAATGTGGAACACAGGGACACACTGCAGCAAACCTAAAACAGAGGAGGTTATTGCTATACTATTGATTGTAAAAGTAGAATTAGTAAGTTTTACCTTAGTGTGCTGTCTGCATAGATCTACACTGCTGATCTCTTTCATGTTCCTTTGCCCCTTTTCATGGAGTCATGAGATAATTGGAGTTTGGCAGAAGGAACTGAGAAAAAACTGTGAAGCTTCACTGCCAATTGGAAATGTAACCACAGCATCAAATCATTGCTTTTCAGTTTTCATAGAGACTGGACTGACTAGTCTGTCAGCATATCATTATTGGCCTTAGAGAAGGAGTGTTTATTAACAAGTAAATGCACAGTGACAGTTGCAAGAACAGGATATGATTAGCTGCCAACATCGCTTTTATCTGATAGTATCTACTTGCAACATAAGGCTTTGTTAAATCCTGGATGTGAAGGTGAATGAAAATAATACCTGATAGAAATATAACTTAGAACTCTCTAAATGAAAATTTAGTGTAGTTACTGAGAAAGCTATTTGGTGCTTTGTATTTAAATGAGGAAAATCTTCTCAGAAACATCTCTTGTAAATGCTTATTTATGTCAGAAAGCTATAAGTAAAACCTAAGGGTGTTTTAAATGAAATTTTAACACTTATTATGAAATATCTTTCAGTTAAGATGATAATTTAATGGTTGTTCATATTCTTTTGATTATTTTATTTTAATTCAGGGAACTAATAGAAGAGCTACATCCTATAATTAAGGAAGCACTTGAAAGAAGGCCAGAGGTAATTAGATGTTTTTCCTATATTTGGCACAGAGTTTTAGCTATCTTCTCAAAAATGATAGTAAATAACTGTTAGTTATGCTTCTGCACCTTAAAGCTGTCAAAACACCAGGTAACAAAATGAAACGTTCCTTTTCAAATTAGTGTGAGCTGTTTACAGTATAAGAGTTCTGCTTTGAACTCTGTATTATTCTTATATCAAAGGAGTTTAGTTTTGAATGAGTAGAAATTACTGTAAGCTTTTCCACATTCTTTAATTTATGTTTCTTAAGCATGGTTTAGCATAGTTAAATGCTGCCTGCAATTAGTAGTTCCTAAGATGGCATTGATTTCTACTGTCATCCAGCTTTGTTTAGTTCTTTAAAATGGAAATCGCTGAGCTCACCTGGCTGTCTGCACTGAATAAAAGTCTTCTGATGGAGAGGATGTTTTACTGTAGGGTTTAGAAGCCCCTGTAGGTATCCACAGAAATAATAATCTCTGTAAACACAAACACAGATGATTATTCAGAATTTTTTTATGGTAACTGTTGTATTCATGTTAATAAACTCATGAACTAATAAATTCATAATTAAATACAGATGATGAGATGGAACATGACTTTTGTTTCAGAATGTTACTGGAGCATAGTGTGTTTTCTTAGTCTTACACGCACAGAAAGATTGGTATTGTACTTCAGTTCACTGTTTTACATGTCACTTTTCATGACAGGAGAGTGACAAAAAGTGTATTATTTTGTTAATATGTGTAATAATAAACTGGGTGTATCTTGCAATTACAAAAGGAATAACTTTTCTTCACTGCCTGATCTGTTAAGATAAGTAGGCGTTTTGGTAACCGTTCATAGAAGTTTTGCACTCCTGATAATTCATGCAAGTTGTTGTCTAAATAAAATAATACTTTTTTGTGCCATGCAGTTTTATGTTTTTTTCCCCACTTCATCTAATTCTGTGTTTCCTCTGTTGCACAGAACATGAAACGGCGCAGGCGTCGAGATATTTTACGTGTACAGCTAGTACGAATATTTGAACTGTTGGCAGATGCTGGTGTCATTAGTCACAGGTGGGGGCTGCACTGATAAGCAGGATCACTGTGTAATATAGATTTCTGCAGTGAAGTATCATTAATTAATTTGTTGTGTTTCTGAAATTGCAATTTCTTCATTAACAATTACTCCCAGTGTAAGATCTAATTCTGTAGAAGGATGAGGGAGCTGTGAAAAATAAC
The DNA here is from genome assembly GCF_019238085.1 of Lagopus leucura. Taxonomy (NCBI): domain Eukaryota; kingdom Metazoa; phylum Chordata; class Aves; order Galliformes; family Phasianidae; genus Lagopus; species Lagopus leucura. The sequence continues at coordinate 45,842,076 of NW_024962264.1, forward strand.
GCTTGCTTATTTGTTTACTTTCACTGTTTTTTTTAATATAGCAAGGAAACAAGCTTAGGGAAAGACTGACTTTGAATTCAGTGTTAGCAATGGTGAGGTCTATTAAAGAGAAGGAGATAAGGATTGGGTTTTTTGGTTTTTTTGTTTTTTTTTAAAGATGTATATTTAGCATACACAGTTTAATATTTTTATTTTTAAGTGCAAGTGGTGGCCTTGATAATGAAACACATTCCCTCAACAACACTTTACTTGAGTATGTTGATCTAACAAGACAACTCCTAGAAGCAGAAAATGAAAAGGATTCTGATACATTGAAAGATATCCGATGCCATTTTAGTGCCTTAGTGGCAAATATCATTCAAAATGTTCCAGGTATGTAAATAGATCTTGATAACTTCTGATAGAATGTTTTGTATTTTTTTTTTAAAGCATCAAAAAAATTCTACTTACCTGAATTTGCATAATACATTAATAAAAATATACCATCTATTCTGAACACAGCTTCAGCAAATGAGGGTTTTTAAGAGAGGTATCTGATACTGTTTAGAAGCAACAAGTAATTTTCTCATCCAGCAAAAGTCTTCTTGGCTGACAATGCATTTGCATTTTTTTAGATTAATAAATAGCTTATCCTTATACCTTAGTGACATTAAGCATGATAACAGTAAAACTACATCCAGCTATTATGATTTTGAAATAGCGCGTCTTTACTTTTTCCCTTTTATAGCCTGATTCTCTTTTATGTACATTATTTTAAAAAATGATACAAAAAGGGTTTCTAACTTTATTTGCTTTTCTTTCAGTCCACCAGAGAAGAAGTGTCTTTCCACAGCAAAGTCTCCGCCACAGTCTGTTTATGTTGTTCAGTCATTGGGCAGGTCCTTTTAGTATCATGTTTACTCCCCTGGATAGATACAGTGATAGGAACATGCAAATAAACAGACACCAATACTGTGCATTAAAGGTATTTTAATACTTTCTGAACTTTGAAAATAAATTCCCAAGTTGATTTTGCTAGTGTGTATTTAACATCTCGGCTTTTTGGAGGTAGTTTTCATATCCTTGTCATTTATGACTTTATTATTTCTCTGTTCTACCTACTTGCTCAGTTTTGATAATTTTGTTTTTTGCAGTATGCAAAACCATTGCACTTAGTATAAGAATTACTTAAAATCACTAGTAGGTGTTGACTTCCCATGACTTCTCATCTGCCTAAGGAGAAAGACTTTTATGTAATGTTCATTAATAATAAAAATGTCATATAAATTCTTGCATAAGTCAGCTTTTCACTTTTACCTTTTACTTGGGAGTTCAGAATCACAGAATCACGGAATAACCTGATTTGATTGAAGTATTTCTTTAACAAAATGTTATTTGCTTTTTGTTATCCATAGTCTTTCTTATCTGTCAAAATAGACTATTGTTTTCTGGGATTTTAATGGGCTTGATAAAAACACATCTGCTGTATCTGAGTTATTGAAATGTAATGTTTTACTTTCTAAAGGCTATGTCTGCTGTACTGTGTTGTGGCCCTGTGGCAGATAATGTTGGGCTCTCATCTGATGGCTATTTATACAAATGGCTGGATAATATTCTGGATTCGCAGGATAAGAAGGTAATGCAGGCAGTGTAAATATTGGTTTGCAACTATCACTACTTTCAACATAAACGCATTCATGAATTATTGTGGTCACACTGACCCAAGGGCTTTAGGGTGGCTTATGCCTAAAGCTCTTAGGAGTGTCTGGTTTTGCCTTGTCCTTGACACATGCTGTCACCAAGTTGAGAAGGGCAGTCACCAGGCACATTCTGAGCACAGACAAAGCAGAACTAGAGAGGAAAGGACTGAAACAGACTTCTTATAATTTATACTAAACTAAACTTTATATAAACTAATCAGCTAGATAAAGTTGTAGTAATAAGCACAATCTTCAGAAACTTAAAGGAGACAAGATTTTTAACTTGAACTCTGTGAAACTGGAGTCTATTGACAGGGTCCTATGGAATTCTGAAGACCAAGCTTTACAGCTATTTAGTAAGGCAAGTTTTACATCTAAAAAATAGGGCCTTCGTTGCACTTATACTGTGACAGCATAGAATTACTGCTCCAGTGGGATAGATTCAAGGGATTATGCAAGTCTCCAGATGGATCAGTCCCTTGTATCCTGCTATGGAATACCTGTCTATATTTAATTGCTTTTCTGTATCTGACTTCAGATCTGTGTTCAGAAAAGAGTAAATAGCACAATACAGGGCTTGGAACTGAGAAAAAGGAATGTTAGAGCTGTCTAATTATTTACTTCAGTAATCTTTTACTGTGTGTACAAGTTGGATGTTAAACAGTTTGATAGGTTATCTGTTGTTATTTTTAAACTGTGGACTTATTATTTTTAGCTGGAATAATTTTTGTGTATTACAGATGTTTTGGATTAAATATCTATTTCCCTCTTTTATGCCATTTTTATAAGTTGGCCCTTTTTTATTTTTTTATTTTATTTTATTTTATTTTTAATTGGTTCATTTCTGAATACAGGTTCACCAGCTGGGCTGCGAGGCAGTTACGCTGCTCTTGGAACTCAACCCTGACCAGAGTAACCTCATGTACTGGGCCGTAGACCGGTGCTATACAGGTTCCAAGCGGGTAGCAGCTGGCTGCTTTAAAGCCATAGCCAGTGTGTTCCAGAACAGGTACTACAGAATTTTTCAAGACTTTGATTTTCCAAGCATAATTTCATTTAGAACATTTTTTCCTCCCATAAAGAGTGGAGATCACTCCTGTTTGTGTGTATGTGTTACTAGAGAAGCCTTCCGAAGTGTTAGGTTATTCCATTTCATATCCCCCAAGAATTAGCTTTTACTTAATAAATTCAAATTTAAAAAAATAAATTAATGTTATTTATTTCATGCTTGTGATTTTTCCCTAGGGATTACCAGTGTGATACAGTGATCCTTCTAAATCTGATACTGTTTAAAGCAGCTGATTCCACTAGGGCTATCTATGAAGTAGCTATGCAACTATTACAGGTTTGTAAGCTAATTTTGATTCAATTGTTTTTGTTTTAAAAATCAGAACAATCTCCATGCATAGAAAATAACAGCAACAAAAATCACAAAGATTTTTTTTGTAGTATTTAGTTGTTCTTTCAATAAGAAAATTTGATGCATGTTTTTTTTCTCTGTCTTTATACATCATTAGCTCAGATCCTTACTTGGCCTAAGTAAGATGTCAGCAAAACGTGTGTTTTCAAGAAGTAAGCCCCAAAGACTTACATTTTCACAACATACGCTTTTTTAAGATGCGTAACCTAAATGAAGATTTTTCTGATTTGTCACTACAGAAGTGTTGTATAGATCAGTTTTTCTAAAAGCTTCTCAGAGAGGTGTGTTGCTTCTGTTCCTTTGCTCTCTTTACCAATGTAGCTGTCAGTTTCCTGATTTTTGCATTGGTGCCAAATGTTTTCCTTATCCATCAACACGGGGAGGTGTTAGCAGAGTTGTTGTTAGTCATTTATTTCTGTTAATTCCTTTCCAGGGACTTTTAGGGGTAATACAGGCAGCACTAATATTTAAAAAAAATATATATAGATGTACTGCTCATTGCTCATACCAAAAGTCATCTCAGAGGCTCTTCCCAGGATCCTTGTCAGCTAAATTAAACAGTAAAATCCTTTCTGAATTCGTACTGTTGCTGATGTGTCAACACTCACAGCATTCTCCCTTTCAGTCCCATCTTTCTTATCAAGCGAACGCTGCTGCTTAAGATCAGCCAAAATTAGTTTTGAAGGTGCTGAACTGCTTTAGCCTCCCTCTGCATCTCTGGCACATCAAAGATTGCTTTTCTTCTATACTTGTCTCGAGCAGAAATAATATTGTTTGGAAATAAAAGTACTCAATGGTATTTTTCAATTTGTTATGGAAAAAAATGTATTGGACAAGTTATTTTGAGAAAGCAAACCTCAAGAATTTTTCATTGAGAATGCATCAAATGAAGTGAGTGTTAGCTATTCAGTGGAATTGAATGAAGGAGATGTATGGAGACCTATCTGATACGAGCCATTAAATGGGAGCAGATGCATAAATTTTAAAGGTGATTTTTAAATAAAAACTTCTAATATAACTGTACAGAGCTTCAAATCATGAATGTTGCTGTTGTAGATCTTGGAACCAAAGATGTTCCGTTATGCTCACAAACTGGAAGTTCAGAGGACAGATGGAGTTTTGGGTCAGCCTTCTCCTTTACCACATCTGTATTCTGTGTCATACTATCAACTATCAGAAGAATTGGCAAGGACTTATCCTGAGCTAACACTTGCCATCTTCTCAGGTATGATTTAAAATGAATGAATATAAAGATCATCAGGTCTGAAACCTTTTAGAAAATGTATAGTTCATAATTCACTAAAATAAGGAACACAAGAGACTGTCTTCATAATAAGTGGAGAAAATTGAATTTATTGAGTAACAATTTTCATTTCTATTTGTAATATATTAAAGAGGAAACAATGAATCAAAAGATATTTTGCTGACTTTCTAATATACTAAAGAGAAATCATGTATTAATAAAATAATTTCCAAATGACTTTCAAAATTATTCTTCTGTTATTCTTTCAAGTATTGTTGTTTACTGTAGATTACTTAAAAATAATATTCTGTAGCATCTTAAATAGCTGCAGAATAATAACCTCTTGTATAATAACTTCTTGTATAAATTAAAAAAAGAAAAAAAAAGAGCAAATACAAATGTAAGAAAAGTTTTAAAGTGCTTTTTTGCCAAATTGGCACATTTTTACATGCTTTAGGTTTTCAGCTATCTCCTCAATTAGAGGAATTTTTTTTTTCTAGGCAATAATTTTTAAAACTTACTAAACACAATATGATATGTTATAGTGTATTTTTTCCCCTTGGTGACTTGAATTGGTTTGTTCTCACTGTTTATATAGGAAAGGAGCAGTGCTGAAACTCTGCTCCTCAGTCTAGTTTGCCATGTTTTTAACCATGTAATGTGCAATGCATACTTTTTTCATCAAGACTCAGTTTTATCCTGGAAAGCATTACTTGTGCTTTCCTTTCCATAGAAATGAAACTGGTGCATAGAGATTGGATTTTGTTTACCATTTTCAATGAAAAGCTACTAATAGAATAAAACTAGCTTGTATTTTGCAAGAGTTGGTAAGTGAAACAAGCATAAAGTAGAGAAAGAGAATGTTAAGCTTACTTTTCAGAACTTTCAGCAATTAAGAAAACTATCAGAACCTAGTATATGCTTTCTTGTTTGTGCATACAAATCTATGTGTATGTATGCATACAGCAGTTCAGCTTCTTCAACCATGCTGTTTGTCAGAAGAGTCTTCAACTAGCTCTACTGAAGAACAGATGGTGGTTATGAAGTAGCACTAGTCAGTTAAATCAAGTTATGTCAGTATTGTTTTTTTTTAATGGTAGTGTGATGTACTGGATTCATAGTAGTGATTGTTATTGGCAAAGTAATTCCAATTAATGATCCACAATTTATCTATGTATATAATCTGTGAATCACAGAAGTGAGTCAGAGAATCCAAACGGCTCACCCGGCTGGGAGACAGGTGATGCTGCATTATCTGCTGCCATGGATGAACAATATTGAGTTGGTGGACTTGAAACCTTTGCCAACCATTCGGCGGCAAGATGAAGATGAAGAAGATTCTTTGAAGGATAGAGAAATAATGGTAAACAGTAGGCGCTGGCTACGAGGAGAAGGCTGGGGATCACCGCAGGCTACAGCCATGGTCCTGAACAACCTTATGTATATGACTGCAAAGGTAAAACCAATTGGTATTCCAACTGTTGTGTTTAGGGAGAATACTGTTCAGAAATACTGTGTTACAGACTTCCAAGAGTTACTGCTCATATTAGTCTGCTTACTTGTGAATACACAAATTACAGTTTTGAGTTGTTATAAGAAATATGTAATAGAAATAGTTAAGTAGCTATTGCATATAGCAGTTACATATAACTGTTTTTCTAGATAGATGTCTGTTTTAATAGATATTACCTAGTCCACTCTGTATGTGTGATCTCAAAATGGAATTTTGGAAGTAAAGCTGCTTGATAGAGCAAATTCTCAGCTACAAAACAATATTTTTCAATATAGGAGCCACCATTAGCTATGCATTTTCACCAGCAATAAACAAGAGCCTGCATAGCATGCTTGTCAAAACCTGCACCAGTGGAAGTGACCCTCTGTTGCCACTTCTGATAAGCACCACTTACTGCCATGTCATACTCACATGCACTCCATAAATGTTCAACAAGTGTTGATGAATGTCAATGTGTGCCATTTTTTTCCACGTGGGGAAATTTGGTGACATACCTTTGCTACATATGCACGTCCATGTCAGATGCCATTTTGTCAGACTGTCCCTCCGTTGCCATCCATCATGCAGCAACAAAATGTAATGGAATATTGGTGGGGAATATTCAGCCTCCTCTGCCATTCCATCAAAACCCACTCCTAATGTCATTGACCAACATAATAAAAGAGGAGGCATTCCTTTTGGAGCAGCTCTTGTAAAATAATATGGTTACTGTATATAAATAACAAAACTTATTTTAGTTTTTAATTTTTATTAAAGCAGTAAAATAAAAAAGCAATGAAAGCATAAAACTAGTAAGATATCATCTGATGGGATATACATGAGGGATATTCTGTCTTATAAAAGTCTGGTAAAGAGACCCAATCAGATTTTCTAGTTGAATATCTGGCTGCAACTCTATACCTTCCATCTGAAAAATTTATTTATCTTGAATGAAAATGGAGTTGTAAATATATGAAGACACTGATGATTTTTTTTTTTGGCAGTCTTGAAAAAAAAATTCTGCTGGAGTTTTCAGGAAAGATAATTTACTTTGTTTTCCAGTATGGTGATGAAGTGGCTTGGTCTGAGATTGAAAATGTCTGGACTACTTTGGCAGACAGCTGGCCAAAGAATCTGAAAATAATTCTGCACTTCCTGATCAGTATCTGTGGAGTGAACAGTGAACCCAGCCTTTTGCCTTATGTAAGTACATTGTATGAGTCTCCTTATTGTCACTGGTGTTTTAGAAATTAACGCTAGCGGTAAAGATCACCAAGCAAAAAAGATGAGGTAATATTTCTTATACCCACATTTAGCAGTGTAATAGTATCACTCCATGTTTTATGACCAGTGTACACTGTGAATACATCAAGTGCAAAGTGTATATAAACCTGAAGGGAAGGTACAAAGCAAAGAGCCAGACTCTCTTTGGTTGTGCCCAGTGCCAGGGTGAGGGCACAAATTGAAAAACAGGAGGTTCCCTTTCAGCATCAGTGCTTTGAAGGTAAAGACTGAGCATTGGCACAGGTTGCCCGCAGAAGTGATGGAATCTGGGAGATCCCTGTAAGCTGTCTGGACTGTGCTCCTGGGCAGCCTGCTCTGGGTGACTCTTCTTGAGCAGCAGGACCTGCAGAGGTCCCTTGCCAACTTCAACCTTTCTGTGATTAGTGTACTAATTCTAGAAATAGGCTTAGAGGATTAAGTGGACACTAGCTGTCCCTGGCAAAGGAAATGTTTTGCTATTTCAATGACAAGAGGCAACGAATGCTTTCCAGTGTAATAAATATATGGTATGCTGAAAGCCTGTAAAACTTTTGAAATTAAAGAAGCATGCCACTGAAGATGAATGATTCAAGTATTCGTAATATGAAACAAAAGATTTTGAGAAAATAATTTCTCTGATGCTGGTAGTTTTCTGTTTATGAAAGTAGAAATAACGTACTGCAATTTACTTGGTGATAAGTCTGAAACAAAGCCATCTATCAGTTATGAACTGTCAAAATTCAGGGTGTCCTAGATGGACCATAGACATTATTTAGTAAGTAAATTTTTTAAAAAGGAAAAGATTTCTTGAACACCTGTTTTTGCGTTTTTGTTCCCTTGTATTAAAAAAAAGAAACTTGATTGATGGCTAGTTTTAGATTGATTTCATTCCATATATGCACTGATCAATTTCTTTCCATCATATTATGCAAATCAGCAGACACAGATAGTTTCTGTTCTCTAGGAAGAAATAAGGTGGCTCCATAACTATTATTTTCATCAGAGAATTGCAATTGGTTTTGCTAACAGTCCAAAGCAGTAGATATGAAGTAAACAAAGAAAGAAAGAGATATCTGTGATAAGTATGTATTCTTGTATGTATGTGTGTGTGTCTGAGAATATATAGGCCTTACAGTATTGTGTTCTTCCAAAGGTCATTTTAAGTTCATTGGGTGGCATTTGTTTTCATTGCAAATCAGAAAATCTAGCAGTGAAGCCCCAGATCTTTCCAATATAGTTTGAACCAGGAGACAAAGTAATTTCATGAGTCAAACATCCTAAATTACTTAGCATTTTACTTACCATTTCTTAGAGCCATTGTCCAAATCTTAATCTTAGATGTTGCTAAAACCTTTGTTAGAAAAAGCTATTATGTTTCTTAAACAATGGTTATTGCACTAAGATTAATTTTTGTGATGTTTCTGATGCTTGCTGGTGTTTTTGTCTGTGGAAAGTGTTTTTGTTTGCTTTTAGAACTAGAATCAGTTGCAGGTATTCTCACTGGCACTGTAGGTAGATAGTGTTTCTAATGAGTTGAGATGATCAAATCTTTTTTTTTTCTTCCTAAATCACTGTGGTAAGAATTGTATGTGTGTGTATTACTATTTTATGTACATGTACTTTTTTTATTTGATGGCAGGTAAAGAAAGTTATTGTTTATTTGGGTAGAGACAAAACAATGCAACTATTGGAAGAGCTGGTGAGTGAACTTCAGCTTACAGATCCTGTCAGTTCAGGAGTCACCCATATGGATAATCCACCGTATTACCGCATTACTTCCAGCTATAAAATCCCTTCTGTCACTTCAGGTGAGAATTTATTGAACTTAATCTATTATTGCTGGATAACAAGGTGGTTGCATTGTTCATGAAAGTGTTTAAAATGTATTAAAAGTAGTATGGAGCACTTATGCTTAAGTGTTCATTGTAAGAAAGTAGGGAGAAGAAGGTGAAAATTTTTTTGCAATTATGATCAGGTAAGTGTGATGGTTGATAGTTTCTCTTAAAAAGAGATTGATATAAGCTTCATTGAACACTGTTAGGTTTTAATCCCTAATCTGTTTGTGTTTTGAATGAACTGCATACCAAAATCCAACTGCATTTTACAGATGAATGGAATAAAGGAAAGAAAGGAGATATCTAGGTCCTGCTTCAAAAACAAGCCTTTCTACTTCATTTACTCTGAAGACTTAGAGATTCCTGGAATTATTTGGTTTTTTTTTTTTTTTTTTTTTTTTTCCAGTTAGTGAGATTACTGTGGCAGTTCAGAATCTTTTAGTCTACACAACGTTTTTTTTTCTCCTATGAGAAAGTAATCACTTCTGCTTGGTTTGTATTTGTGCCTGTTGCTATAGCACGTGCCTGTTTAGGAGTCTTGGAATGGACAAGAAAATAAGGCTCGTTGTATATAGCTTAAGTCTGCTTTGCTTTTTTATTCAGTTACCAGTGTCTTTGTCCCTAATTCACAGGTACCACCTCTAGTAGCAATACAATGGTAGCTCCCACAGATGGCAACCCTGACAGTAAACATATAAAAGACAGCATTGAAGAGAAGTAAGTATCTCCTCAGAGATCAGTTAATAATTAAAATACAGAAGAATTCCTGGTAGCTTCTATAAATACTTGTGTCTCAATGGCTTTGATAGGTCTGTGCTGCAGGAAATACATGTTGAAGTAAGTGAGTACAATTTGATTTTAAGCAAAAAAACTGGAATACTATTTGGGATTAATGGTCAGGCTTTGCACTGCTGTATCTAAGTGTCTGAATAAGTTATTTATCACTTATGTGCTTACCTAAGAGAAATTATACTGTAATTGTGTATGAATATGTTGAAGGCAAAACAACCCGTTTATTAATGTAACAAATTCTGATATCGGTTCCCTAGCTCACAAGAAATCAATGATATCCAAATGTTGGCAGTTTATTTTCCCATGCACATGTTAATGTCTATGTGTAGCAATAGGAGGATGCCTCCCTCCCTCATTTTTGAGATTCTCGAGTCATCTTTTGGAGGAACTTCCCAAATAGCAGTACTGTTGTGAATGGAGTGGAAAGCAAAGAGCTGATGTGGAATTAGTTGGGATGCTCACTCAAAGCTGCTGTGGGCATGCTTTCATTGTGCGTCAAATGTGAGCTAGCTTACAGTGAAAGAGGAGCAAGGATTCCTTGATTAGCATTAGAGAATATGTGTACATAAAAATGTGTGCACAGGCCATTACTGTAGAGTAATGTAGCTGTAATGGAGGTCATTTTGTAATGTCTTGTTTCCAAGCCTTAGAAATATTTCTGCAGCAAATACAATAGTAATTGTATTTCTCTAATTATAGCAATGTAATTTCGCATTTGAACAATTTTCTTCTCCAGGATGATGATATCAATATAATTAGATTGGTAAATATATTGGCAGATACATGCCTCATACTTCAATTAAAACAAATCATTAAAGATTATGAAATCTGAGGTGTCATTCAGAATTTGTCCTACCCAGGCACAGATAAGTATTTGGCTACTTTTCAGGATTGAGCTGACGAAGCTTGTAGAGTAACGATGACAGGTTTGAAAGTCAGTGGAAGTTTTGGCATATTATAGTGTTGTCTAAAGTCTCTCTAGAGTAAATGCTTTTTGATATGATATAGTGTGTATATCTTGGGCTGGGGAGGAGGAAGGAGTTATAGAGGCTGTGTCAAAAGAGCTTGGAAATCATGCATTTAGCACTTCAGTTTCTCTGACTTCCTTCTAGTTTATCAGATTAATGAAGATCAAAGAATCATTTCATCATTAGTGAGAAGAATGTCTAATGGCAACACGTTAATATTTTAAATGCTAATGGAAATGATTTATCAAATCAATTTGTACTGGATTCCCTCCTCAAATACTCTTATGTAGCATTGCTGCAGGAAGTCCTACACAGCTGAGATGTTTTATATCATATTGTATTGTCCTTGTGAGATGAAACATTTTTGCATAACAGTTTTATTGAAAAACAGAGACCCTAATTGGTTTTTACAACAGAATGTCAATTACTAATGTCTCTTTATTTGTTCCTGCAGTTATGCACATCTGGACATTTACAGCGGGTTGAACAGTAACTTAAACCGTCAGCACCACAGACTAGAATCTCGCTACAGCAGCAGCTCTGGAGGATCATATGAAGAGGAAAAAAGTAATATTTTAATTTATAAATATTTCTGTGTGTAAAATTTTCAAAAATTAATGCTTTTGCTGAAGATTTTGGAACATAAGGAAGTAGTGATAAAGAGGTTTTTGCATGAACTTATTTTAAATAATAATAATAATAATAACTATTATTATCATTATTATTTTACACTCTTCAGTCTTTGTTCTGCTGTTGAGATCTTGCACATATTTGATTGCAGTATGCATAAGGGAGATTAACTTGCCTTCTTTCCTTGCCTTGTAACCCAGAATGAGTTGTAAACATCATTGCAAGTGAAGCAGTTTCATTCCATTTCTTTGCCTCATCAGCACGAAGGGTAGAACGTTAGGCTGAAGAAATAGAAAAGAGATTCACAGGTGGAAAATTAAATGAATGAGGAAAAAGATGATAGAAAATCAATTAAAAAAGAAAAAACAAAGACATAAAATTAGAAGTGATTATTCTTTTAAACAGCAGCAGTACTTGTTTAAAAAAGAACATGCTTATCAAGAATGCTTATCAAAGCGAAGTATAGCAGGGAAGAAAAATCTTGCAGTGTATTCTAATTAATTTTCAAGCTTGCTTTAATTAATTGATTTATTCTGATCTGTGTTCTGTTTTTTTCTGAGGTGCAGGTGCAAGGATAAAAGTCAGTCTTTTCTAAAACTCCCATCTACTTTTGGAGGCATTTCTTTAACAGGGGCTTATTAACTGTCTCTGCTCTTGTACCAAACTCACCTTAATTATTATTGCCTGTGTTCAACTGCTGCATAGAGGCCTCAGTTTGTCAAGAATTTAAAAATGTTCAAAAGACTGTAAAACGGAAACAGACAATTTCTATATTGTATAACAATCTTTAGAAGACTTGTAGAATAAAAAATTACACATATTGAGGGCGTTTGTTTTTATTTTTATGGTTTGTTTTTTCATCTGTTGTGTTAGGTGATTCAATGCCTCTGTATTCAAACTGGCGGTTGAAGGTGATGGAGCACAATCAAGGAGAGCCTCTTCCTTTTCCACCCAATGGAGGTTGCTGGTCACCCTTAGTGGATTATTTGCCTGAAACAACTTCTCCGGGCATGTCTCTGCACAGGTAATTGTTCTGACAGTTGTAAATGCTTGCTGGTGGCAATTCAATACTTTTCAATTTGTGTTGTACAAATATAGGAATTTAAACAGATTTAAAGATAACAGATAAAGATTGTACAATTATTTTCTGTGATTTTGCACATCTGTTTGAGATCTTTAAGCCTTTTTAAGCCTTTTATTTTGGGGAAGTGGAGTTCATCTTCATTGTGAGCATACGTATTTCCCTTAACGCAAGTTTGTGGGTGTTTATAACTAGACCTGAGAGAATACTGTTCAGAAGCATTTTAAGCTCTTTGCATCTGTACATAAAAGTTGAATGTTATGTTCTGGTAACAGATTTATTTTTGTTTTTAGATGCAACATAGCAGTGATCCTTTTGACTGACTTGATAGTTGACCACAGCGTGAAGGTGGAATGGGGAGGTTACTTGCATCTTTTGCTTCATGCCATTTTTATAGGTACCAACATTCTTCTAGAAATACTTCCTAAGTACATAGATGTTCTTTTGTCCATTTAAATCAGTGTTTATCATTGTATTTAAATTTCATTAGTATATTAATATTTACAGACAGAGCTTTAACACAAAACATGGAAAGGACTGCTGTATTGCTAAAAATCTGCACTATATATATACCTGTGATGGCCTATTTGAAAACTTACTTTCAAAAATAAAAATGGCATTCCTTTTCCTTTTGAAAAATATTTCACCTGAATACCTTTCAACTTGGTTAAAATGAATATAATTAAGAGGAATTGCTAGAGTTCAAAAGCAATTTGTTGTACCTCTTTTCCCTCTGTCTTCATGTAGAAGACAAAGTGAAATTCTGCTTATTTTTTCTTTCTGTTTGTCTTTGTTGTAATTTTCATACAGAGAACATATTAATTTCTGACTGCTGTGTAAGAAATGAGGATATCTTTATGTTTGTTAAACTACATGCTTTGCTTTTGTATTTGAACACTGAAAAAACATCTAAGGATGGAAGAAACAGCTTTTGTATCTAGCAGTAACCATTGTGCCGTTATTTATTTCATTATGTGATTTTCTGATAAGATATAACAATTAAAAACTGCTATTATAATAATTGAATTAAATGTGTTCTCTGCATTTAATAAAACTTTACCTTTTTTTTTTTTTTTTTTTTTTTTTAAATCTGTGGTAGGTTTTGACCACTGTCACCCTGAAGTGTATGAGCATTGTAAACGACTGCTTTTGCATCTGCTGATAGTGATGGGATCTGGCAGTAATGTCCAATCTGTTGCTTCTGTCCTGCTCAGAAACAGAGAGTTCAATGAGTCCAGGATGCTCACTGTCAAGCAAACTACACACTTAGATTATACTTTTACAGGTATGGTTTAGACTTGTTAAAATGACATGGGAAGTTTACTTCTAGGCATTGTCAAGATCTCTTATACTTAACTACTTTTCAGAGCCCTTGCTAGTAAACTACATTTTATTTCAGCTCTACCTAGCTGGCTAAAAAATATTTTAAGACCAAATGAGTACTGTAAGTACAAAGTACATTTGCACTTTGTGCCCCATTGTCAGAGCTGAGAGCTCAGTTGAGCAATTAATTAATAATGGAAAAAAAAGAGGAAATTCTGTGCTTTGGATCTGTAATAGCACAGTTTTTAAGATGCTTCTAAAATAAAATAAAAAAAAACAACAGGAAAATGCATCTCTTACTTGCGCATAAAAACTTTGAATTTTGGACTTCGTTATTTTTTGTCATTGTTTAGTAACCTAGCAGAATATTCTTGTGAGGTCTGCCTAAACATCACAATGTCATAATTATGCAATAAATTCTATTTTTTTGTGTGTGTAACCGTGAATGTAATAGGTGTGAGCCTAAGGTATTTTCTAAAGAAAAGCGAAAAGAGTAATTCATAGGAATTCAGTAGGTGGCAGCACGTTGCTATAAAATCTGTCAGCTCCATCCTGAAATCAGAATTGGTTTCGTTTTTAACCAAAAATATGCATCTGTTTTCTGCGTCTGATAATTCATGGTTATGAGGAATTAAAAAGTGGGTGTAATCAATGAATTATTTTATGTAAACCTATTCACAGAACTTTACTGATGCACCCGTGTAACCATTCTGTTCCTAATCTTTGCAGTTTTGAGCAGAACTTTCTAAATGTGACACAATACTATGCTATGGCTACTGAACAAAAATATCTAATGGGGAACTGCAATATGATCAGTATCAAATATTTCCATCTGGGGATTAAAATAAGATCTTTACATGTATGTATACCTAGTACAAGATCAAGCAAGTTGATTTGAACTTTTCTTTGAAACAGGTACTGAGCCCTGTAGCTCAGTAGATTTATTTATTTATTTATTTATTTATTGGTGTTTGTCAGTGGGTTTCAAGTTTATGTACAATTGTTACAGCCAGAGATTCATGACTCTCGTCTTTTATCTGTTTGCTTTCTCCTAGCAGCCTGTCATTGTAGACATAATGTGAAGAAACTGTACATTTCTCTTTCATGGCCTCATGATTCTTTTCATGGAGAGCAGCCACTGTGTTAACCTAACTTCAGAAGCTGTGCAGCCAGAAAGGCTCTACTTAGAATTGATTCACTAGTTAAAACTTAGTGTTTTCTGATTTAAAGTGCTGTCAGTTACAATGGGACTGACTTTTAGCCAAAAAAAAAATATATATATATATCTGCATGTTATTTTTAAGCAGTTTGGATCACTTGTCTCAACTTTCTCTACTCTATGATGAGATGCTTCAGAGACTGTTGAGCTGTTGTTTCACTATATCACCATTACAAAAATCAAACAGCGTCCGGTGATTCAAAAGGAGGAATCTAACTGTTCCTTATTAAGGGTCAACTCATTCTAAGGCTTTGAAAGTTTGTTTGATTTCATTTGAAATTATTGCATCCATGAAATTATTCTCACTATATTTGTTAATTTACTAATTTTTATAGGGCTAATTTTTCTTTTTATTTATTTAGTATTGAACTGTTGAGCTCATAATGGTCTCCTTTTCATTTCAACAGGTGTTCATGATTTTATACCTGATTACCAGCCCTCCCCAATGACTGACTCAGGGCTTAGTTCAAGTTCTACCTCTTCTAGCATCAGTTTAGGAAATACGAGTGCTGCCATGTCTCATATGCACACCACCATCCTCAATGAGGTTGACATTTCAGTAGAGCAGGATGAAAAAGTAAAAACTCTCATAGAATTCATTACCTCAAGGTAAGATTTTAGTTTTCATTTTTGCTAAGAAAAATGCTGTATCAGTAAGAACATTGAGTTTAACCCGGAAGAGTTTTTATGTGGTGCATTTTATAAACAACCCTAGATCTCCAACTATTTGAAAGAATTTCCTCATCCTGAGTGTTTAAAAGTCTTTTACCATGTTCTACACAGGTTCATTATCATTGCTTTCCACATAGTCTCTTCCATCCTGATGAAAAAATACAAAAAAATGATTAGGAAGCTGCAAGATTTGTGGGAAAAGACTATAGATTGACTTACAGAAAAAAGATAGGAACTGGGGGGAAGGGAAGAAGAATTAGTGGCAAAGAACATCTGTTTAAAAAAAAAAAAAGAAGCAACACTTCTTCAGTTTATGTAATAGTATACATAAAGCTTTCAAGGTTGTGTAAGTTGGAAATTCAATTTACTTAATCAAAAGTTATGAGATTTTCATAGCCCTGAAATCACAATAGTGTGGTTTATTGCTGAGAAGAAAAAGATAAGAAAGAATGTGTTTTTAACAGTATTATGGTGGTAGCTGTAACCAGCTTGTTGTTAGGTCCCTAAATGTCAGCTAATGGAGAGCATCTCTGCAGATTTACACTGCTTACTTAGAATTGATACACTGCTTTTCCCTGTTTCTTACTTTTCGGTGTATTATTGTAGCAATATTAAGCTGTTGTCAAAGTTCTTTGATTTGTGACTGCAATTCTAAGTGGCTTCATTTATGTGATAGGCAGTAGATTATTTTGCAGTTATGTAAGGCAAAAATAACATTTAACACTAGTGACAAAGGCTGTGATTTTCATTCTGTCATGTTTGCTTTGTTTTTATGGTTTTAGGAAAAGAGGGCCGCTTTGGAATCATGAAGATGTTTCGGCTAAGAACCCTAATATAAAGAGTGCTGAACAGTTAACTGTATTTTTAAAGCATGTGGTATCTATATTTAAACAGTCTAGCTCAGGTAAGCTAGAAAACAGTCAAAATATGATGGCATGTTTAAGTCTGCAAACTGCATGATGTTTTTTCAGTGCCAGTAAGTTTACAGATACTCTATGAAATGACTTTATGATAGCTTCCTGCTTCTAAAAAGTACTGATTTTTCTTGTACATCACACATTTCAGTTCATACTTCTGTTGAATCGGATTTGAATATAATATTCTAGGAATGAGATAAAGATCTTACTATTTTGCAGACGTGACATTCAAATCATAAGTGTTTTATTATCAGCAAGTCTCTCAAGTGTTAAATATTGTGAAAAACACGTTCATATGCCTGCAAAGATTTTTCAAATGAGTATTCCTTGAGAAAAATTGTAGGAGATGGGAATATTTTGTAGTTAAGGATGACTTCGACCGTTATACTGTTAATTAAAATCAGCTATGTTTGTGGGATTCTTTAATGAAGCACTGTGATATCTAAGTATTTATTTTCTTGTGTAGGAGGATTTCAGTTGGAACACTGTCTAAGTGAAGTTGCTTTGCAAACTGCTCTTTCGTGTTCCTCTCGACACTATGCTGGAAGATCCTTTCAGATCTTCAGGGCTCTGAAGCAGCCTCTTACTGCATCTACACTTTCTGATGTTCTCTCCAGATTAGTAGAAACTGTTGGAGATGCAGGAGAAGAAGCTCAGGTATTTGATTTTTTTTACCCCCTAATTTTATTAGAAAATTGACATCCTTGTCTATTATTTTAATGATGGCCAAATTTAAGAGTTTTGGATTTGGTTACTTCTGTTTTTGAAGATACTTTGTATATCAAAGCAGTTTTAGTCATTACATTTTCTGAATTTTCACCTAGTAAAATGAGATTTGCTATGTAAAGTGAACTTTACAAGAGTTTGATGCATCTGTTTCTTAAAAATGCAGTATCTTTCATAGTAAACGATTCCTGATATCAGTCATATAAAAATAATTTTGTGTTCTTTATTAAGAACTCAGGTAAAGTGTTAAAAACACCAACTTGGTGTCATGTCTAAAGAATTCAATCTAAGCTTTCAATATTGCAAAATGAGAATCTAAGTAACCAAGGGTGAGACCATAGTTAAAGAATAGTATAAATCCGAATGAATTTTTTGAAATTTTAGGAATGCATTGAAGGGCTTGTCATTTGACTTTTTTCCCCATCTTAAAACTGTAGCCAGCTTGACCTTTCTCTTCAAGGTCATCTTCTAACTGAAGCATAAGAATAATCTAGTTATTGATGCTGATTTTATGTTGCTACTCAATAGTTGTGATGTGATTTCCCTTTCGCATACTGCATAATTTATAATGACCTGTGGCTTTCCCCAGGGTTTTGTCATAGAACTGCTTCTGACTTTAGAATCTGCTATTGATACGTTGGCTGAAACCATGAAGCATTATGATCTGCTTTCTGCTCTTTCACAGTAAGTTCTAGTCAAGCTATATTCTATGTTTTTATACATTTGAATTATTTAAGATCTCTGTTACTTATGTAATGAAATAATTAGTTATCATCTTTGCAGGGTAGTGATATCTCACTAGCAAAATTGCTTCTTCTTTTCTGATGTTTTCAGCATTCTTCCCCAAGCAAAACCCATAAGAGCCTAGATTTGCTGAAGCAGATATCTGCTACCATTCCAAATTAGCCTCTTGGTTCAAAAACTTCCATTTAATTTGTTCTGTCATTTCTTCTGAAATTTCTCAAAAGGGGCACTGTGAGTACATTCAGGACTTTATCAAGCCGTAATGAACTTGATTAAATAATATAATTTCATGGGATCTTATTTTTCCCCATTTGTGTAATATTTAAGAAGTAATTTAAAGTTTACAGATATAAAATCTTGTTGCAATCTATACTTCTATTCCAATCATAGGGTCATAGAATGGTTTGGGTTGGATGGGACTTCTAAGATCATCTAGTTCCAACCTCACTGCTATAGGCAGGGGACCTAGACCAGGTTGCTCAGAGCCTCATCCAGTCTGGCCTTGAATGCTTCCAGGGAAGAGGCATTCACAGCCTCTCTGAGCAACCTGTTCCTGTGTCTCACCACCCTAATAGAAAATAATGTCTTCCTAATATCTAGTCTAAATCTATCCTCTTCCAGTTTAAAACCATTTCCCCCATCCTGTTGTTACCTGCCCTTATAAAAAGTCCCTCCCCAGCTTTCCTGTAGGCTCCCTTCAGGTACTGGAAGGTTGCTATAAGATCCCCCCAGAGCCCTCTTTTCTCTGGACTGAAAAGCCCCAACTCTCTCAGCCTGTCTTCATAGTGGAGGTGCTCCTGCCTTCTGTTCATCTTTGTGGCCCTCGTCTGGACACACTCCAACAGCTTGATGTCCTTGTGTTGGGATGTCAGAACTGGATCTGGTGGCGTCTCACAAGGGCAGAGTAGAGGGGCAGAATCACCTCCTTCCACCTGCTGGTCACATTTCTCTTGATGCAACCCAGGATATGGTTGGGCTTCTGGGCTGCAAGTGCACATTAACGGCTGGTGTTGAATCTTTCATCAACTGACACTCAAATCCTTCTCCTCAGGGCTCTCAAACCACTTTCTAATCTTACTATAGAAGAAATTTCTTCAGCAGTAGAAAATGCTGTTTTTTCTTAGGCCTTAGATTTTTTGTCCATGTGTGAGAGAAGTCTGACTGAACAGTCTGAGTCCTTTCTTTCTGTGTCTCATTCCAGTTTGAGTGGTTAGCTCAATAACTTTTATCAAAATTGAAGAAAATTGCTGAATATACATCTTCTTTTGTTTGATTGCATACAAAAGGTTTCTGAAAATGTTCATATTTCTAAGAATTTCTTTCATTTCTAAATATTTTATGAGTGACAACTAGAAGTAGTTGATTTTTTTTAGAAGAGAAAAATAAGGTAATAAGCAAAAACTACATATTTATTAATTCACTTATTTCTCTACCTTTATCACATCTATTAAGAAGATAAGTCGGAATGCTAGATCTTCAATTCAAAATCATCTTTTACATGCTTTTTTCCTTCTTTTACTGAGTTGCTGTGTAACTATTAGGGCATTAGGTGATTGTAATGAATATACGTTGTAAAAAAGATAATGGGGTGCTAAAGTCTTATTCTTATGCTGCAAGGATATTATAATACATAGAGAAATATTCTCAATAGAGTATTTTCATATACTGTGATAGTTTTCCATGTATTTCCACATACTGTAGTAATGCTCACCGAGTTGTCTATCTTTGTGATTAGTGTCAGATCTTTTTTTTTCCTTTTTCTAAAGGATATTGCTGCATTTTGCATTGAATAACATGTTATAATGATTTTTATTTTAGAACCTCATACCATGATTCTGTAATGGGGAACAAGTATGCAGCTAATAGGAAAAGCACTGGACAGATAAATCTAAGCACAAGTCCCATTAACAGTGGCAGTTGTTTGGGATACTACAACAATACAAGAAGTAATTCTTTGAGACTGAATTTGATCAGTGAGAGGAGAGGTGACCGTCGACGGAGCAACACACTGGATATAATGGATGGAAGGATAAATCATGGTGGAAGTTTGGCCAGGACTAGAAGCCTTTCCTCCCTGAGGGAGGGAGGGATGTATGATGTGCAGCCAACTACTGATCCTGTCAATCTGATGGCCACCATATTTTGGATTGCAACTTCATTGCTAGAGTCAGACTATGAGTACGAATACCTTTTGGCTCTCAAACTGCTCAACAAACTTCTTATTCACTTGCCTCTGGATAAATTGGAGAGTCGGGAAAAGATAGAAAAGGTGCAGAATAAACTGAAATGGAATAACTTCCCAGGCCTTCAGCAGCTTTTCCTAAAAGGCTTTACTTCAGCATCCACACAAGAAATGACAGTTCACCTCCTCAGTAAACTCATCACAATTTCCAGGCATGCTTTGGTGGATCCTTCTCAGCTAGCAGGTATCATTAGTAAATATATTTATAATGAAAATGTGATGTTTTTTTAATCAAGTGAAGTATAATCAAAATCGTTAGAGGTAATGCATTTGTCTTGAAAGGAACTCCCTTCAGTCAAATGTTTTTTGTAGCTGTTGATAGTGCAGTGCTAATAAGTGGGAATACATTACTGACAGTCATTATGTACCAAAAAAACTGCACAAAAACTTTATGTATTGACATATAAATTACTTCAAACTTGCTGACAAATAACTTGAAGAGTTTATGTATTACTTCTTGTGATCTTGTACTAAAAAGCTCTGTAAGTACTATGTCCAACATTTGCACATTATATAAATAATTTTCCTTATTGTGTTAAGCTGCTGAGTTTCTTGACAGCTTTGCTTAATTGATCCAGTGATGATTTTAGTTTCATCTGTCTACCTACTTAGACACACACACATATTATGCATGAATGCAATGTCTATACATATATGATGTATAGGATATAATAATACATGTTTATACAATATATATATATGCATGAATGTAGGTATATCATACTCTTAAGAGTGCTTAAATAGCAGAAAGATACACATACATACACACACAGTCCACATTAAATTATGTTAGAATCATTAGAGCTCATATAAGTGTGTTTATGTATGTGTTTAGGATTTCCCCTGAACATCTTGTGCCTACTTCCTCATTTGATCCAACATTTTGATAATCCAACTCAGTTCTGTAAGGAAACAGCTGACAGGATAGCAAAGGTATGTAAAATAATGCTTGCTGGATTTTACTTTTATTACCAGAACTGGTTCAGTATTTTTTCACTCCTTCGTATAATTCATTTATGTGATTCTATGAGTTATAAAGAGATAACTAACTATGAAATGTTTGATTTCAAAAATGTGATCCAGTCTGGTTGGTCTGAATAAGCTCCTGAGTTTTCTTTTATCACTGAAAAAAAAAAAAATTTTGCTTTTTCTATAAACTTTGTAGGTAAAGAAAGAAATTGCATGTTAGCAATGATAACATATACTTGTTATGTTATCCTTCTTGTTTGATTTTGCTGGTTGTAATATTATAATATTACATTTAAATTTATTAAATTTTGTAATATTTAAACTAACTCAATTATTATGCACACTTCCTAACTTATTGATGATAAGAGAATCTTATCTTTCATATTTGTGGGTAGGAAGCAAAGATTCTATTTCTTGTACAGTGACTAACAGGAAATATCTTTTAATTAAAAAAAAGATTGATATATTATTGCTGTTACTTTTAAGAATGTCTTGGTCTTCAGAACTTTTACTGACTTTGACTCAAATGAGAGTGTGACTTAACCCATTTATGGTAGCTGTATAATATGCAGAGTTTATAGATGTCAGGCATTCATTGAGAAGATCATCTAGGTTTCCTGCTACTGCAGCACAAAGTTAAGGTAAGACTAGTATGAGTAGTGAACAAGCTGGGATTGTGGACACTGCAGTACAAATATTGCAGATACTCCTGGCTTCCTAAGTACTAACCCTCACAGCTCTGATTAGTACCACCGTAGTAGAAAATGGCTGGTCAAGATTTATTTAAAAGAAGGATGGTCAGTAATGCTGAAGCGACAGATCATGGCTTATGAATATCAGGGTGTAGTCATCACCCATTCAGGAATGTGGAACTACGTTTTCAGTAATTAAACAGCCTTGTTCCCTGACAGGTTAAAATTTTGTGATCTGTAATATAATTGTATATACTTTTGGCTTTTCAGGTTTGTGCAGAGGAGAAATCACCAACTCTTGCCAATCTGGCTCATATGATGAGTTTATACAGTACACACAGTTATTCCAGGGACTGTTCTAACTGGATTAACGTTGTGTGTAGATATTTGCATGACTCCTTTTCAGATGCCACCTTTAACCTCGTAACTTATCTTGCAGAGGTAAATTTTTAATGAAGGTGTATTTCATGTTGACTCTCTACCTATTCTTGTTCATATGACTCTGAATATTGGGAGGAAAAGAACATCTTTCATCATGGCCACCATATTTTGGATTGCAACTTCATTGCTAGAGTCAGGCTATTATAATAATAAAATGTTTTAGGATATGGAAAAGGGATGACTACTGCAACTTAGGAGTGCAACAACTGGAGTGTGCCTTGAAATAATAACCACAGGTCCCTTTTTATAATAGTACTGTTTTGTAATGTCAGTTATGCTCTATGTTATATGAGTAAAACATGCACAGTCTTCACTTTAGTAAAATACATGTAATGCATATTTTAAAATATATGTTTTAACTAAGTAACATTTAAAGTTGTCCTTAGGAACCAATTTCAAAGTTTGTTTGTAAGTAGCATGTAGTATATCATCAAAAATAATTTAAGGATAGAAATCAATACGATTCTGCCAAGCACTTGTACAGACAAACTATTGTTACCTTTAAAAAAGTTTGTGATGTGAAAAACTTTTAGAGCTTGTCTTTGAAGATTGTTCCTTCAAACTGATAAGGAAAAAATACTAAATATTCTTACAAATGAATTCCTATATATTTACTTTATTCGTAAGACTGTGTATACACGCATGGATGTAATTGTTTTTCTTGCAGCTTTCAGATTTTTACTTTATTTGAGCACTTTTATTTAGTAAGAAGTATTTTTTATTAGCTACTTCAGATCTGTGCTAACAGACGTGAGTGAAATTCTGGGGGAAAATGAGAACAGGCAATATTGTTTTATTCCATTTTATTCTCCATTTTTATGATAAAATAAGATTTAGAAAATCATGGAGTGGCACACTAAAATTTATCATAAGGAAAAATAAATAAGTATGGATGTTTGTCTACGTTTTAATGTTCATTTTCATTTCTTGCTACCACTAAAGGCATTAATTCTTAAAATCTTTTTCCTAGCTGTTGGAGAAAGGGTTATCCAGTATGCAGCAATCCTTGCTACAGATCATTTACAGTCTTCTGAGTCATATTGACCTGTCCACAGCACCAGTGAAGCAGTTTAATTTGGAAATCATTAAAGTTATTGGTAAATATGTTCAGGTACGTACTCTGAGAAGCCTTTCTGCTCGTTACAAAATTGAAAATTACACTTGATTTTCTTTTGGACTTAATATATCTTAAATATAAAAAACCAGTTGCTTAAAGTCAAACTCTATAGTATTTTATTTTTGTGTTCTACATACTGAATTTGTTATAGGCTTATATATTTGTTCAATTGGAGTTACATCTTTTGGGACAAATTATGTGCATAAGAGTGCATCTGTTTGTAGATGTGGACAGTTCTGTGTATGTAGCCATAGCAGATGATCCTTTGACTATTAAAATATAACTCTTTAAATAAGAAATGATTTGCTGTTAAATAAAACTTCTGGGCAGTACTTAAATGTATTCCTTTTCCGAAAGATTTAGTTAGGTGCATGTTTAAATCTTGCACTAATAAGTCTGTTGAAGTGAGGAACATTAATGTTCACCTTAAGGAATTTGAGCACTTTTTATTAAAGAAAGTCCCCAAAACAGTGTTTTGCCCCAGGCAATTTGATTCTTTGTGATTGGAGCACAATTTACTGCAGAATATTTTGTGGAAGAAAATGTAACATCTTGCTGAAAGATTTTTATGAAAATGCCAGGAGCACAAAGCCATTTCAGTGCACAACATTCTCATTATTTTTCTCCTTTTTTTTTTTTTTCCTTCCTTGAGTTCCATTATTGCCAAATGTAGCTCAGTCAAATGGTTTAATCATAATTAACCAGGAAAGGTAGTGTTCCCTGGATGATTTGTTATTGATGGATATGTACTTTAGATATTGTGTTCCTGTCCGAATGCATTAGGCAAAATGCAGTGATTGGTATAACAATGGTCCTTGTAGCCTGGCATCTGCTTGCTTTGCCTCTAACCTTTATCTGAGCTTTCTATGCAGGACCACACCACCATGGACTGTAATCGCAATTAGAAGATGTTAGCTGTCAAAATACTGGTAGTAGTGAAAGAGAAGCATATGCATTTTTGATAGGATTAAACAATTGGGTAATAAGAGGCCATAAAATAAGACTTCTTGTTTAACTGTGGTGCTACAAAACAGGCTTTTTTAGTCTCCTGTGATCTCAATGCATCTTAATAAATATGAATTACTACAGGATGGTTCAAGTTGTGATGATATTTTTTCTTATGCTTATGATACACAGAAATTAACAAGGTTGTTGAAGGCCATCATTGATTACAAAGAAGCACATGCTAGTTAGAGCCTTGCAAGTGGTGCTTATTTGTTTTAATGCAGTAAATAAAAAGTATTTTAATAAACTTATAGTGGTACTAAAAAAAAATTACTAGTAACTCCAAAGAACTGGAAGATTTAGGTTTCAGTCAGAGTCCTAACATTTTCAGGAGCATAAATCTTAACCCTCCGTAAGTGCTGCTTGTGGTGTGTACCTCTTCTGTTATCCACTCTGCAATCTCTGCAGATGGAATTGCTGAATTATTTACATCACATTAATCATCTTCTTGAAGAGAGAGCACTTAGCTCAGACTCAGCCTCTTATGTTCTCATACTTTTGTCCTTGTTTTTTTTTTAAGAGCTCCATCAGTTTGATGCAAGATAAAAAATGTTGCAATTTTTTTTTAAACATCTTTCTAATGCCTGAGGAAATACAAAACATGTAATACATTTGTCTGTTTTAAATTCAGTTTATTTGGCCCCTAAGTGTGAAATAATTAAAGATGCCAGGAGGTAGAAATTATTTTGCTTTTAAATGCTACTCAGTTTTGTTTTCTGGGACATGAAGGACAGATGTTCCAGATAATGATAGAAAAGAAAGAGAGAAAAAAAAAAGATGAACACATAAACAAACTGCATAAATACTGGGAGCACGGGGCATGGAACAGTCCAATGTGCACTGTGATCTGAATCTAGTAAGCCTGCCTGTCTTGCTCTGACAGCTGTGGGATGACCTGATGCTTCGCGGCAGCCTTACCAGCATTTTGAGTTCCAAAGCTGCTGCTAGTGCTAATGCCTTGCACTCACCTGTAGATTAGAGATTTTGGCTTTGGGAACCTTGGAATGAGTCAAAGAAAAAACCTACTGTACATTAAAAATTGCTGTGTTACTCAATGTGATTGTTTGGTGATTGAGTTATTTTCTTTTTTAGAGTCCATATTGGAAGGAAGCCCTCAATATCTTGAAACTGGTGGTGTCTAGATCAGCAAGCCTTGTTGTACCTAGTGATATTCCAAAATCTTACGGAGGTGACATAGGTTCTCCTGAAATCTCCTTCACAAAAATTTTTAATAATGTTTCCAAGGAGCTACCTGGCAAGACCTTGGATTTTCATTTTGATATATCAGAGGTAATCATTCTGTTTACATTACAATGCAGTGATTTTCTGTTCCAAACTTGGATTTATTTTGTGTTAGCATCAATGTTTGCAATGATGTCTAAAAATAAACATTATTTTTAAGAGTGCATGTTGAAGTTTTATACACATGTGAAGTGTAACTAAAGTCGTACTGAAAAGATTTATTAGAGCTCAAAATGATGTATTAATTAATACAGATGAATGTATGTCTGGAGATAAGAGTATAGCCAACTGACTGCTATATAGGGATGCAGAATCTGGAGAGAACTTTAGAAGGAATCAAAAATAAGGGATTATGGTTGAAACTGTTCCTAGATAACGATTGGAGATGTGCATGGCATAGGAACATTACTTCAAGTGAATTCAAATAAGCCAAGACACCGGGTAATTCCCACAAAATTCATCAGAACAGCATTTCTTTTTAAAAGGGCTGAATACAATCTTTGATTTTCAGAAGTTGTGTGTATTCTAGAGAAGTTGCTGAACTGTGGCAATAATTAGTTAATAACTGTGAGGGTATCTATAGAAGAACTTAACAAGTTATTTTAAATGCATTTAAAATTATAACTGGACTGTCAGCATTGAATTTGCATTTTTCAAAAAAATTACAAGTTAGTAGAGCAACAGTCTGCTGCTTATGGTACAAGTATTTAACTTTTTATTTCCAAGTATGCTGTTGTTGTGTAGGTGCTCAATGGATTAGGCACAAACTTCGTAGAATTCTAGAATAAAAACAGCTACAAAGAAAAAGCCCTCTGTAATGTAAGACTAATTTCTAAAATCAAATGTGTAGTCTCTGTTTACATAGATTTGAATTTTAAGAAAGCACATGTTGTCTTTGGTAGACACCAATTATTGGGAATAAATACGGTGATCAACACAGTGCTGCTGGTAGAAATGGGAAGCCAAAAGTCATTGCTGTCACCCGGAGCACTTCTTCAACTTCATCAGGCTCCAATTCAAATGCATTAGTTCCTGTCAGCTGGAAGAGACCACAGCTATCTCAGGTACGTTATGTCTCAAGCATGTTATGCATGCAATATAGACAGTGTTTGTGAACGTGTAATAAGAATATTTGTTCAAATGTAGTTTGAAATTGCATTATGTATTGGCAAAGCAATTAACTGATACAGAGTGAAAGCCAGTACAATTTAAGAGAAAAAGATTCTTTCTCTTTCTAGAGGATGTCAGCAGGTGAGATGACTAGTTAAAAATACAGACATTACTTTTTTACTTGGACTTCTGGTAGATGCCTTGCTATGTGATTATTATTATTTGGTATATTTTTTCAGAGAAGAACCAGGGAGAAGCTCATGAATGTGCTTTCTCTGTGTGGTCCAGAATCTGGTCTTCCCAAGAATCCCTCAGTAAGTAGTGGTGCTGTTTTATTTTGCTTTTAAAGCTCCATAAATGAGAATGCTGCTGGGTTTTCAGGTACTGGTGAAAGTATGAAGACAGGTTTTAGAAACTGGTTTTCAGTTCCGTAATTCACAAATCCAAGAGAAGATTAAAATATAAAAAGCAAAGAGAACAGAAATGGAATCATAAACAACAAATTTCTGTTATTCTTCAAGAGATCCAGACTTTCACAGCTCTCACAATAGAGAGAATAATATATCTGCTTTAAAGATGTAGTTGGAAGTCCAGCTAGTCTTGAAACAAATTGCATGTTGCACGTGCCCACAGTACAGTGATTACACTGGCACTCTTAATACTGCTATTGCTACTAAACTGTGTGAAGCAGGATGGATAACTACTGGTGCTACAGAAGTTGAAAGATTTTATTTCTATTCTTACCTGTATCTTCAGGTTGTGTTTTCCTCTAATGAAGACTTGGAAGTTGGAGATCAACAAACCAGTCTTATTTCAACAACAGAGGAAGTGATTCAAGAGGAGGAAGTGGCTGTAGAAGACAATACCAGTGAACAACAGTTTGGAGTTTTTAAAGACTTTGACTTTTTAGATGTTGAATTGGAAGATGCAGAGGTGAGACCTTGGGATTTCTTCTGTATATTTCCTTTTGAGAATGTTCTAAAAATTCAGC
Source organism: Lagopus leucura (assembly GCF_019238085.1). Taxonomy (NCBI): domain Eukaryota; kingdom Metazoa; phylum Chordata; class Aves; order Galliformes; family Phasianidae; genus Lagopus; species Lagopus leucura. The sequence continues at coordinate 45,869,889 of NW_024962264.1, forward strand.
TTTGTTGGTGCAAGTCTAAGGAATTGGCAGCTCTTTTACCTAATTCAATTGGGAAGAGTTTATAATGTGATTGAATTTAACTTGCACGATAAAGAAATTTGTATCTTAAACTTTGCAGTATTATGTTGTTGCATACTGTGGGGGAAGGGGCTCTTTGTCAAGGGAGAGGTGAAGTGACAATCTGAAAGAGAGAGGTGATGTGGCAGCATAAGCCAGTGACAAGATGAACACCTGGTTGCAGTGCAATAGAAAACTTCTGTAGCACTAGCACTATGCAATAGAAACCTCTGAAGCAGTATGCTAGGAAAATATAACCTTTGTTCCTGATACATTTCTGCATTTTGCAAAGATGAAGAACAACTTTCAAAGTTGTAAATTGTACAATATACTAATTATATATGATTGCTTCAGACATCATAATTGCTTGCATTACAACTTTCACATTATATCTGATTTATTGCAGTTACTTTTCTTCTATTTCTCCCAGTCAAAAAAAAAAAAAAAAAGAGGAGAGGAGAGGTAAAAACAAAATTGAATTTTTGGAAATAGTAACAATTCGTTTAACAAGTGACATTTATTTGGGGATAAGTATAAGAGGCTTGAGACCAGAATTTGATGAATTTTAGAAGTATGGCTGAAAGGACTGGGGAGAAGTAGAGAATAAATTGAATGCTTTGTAGTTTCTTCCAGTACTTTTGTTACTGTCTATACAAAGTAGTGAATTATTATTAATGACTCCTGCAGGTCAGAAGTCAACAGACTGCCAAGATATCAGTCTGTATAAATCCTAAAATTGCTCTTTCTCCTGATTTTATCCAGGTCTTTCAAAAGATCTTGGGCTTTTTCCCTTTATACTTTAGTTTTATCTTACTTTCTTAAACTTGCTGATTGCTTCACTTCAAGCCAATATTTGCATCTTCTAGGAGACACGTAGACTCATTATGATATATTGCGTATGTGTGACCACACTCCATAGAGATGCAGTTTCATACATTGAATGCTAGTTAAATAGATTAAAATCATTAATGCTCAGTAGTAGATGGGGCTTTACAGGTAGGATGCCAGAAACTGAAACTTTGCCAAACTACACCAATCTTTAACTTTCTGATTACATGCCTGTAAGCAACATTTAATGCTAACATTAAAAAAAAAAAAAAAAAAAAAAAAGCTTATAAGCTTGCATACAAGTTATGCACTTGACACGAGAGGTGCCCAGTTTTTTACTGGAAAAAACAGAATGTTCTTTGCTCATGAAACTTAAGTGCTTCTTCCCACGGAAGTCGTACTTTATTGTTGTTGAGATTGTTTTGCTTTGACGTAATTTTTTTGTATCTTTTGTGGAGCAAAACAGATGAGAGAAAGTGGCTAGAAAACGCTCACTTTACTGTGGATACTCATAGTATATTGATCTCTTGACATGATAAAAGATGCCCTCTCAGAGCAATTTTGGAACCCCATACTTGCACACTTGGGGCTGGATACAGTATTTTACTGACTGTAGGCTGACAAAGTGAACTGGTCAGGTTTTCCATATTATTGGTTGTCTTGTTGGAGGTTGACAAAATGCTTGAGAAAATCGAAGATGATTATTGTACTTTTGAATTTTTAAAAAATACGGTGTTTAAGATCTGGATTTCGTTTAGTAGTTTGGACGTTTACAATCTAAGTGTATCCGAGCTTATAAATATGAAAACAAGAAGGATCTGGCTGTTGATATTTAGGGTACTTTTCATAAAATTGATGTAAAGTATCTGGTGAAATAGTTAATGAAGACATCCATTTTCTGCAGCTTGAGTGTAATGAATGTCGATGATGCTTTGTCAGTTGAATGTGGTCACTTCAGATTCATGTGTGTTAGTGAAAAGACTTCATCTAATGTTTGTTGCTTTACATGTTACGCTAGAGCAAATGTACCATAAGCATGCTGGTTTTGGTGTTTTGTCATCAGTTTATTTTTAATCAGTCTCCCATTAGAAAGATAAATTATTTTAAGTGCTAGCTTTTTGACTTAAGTTTTTTTCCAGAGCTTGAATCAGTCTTTTACTGTTTGCAAATCTTATGTAATAAAACATTTTTCCCTGGTTCTAGAGTATCTTTAAGTGTTCGTCCTCGTTCTTTCTAATTATATGTGTTTTCCTTTTTGCTAACCAGGAGCTGCAGGTAAGTTGCAGCCTGGTGCCCTGGCTTGTTCATCTGTTGTTGTCTGTGGTGTGTTTGTACTTTCTAGTCAGATACATGAAATGGATACCGATATAGTATAGATTATAGATTGAGCTACTTCCCAAGAAGATAATCAAAAGAATTCTGCTTCTTGTGCCTTTATTTTAATTTCTTTGCAAACATCTTTTAGCAAGGTGTTTAAGCTTCCAATAAAATTAAAGGGCTGATTGAAACTCTGTTCATAATGCATTTGATACTTGTGTTGTCTATGTTGCATTTGTATGTTAGTTTTAATATGTTAACATTCATACGTGTACGTGTGCAAACTTTTTTTATTACAGGGTGAAAGCATGGACAACTTCAACTGGGGTGTTCGTAGGCGCTCTCTTGACAGTATTGACAAAGGAGACACACCATCTCTTCAAGAATGTCAGTACTCTGGTAGCACACCCAGCTTGAACCTGACCAACCAGGAAGATACTGATGAGTCTTCAGAAGAAGAAGCAGCACTGACTGCAAGTCAGATACTGTCTCGCTCACAGATGGTTAGTTATTTTTTGGTGAAAAGTATCTGTGAGAACTTAAGCTTTTACGTGCATTTTTAATTGCTAAGTATAGCTCACGCTTCTGATCCAGAGAAACAAATGCCTTGAATAAAACTGAACTGTCTTTGCTACTTTGTCACAGTAACTTCATGAAGGGAGTTACTTTGCTAGTGGTACAAAATAGATTTATTGTTCTTGAACAACTTTAATGTTTTAAATGCATTTATACTTACTATTGTTGTTCAAATGTAAGTGTAAAATCCCATACATTACTTGCAAAGTGTTTGTGGATTCCTAGCTGCAAAGAAGTTCAAAATATTAAATGAGAACAAGAGCAGTAAGTGATCCCAGAGGAGCCTCAGTTGTGTTTAACTATTGAAATTACTAATGTGATTGTGCCTTTTGAAGCTTGTGTCAAATCACTTGTAGGTGATTCAGAAGTCTCTCTACATTGCATTAATTAATTAAGAAAAAAGTGATCTCGGGGGAAAGGGAGCAGCAGAGATAGCATTCCCCTTTTCAGACTCGAGGCAAAGTTTATACTAACATTTCCCATAACAAAGAGATCTACTGGTCAGTGATTTGCATAGCGTTTTTCCCCCTGCCAGAAACCTTTCAGAGGAAGAAAGGAAATTATTTTCAGGATCCCAAGGATAACTGCCAACTTCTCTTTGAAGTTAAATGTTACAAAAATGTGTGACGTTTTTTCTGTGTAGAGCTGTTAATTTTGTGAAAAATTGAAACAGCTAATTAATCGCTCTGAAACAAATTATTTTAAAACTAATGTGTTTTTTCCTGTTTGGTACACTGAAGAATTTCACTTTTTTTCTTTTCTCTTTCAGTTAAACAGTGATTCTGCCATAGATGAAACAATATCAGATCATGCTGGCTTATCACTTCAGTCTCAAGATTCCACTAGCAGTGTGGGAACGGAAGAGGTGCTTCAAATCAGAACTGAGACCCCAAGTTTGGAGGCGTCTCTAGATAACTCTAGCAACCAGCTGCCTGAGGTGGGGAGAAATGTGGGCTGGTGCATGGCTGATCTGGGCTCCTTCTAGTGTTCAGTAGCAACTTTTGCTTTCTTTTTTCATCTGTTACACTGGTTGTTTGATTTGCTTTCAATATTTCTAACCTGTTGGAATGTTTTTATGAAAGGTTCCCTCAGAATGAAAAGTATATGTGATGCACTCAGGGATCTTACCACAGGTTAAAAATATTCTGGAAGGGCTGATAATGAACATTTCATGGTGCCGAATGAAAATGGGCTAATATTTAAGACGCTTTTCCTTGATATGGTTGAAACCCTTCTTGAGCAAAATTTTCTTTCAAATACTTTATTTCCTTTGTTTGCTTTCTTTGGGTTAATGTGATTGGTGCTATGTGGGAATAAAACCTCAGGCCAGCTGTGTTAGCAGTTGGTTCAATTAAATAATCCTTTAAAAAGGACCACAGATGCTAGTGGTGTACTTTTTTGGAAAGGCCTTTGTGGAGTGAGACAGATTTCAAGCTAATGGCTGCCTACAAATCTGTGAGTACTTCAGTTTTTTTGGTTTTTAAAATCTTTTTAATAATTTAAAATAGCGAAACTCATAAAATAAAACTCCTCTGTTACAGTTCCTATGGTATTTAGAAGTTATAGATAAGAACTCTGGGTTTTTTTTTTTTTCTTGAATTTGAAGTGGCTTGTTTTAGGTAGGCTTTGTAACTTCAGTTAAAATCAGCAATGAAACGACAATCTTATTTTTGATTGACTTTAACAGAGAACACGTCTTCTACAAGTTTTTCAGAAAATTAAGCTATTCTCCATACCTTTAAATAACCAGTGGACAGCTGGTATTTACTGAGTCTTCAGCTAACTTGATTTAGACACAATTTCTATGTTTCTGAACAAAGGCTGTATACTATACGTATTTGCTACCTAGAAAATACTCTTTTTAAAAAGTGAACCACCACTTATTTTAATTAAAGTAACTGAAACAACAGAAGACATATTTAGAATTTAACAGGGGAAGTGTGAGTGACTGCAGTCGTGTGGTAAAACCCTCACCTTCTGAATGTGTAACACTGACTCCTGTAAAGCAGCCTTTTCCCACTTTTTTCATATTTTGCCACTGTGATTAACAAGGCATTTTTCTTTGTTTCATTTACTTATTTATTTATGAAAGCATTTGCTTACATTATAGTTGATAAATTGTGATAAGTTGTCTCAAATTTGTAGGGTGCCTACGCTCAGATTGCCAGTCAGGCTATAATGCTGTGTTTCATCTGCTTATCTACCTACCAGTGGAGTTTTGAGCGATGAAGAACTCTTAATCTGGATGAATCTTTTTTTCTAATATAGGACAGATGAGTGTTACTTTAAGATTTGAAATAATTCCTTTAGGAAAGGGAGAAGTGCCATTAAAGCTGGATTTTTTTAGAATCACATTCACTGCCATAGAACTTTTCTTTGTTGTTTGCCCATGGTACATTCTAAGCTGTAGTTCATTTTTGCATTTTCTTATTTGTTTCTAAGACTGCCTTTGTATTTGGACTTGTTCTTTTACAGCTCCCTTTATGAGATCATTTCTTATAAGTCACATGAAAATAATCATGGAAATAAGTTGCAACGTTTCAGTAAAAATATTGAAAACAATTCAAAGTAATGAGTACATTTACGTTGGGCTAAAAAGTAATTTCATGACTAACCACCATCTGGCAAAGAGTGCTTTATCAGAAACAACAGCTGATAAGTGAATGAGATTTTTCTTCATCTGTAAATGAAAAGATTGCACTGCCAGTGAAGTTAAAAGTTGGTTTATTTCATTTATTTCATAAATAAATTATCAGAGAGAGATATATGCCCTTGATGCGGAAATGTACATATATCAACCAAGATATAGGTCTGTAACTGAAGACTTTATTGCACTTTCCCATGTAAAAGTAACACTATGTATTTACATCAGTGCATAGTTAGTTAATATAGTCCCTGTTTCTATTAATTATTGTTAAAACTGAATGTGGTAGCATTGTGCTTCATGTATGGCATTGTATAAATTCAGGGGTTTTTTGCCAATACTCTTTGTAGACCTTCAAAATGAACTTTCTAAGTCAGTCCTTCCCTTGAAGTTTCAATTAAAATAATTATATTTTTTTAGTTGTCTTTTAAAACTTTAAGTCTCACATTTTAAAGGTGCTAGATTCCCCAAGAGAAAATAAAAACTTCATGTGGTATTTTGAGTTTGTTCTTGGACCTAATGTGGCTGATAGTATTTGATGAAGAGGTTTAGACCATAATAACTGGTTGGCTTCTGTGTGAAGCTGTTTTTGGGAAGGGGCTCAGCTGTACATACAGATTGATGGCAAAACTGGTGCTGTGCTTAAGGGAAAAATATAGACTGCAGTTGCATATAAATGTAATTTCTAAATGTGATGTGATCCAAGCTTATTTTATGCTTGTTAGAATATGGGATTCAGTCAAACGTATACATTTTCATCAGATGCAGTTCAAACATTCCAGTTTACCTCACAATAAGTATTAGGTATCTGTCTAGTTTGGCTAAAAGAGAGAGATGTCTTTAGCAGAGTGAGAAAGCGTGTTTGTGCTGATTGGATGCAGCTGAGTTCCTTGTTTCTCATAGGGATGCCGAAGAGTTAAGTAAATAATTTGTTTAAATGTCTTTGATGAATTCCCAGTAATAATATGTCTGCAAAAAAGACAAAGCATTTCATGTTCCAATTTGTAATTTATGGTCTAGCTTACAAGAACATTTCAATTTTGAACGATAAGCTTTGCAAGACGAAGTAGGTGGAATTTTCTTAGTACAATGATACTCTATTCACCTACATGTGGATTTACAGAGGAATTATTTATATGAAGTAATTTTCCTTAGGTTCTGTACAGTTGAGAAACTTTATCACCCGCTGACCTTCAGTAATATGTTATTGTCTGTAACAGAAATGGACCACCAAGTTTTTGCTGTGCTGTTGTAAAAATGCCTGGTGTTCCCATGTGCTGCATGGTGTGACAAAATGGCTGTTTTGTGCCATAAAGCTCAAGATTCAAAGTGTAAAAAGAGGCATTAGAAACGAGGTCACTAGCTGTGCCAAAGGGCAGCAGTGTCACATGTAGAAATACCACAGTTAAGGTGAGATAACATTAGGACCACCATGAAAGAAAATTATGTAGCTCTGTTTAAAGTTGAATTGTCTGTAGTATGTCTGTAGTTAGTTATTTGTCCAAGATTTGTTTAGGATGATGAAAGCTGTGAAGTGATGTGCATGCTTAGAGGCTGCCCAAAAGTTTGTTGACTGGTTCTGGGCTGCCAAGTGGAGATAAAACAGCACATAATGTCACAAATATTAATGATGTGTGATAATTACTGCCTGTAGGAAGAAGCAGTAGCAGGGTGATACTATTTTTATTCCACAGAAAAATCAAGTAAAAGCTTTCAAATGGGTTAATCATAAATCAGCTAAATTCATTATAGTGATTTTAATGAATATAATGATGCTAATAGAAGAAGAGAGAAGGGAGTAAGGGTCAGTCTAATAATACCTACCTGAGATTAACGATCAGCTCTTTGTACAAGCCACTGGTCAAAAATCTTCATTCAGAGATTCAGAGTTAAACCTTTGAAGTCACCTTAGCCATGCCTTAAGAGTTAAAAAGACTGCCCGTCTCTGCTCAAGTAAAACTGAACAATACAGAGAGCTGAATGTTTCAAGTACAAATGAACCTGTGTTAAGTGCTTTTTTTTTTTTTAAAGCAAGCTGTTACTTTACCGTAATAAAAAGCTGATAAGATTGCCTAAGCTTTGACAAAAAAAAGGTCATAAAAGTATGTTTGATTCACAGGAAGGCAGTTCAGCAGTAAGGGACGAACAGGTCAGCACTGCTAGTGAAGACACTGGGTTGTATCTACTACAAGAACAACAAGACTGTCTGGTCTGTCATGAACCTCTTGAGTTGGAAGAGACCCCAGAACTGGCAGAGCCTGCAGCTCCAGAGAGCTACTGTGAATCTATCTGTGAAGAGGATGTCACTCTTGCTTTGAAAGAACTGGATGAGAGATGTGAAGAAGAAGAAGCTGACTTCTCTGGTTTGTCTAGGTCAGATTAATATTGGTTATAACTAAAAGAAATCACATCAATACATGAACCAGTGCAGTCTTTCTTATGACATAGTTTCTTTTGTTAATCCCACAGTACAGGCATCTAAAATGATGTTTTCATATCTGAAATAATGGTTTATGCCTATTTAGCAAATAAGCTCAGTACTTCTCTCAGATGCTTCTGATGAGAGAAATTTTTCTCTCTGAGAGAGAAGCAGGTATTTTTTGGTACAGGAAAGCAACAGGCATGAAAAGATGTTCTGTTCAAGAAAAGAATTCTTGAATAAAAGAAAAGTTAAAATTTTCTATATTACAAGTAATAAACACAACTAAATGGTTGTAATTAGTAACATTGATTAATTGATAGTTTGATATTTTTATCGGCAGTCTAGTGCCTAATGGAAATTATGACTACAGAATGCTCTTCAGACAAAAGCCTGTTAAATTGATTGCTCATAAAAATGGAAGTGTTCCCATCTCCATCTTCCCATCCATCTCACTGGTACTACTTAAGACGGTTTTAAGATATTATTAAACTGCCAGATGAGCCTTTCTTCTATTGAAAGCTAGAATTTGTTATAGATGCTGTATGTTTAGATGAATAAAAATTGGAAGAATTGAATGTTAGTTCAGTTATAGAGGGCATGAAAGAGAAGTCAGTTTCTGAGTGATATGTGTTTGTTTATAGTGCTGTATAGAGCTATTTATAACCTACAGATAACAGTTTGTAGATGTGCAGACAAACAGCATGGTTTAGTAAACTTTGGAGATATTTGAGGTTACGAGCAACATTTTAATATGGTAGTAGAAAAAATTTTGAGGGTTTTTTTTTTTTTTTGGTTCATAGTAAGCTTAGTTGATTAATAGATAATTTTTAAATTCAATCCTTAATTGTTTTATTACCAAAATCAAAGATTTTTCCTTGAAAATTACCTAGGGGTTAACTTGTTTTGTCTGTTGTTCACAGCCAAGATGAAGAAGAACAGGATGGCTTCCCGGAAGTACAAACCTCCCCACCTCCTTCACCATTTCTTTCTGCCATATTGGCAGCTTTCCAACCAGTGGCATATGATGATGAGGAGGAAGCCTGGCGTTGCCATGTCAATCAAATGCTGTCCGATACAGATGGTTCATGTGCTGTGTATACATTTCATGTCTTCTCAAGATTGTTTCAGGTCAGTGAATGGCCACTGCGTGGCTGTTTGTCTGATATCCATTCCTTCTGCTTTTAAAATTATTCTTTCCCTACGTAGCTGTAGGGTTCTGGTAGCAAAAAGCCTTAGAAAGCAAATCAAAAGCAGACCAAAAGAACCCCGTAACACAAAACAAAACTGTGTTGGTGAAAGAATGGTGTATGTTCATTCACTGCTTTTCCATGGGATATCTGCATCCATTGTCCCTGAGAGAGAGATCCTGCTCAGTGGAAGGGAGGGAAGGGGGAGGAAAGCTATTTGGTATTTCTTGTAAGCTTTTAGTTCAGGTTGTGTTTCTTTCTTTCTTATTTTTTTTTCCTGAACATCACCCAAGCTCTGTTCTGATTACAGAATTAATGATTTCCTCCTGGGATTTCTATGGATTTCATTATGATGGGTTCGCAGCATGAAAAACACTAATGAAATTATCTTTCATCTGTCTTGTGAGAAATTGTGGGTTTTTTTAATTGAAACACCAGGAGATCTGTTAAAGCTGGATGTTTCTGAAGTTATATTTACCTCATAGATGTGGCATCCAACATGACATGCCTGTGGCCTAATTTTTCTAGCTGCTTCTTCCCTGTATTTAGGGAATGTGTTTTTCGTGTTTTCTAAGCAGTACCATGTAGACATGTATTATTCTTGGCAACTTCTTATGGGATAGAAGGAGTATAATTATTCCATTTTATTTATAGAACGTTCCAAGTGAGCTAATAGCAGATACAGTATTACAAACCAAGACCTTCTGACTCCAACCCTTTCTTATTTCTCCAAAGCTAATTTTCCCTGCTGTTTTGTATGCTGTAATAAGCTTCTCAGTGGAAGGATCATTTTTATTTTTTTTCTATCATGCTACCATAGTACCCTCTTATCCCAGGTGGGCAGGTTTAGGGTTAGTACTATGAAGCAATTAAATTGTAAAGAATTCATACCCTACCTCATTCACAGAATAACTTGTTTGTGCATCCATGCCCATCTTCACTTTTTAGTAGAAATATGCATTTTGCTATGAAAAAATGCTCTTATTTGCTTTAGATTGTTGTTCTCTTGCTTTGGAAGACATCAGAGCTTTAGTTTATCTGTGTAATACATGCATTTTTTGAAAGTGGCTAAAAGGGAGTGTTACACAGACAGCAATTGATTACTCTCCTACGCTCATTAAAGAAGGCACCAGAAGGAAAAGAAAGCCTTAAAAGATTTCAGTGGTAGCCTTCAGTAAGCTGGAACAGCAAATTCCCTGGGAGAATAGGCAGTAACTGCCCTGGGCTCAAGTCTGGGTAAAGATGCTTTCCTGACAAGTTGTTACTGGACACGGGGAAGAGTTAAAATAGTTAGATGAGACCTTGGAGACCTTGTTTGTCTGGACCTTTCCATTGTGACTTCTGTGTTCCATTTTGCAGCCATAAACATCTTCATATAGTTTCATGGTACATGTAACTGTCTAGAATTTATGAAATAGTATATGGCAAAGTATCAGATTACACTAAGGTTTAGTCTATGTAATAATACACGTAGGACAGATTTTTGAAGGCGACAAATCCTGCAGGTGGCAATTCTGGACACAAGAAATACTATACAGGCTTATCTTGACTCATAAATTTCTGTATGTAGCTTTCTGTAACACAAACAGTTGAAAATGAGTGGAATCTGTATAGCACATTTGGATATCCTGATGGTAAAGGCCCAGATATGAAAGGAAGTATCATCTTCACAGTTGCATGCTGTTTTCTTTCACTTAATTATTTCTTACCTTTTTGGAGATAGTTTTAAATAAGCATACAAATTATGTATTACTTTCTAATTTAATAAAAAAATCTATGCTGTCACAATGGAAATTTGCCCTGAAATTTTTAAACTAAAACACCAGGAGGGATTTTGAAATACTTTTTTTTTTTTTTCTGATTTACTTTCTAGACCATTCAAAGAAAGTTTGTAGCTATAACAAATGACTCAGTCAGCTTTCTTGGAGAAAGTCTACAGCGCATTGGAAAGAAATTTAAGAGTTCCCTGGAAGTGATGATGTTATGTTCAGAATGCCCAACAGTCTTTGTGGATGCAGAAACGGTAAAAATCTTTTACATTTAATGCTGAAGTAGAACTTTACTTACACATTTTTATGTGAGATACAAAATGATGATTAAACAGTTGGCAAATAGCAGTGCTTGAGGAAGGCTTTCAAAGGTTTCAAAAAAAAGAGTGTTGATTTTTCCCTTTTCAAAGATTGTGCTCGTGTCACTAATTGAAATATCACCTGAGTAATTATGAGATGCTTAAAAAAAGCTTTATTACAAATGAAATTAAAAAGGAATTATAAAATGTAAAATAAAATGTGAGGTGACCACTATAAATCATAAAGTTTTGAAAACACAAGTATGAAATGCATCTTCTCAAAAAAAATTTAAAAAAAAAAGCCAGTTTTAACAGTGAGTGAACTTATCAGATATCATTTAGATTCCCTTGCTGTCCTGTAACTTCCTCGCTTGTTTATACTTATTCTGTAGTCTTTGGAGAAAGACCTGAAGGAAATGGAAGGCCGCTTACATTTTTGCTTTTTGAAATTATTTATTGTCTATGTATTTAATCTATCATGCATGAAAAAAACTAAAGCAAGAAATGTATAATGAAGGGCTTGAATTGTTTATTGTTGTGCAAGTTGAAATTTTAGGTTATAATAAATAACGATGTGAGAAATTGACTCAGTGCTTAGGGGCAGTAAAAAAAAAAAAAGCAAAACTGCTAGAGTAATTATGAAAAGAGAGAGCAAAATCTGAATGCATCATTAAGCTAACATACATATACTCAATAGGCCTACATTGTGAACTGTGGGTAGTTCTGGTCCACTGCTCTCAAAGTATATACAATTGAACTCGAAATAGTTCCAAGAGAAGCAACAGGGAGTATGAGATGTGTGGAATGGCTTTCATATAAGACATGAGAATGCAAACTAAGATTTTTCAAATGTTTGGGAGATAGCTGTTAGCTGTACAAAAATTTTCAGTATCACGATAAAGAAAGAGGAGTTATTGCATTTTTGTCTGATTTGGCATTAAAGAGATTTGAATTCAGCTAATAGCGACTTACAAAATATATGGGACCAAAGAGAGGTAATCCTTTGTGTGATATATCATCAAGCTGTGAAACTCCATACTTTTTACAATTAGTGTTCATGTTTTCGGAAAGCAACTAAACGTTCATGAAAGAAATACCCCTGAATAGATTTTTCATATGTGAAGCAACACAGTGTGAGAGTGCATTCAGGAGCAAAAAAGCAAATAGATCTCTGTGTACTTGTCCTGTTTTGCCTTTCCTTATGGGAAACTGAGATGGATTGAACTTTGGCATGACCCTGTATGACGCTCTCTTCCTGACCTGCTTTTTTCCTTGTTGCTGAGGGGCATCTCTGCTCTTTTGCTCCTGCTATGGAATATGGGAACTAAAAAAGCATGATATGGACAGTGCACTTCAAGGGAACCATGTATAATGGTTTTTGTTTAACTTACGTCACTTGAAAAGCAGTATAAACTACTCAAAAAATGTCATTTATTTTGGATAAGAAGCCACAATAAGAGCTATACCCGTTAGAACAGCGGGAATGTGTAAATATACATAGATTTATATATCTATGCATTTATATATATAATGCCGTGTGTAAAAGAATAGATACCTATACAGCAGTATATGCAAATGTATCAGTACATCTGTATTCGTGCATGTATACATACGGTGTTGATATACTGGCAAATATTATTGTACAGATAAATTTTCTCATCCCAAATAATTTAATGGAAGTGGACCTACTTGTAAATCAGATTAGTTTTCACTAGGAAAGAATGGCTGCCCTGAAGTAACATTAGCACACAAATCTTTGGCTCTCTGGTGTCTACACGTGCATGCAAGGTGGACATTTGATTCGAATTTGATTTCAAATCATTCCCACACATGCCTGAGTAACTGGGATACTCAGTCACTGTCATTCCCTATGCCACACAGTTTTGAGATCACAGCTTTGCACATGCACTTGCAAGATGACGAAGAGGTGCCAGGTAACAGAGATTAGAGTTAAGTGCAGCGCTCTTAATGTTTGCAGGGGGTGACTGGTGTGAAGGGCAAAGAATCATGTCAGAGGCATGGTTATCGCAGAAATTGGTAAGAGGAGGTTTCATCTGAAAAAAAAAACCTGAGTGCAGATACATCTCCAAGGAAAAATGGTCTGGATCAAGGCTGAAGTAGCAGCCTCTGATGGAAGAAGATCTTGAAACCCTTTTGAAAAGGGGAAAATGGTAGAAAGTTCTTTAAATATCCAACACTTCCTGCTTTGACAATTCCTGGATGGAACCAGACCAAAGCCTTTGTTGGTTGTATAGCTTGTATATTGAGAAGAGGAAGTAACCCTCTCTGGACATTCCTAGGTTGCTACAAGCCTAGTCCAGAAGTACCTTTTATCCAGTTGCAGGGTATTTTATTTATACTAGCTGTGTGTACATGAAGTATTACTCTTATTTTTGAGAGATCTAGAAGTCCCTTTGGAGTCTCTCATTCATCTGTTGAGTAGGTACTGCCCTTATTTTGGAATCAAAAGCATGCTGTCTGAGCTGATCCAGTTCTGTGTTAATTTATTAATTCAGAGGTGTCATGATTCATATGCACATAGCTGTTTTTAATTTGATTGTTTTTTTCAAATATGGCCTTGAAATTTCATGTTACGTAATTACTGATATACTAGACTATGTAGATTATGGTTGGATACTATCTGACTCTTTATCTTTCAGCTAATGTCTTGTGGCCTGCTGGAAACATTGAAATTCAGTGTTTTAGAACTCCAAGAACATTTGGATACTTACAATGTCAAAAGAGAGGCTGCAGAACAGGTGAGTGTGTTTTGTATGTCAAATCAAATAGATGAGGCTTCTTCTGTACAGAGAAATGATCCTTAAGAGAGTTAAACATACATTTGAAGGAATGTATTACAGATGCTAGCAGCCTGTCAGGCAGTGGCTGTGGCCACACAGACAAATTTGAGTGATGTGAAGCAGAGCCAGAATTCAATCTACGGTATCTTGGCAGAGGACAAGTTTTCCTCTTTCTCTGTTGCACTGAGTTTATTAAGAAATGATGGCCCCTGCATTGCACAATTTGCTGACAGCTGATTTGTTTACTAGAATAGCCATCCACTTTTTAGCGGAAATGAGGTTTCCTCAAAATCAAGGCTGAAGCACACCACACTGCACTGTAGGTAAACTATTTTTAGGATGAAAACCAGTATTTCTGCAGAAGAGATGCTGAATTTTTTGTCCTGCTGTGTAGCTATTAACAATTTGTTTGGAAATTAATTCATGAGGTCTAATATAATAAAATACATCTTGTCATTTAGTCTTAATCAGAAACAAAGCACTCATCTAATGACCAGCATTACCTTATTGTTGGTAATGATACTTAATGTCTGACAATCTCCAGTGCATAGTGCTATCATCAGTACTGTAAGAAAACTGTGTATTTTATTCTTCATTTTAGAGAGCAAAACTGGGGCACAGAGAGAATAACTGATTCTGCCTGGGGTCAGACAAGAAATTGAGGCAGAGTAGAGAGAGTGCTGGGGTGTGTGGATATGCTTTGAGTAGTAACCATCCAAAAATAGGGGGTTCACTTTGTACATACTCCTCATTTAGTCTAGTTTGTCATAGCAATAAGATACAGTGTTGTTTGGTTTATAAAATCGTATCCCTTTCAAATGGCAAGAACTTGCTTAACTTCTTTTCAACTAGTTTTCCTCTGTGATTTGTCATACACGTATGAATCCGTGCTGGATATTATAAGCTTGTTTGCATTATTATTTTACTTTGGATATTTGTTTGGTGGTCTCTTTTCGTTACATCATAGTAAAAGAGTGTTGGTTTTTTTTCCTGTAGTGAAGCTGTCAGAAGGGTGTCTAGTAACATTTCTGTGGTCAGCCTGTCTTCTGCCACAGCATTTGTGAATGACTGGAGCAGGAAAAAGGTTTCCCTGGATCAATGGAACTGTGAAATAACTGAGAGCATCTTGACAGCTTTTATTTTTCTTTAATAATTCATAAAGAGAATTAAGAGGTACCGAGGAAGATTTATTTCTTCTGGTCTCAGTCCTCCATTTTTGTATTGCACACTATAAGCAGACTTAAGAATCTAATTTAGGATAAATTTCATTTGTTTCCTCTATGCTACTGAACAGAATATAGGGAATGGCAGAAATAAACTTCTTGAAGTCAAATCTTTTTTTCTGTTATTGCAGGCAATACTTACATGTATCCTCTGCAGTCTGAAAGTAAAATACATAATGAGCATGTTGCAGATTCTCACTTTTTTCTTAGAAACGTGCAGAAAATGATCAAACTGAGTTAATTAGGATACTGTCTAATCAAGTAAATACAAATTAACGAATACTTGAATAAACACAATTCACTTCTAGTATCCTCTAGAATTAACCACTGGAAAAATCTGTACATTATCCTCAATGAAGAATTGTTACTTAGAATTTACCCAAATAAACAGATGCTGTTTGTTGCTATCAATGCTATGTACAGCATTAGCATTCCCATTCATGTGAATCCAATTCAAAACAGGGTTGCAGTTGCTTGAAACTCTGCACTGAAATAAGACAGAAGAAAGGTATCTGTACTGCAGGATTTTTGAGGGATGTCTGTTTTAGGGTCATCTGGCAAACCAACCTATACTGTGACCAAGGGCAATCACAAACTTCCCTGTCTTACATTTTTCACCCACATCTTCGTAGGAGATACCTAGGGAAGAGCAAATTGTTGTAAGGTAAACATATGAGTATTTTATTACAGAACCTGTTGCTGTTCTCAAAGAGAAAGTTTAGGCCTTTCTGCAGACTTGAACGTATATTCTTTGCAAAACTTGTAATTAATTAATTTTGTCAATCTTTTGGAGTTACTATTCTGTTCTCTTGCAAGGATGCTGTTTGTGACTTCCCTTATATATTAGGGACTGAGATACTGAAATCAGGCACATGTAATATCAAATATGATGTTAAATGTATTCCATAAAATTCTAGGCATGCCCTTTATTCAAACTGGTTTAAGATTTAAAGAAATTGTTAAAGGAAAGCATGTGAAAACAACTGCTGGCTTCCAGTTTTTGTTGGTGTTCATTTCAGTGCAAACCTATTCCATTATTACTGATGAATGCTGTCAGATAAGAAGAAAAATTAGATTTGCTGTGTATGTCGGTATCCATGTCACTAATTGAAGCTGACACCACAGTGTTTAGAGAATTCCATTTCTCCTCTTGATAAGCACACAGGCCTGGTTAATTCACTAAGTAACCTTTATTAAATTGAGCAGATGGGAAATCACATTTTTCTTTTTCTTGCATCAGACAAAGGTTAGGAAAAGGTTACAGAGACTTCCTGTGAGACTTATGATATAAAGCGGTCGGTATGCTGTATTTATTCCTCCATGGATGTACAGAACCTGTTCTTCATTTCTGAAGATAATCTGCACTCTGCATCTCAACATAACGTGTTGCTATTTCAGTAATACCCAAATTACCTCATGCTTGCTGCTGTTTTCACTGTACCGAGGAATACGCTGAGCATTCCATAGATGAGATCACCAGGTCACATTATCCAAAAAGAGTGTATTTCATTCCACAAATGCTTGATATTAATACTTTAAAATTTCCTTGCTTTTTTAAGGGTTAAAAAAAGAGATTACCCACTGAAAATAATAAATTTGTTATGCACTGCAGGAACTGGAGTTAAATACAGTGCTGTATTATGGAAGAGGGTGGAATCTGTGTTTGCATGGTATAATGTGAGCATGCTTCATCTCTCTGGCTTGTATGAACCAGAGGTGATACTGAATTCCTGCTGAAGATTTTGGATTTTTTTGTTTCTCCCAGTAAATCTGCACATACATCTTGTTACACAGGAGCAACTGCTGTTGCTGAAGTAAAACAGACTTGCCCTTCTATAATCTGCATGATTGGTAGGTTTGAAGTGCTGAGAAATCATGTTGGTGTGCAGAAAGTGAAGAGAAAATATGAACTCATTTAATGAATGTCATTTTTCTTCCCCCTCCCCTTACGTCTCCCTGTAACAATACCCAAGTTCAGTCATGTTAGTATTTGGACTGAAGTATGCTATCTTCATCTGGGAGAATGAACCTACATTAGATTTGCAACAAAAAGGATGCAATAAAAGCTGCAGAGCTATACTTCATGGCAGAAATCAGTAGTGAAAACAACACTGATAAAAACTGATTTCATATCACGACTTCTTACATAGTCTAAGAATGTAAAAGATGTACTGAGATGTCTTAAGCAGTTTTACTACAGTTTGCTGTACTTCAAATGATGTTTAATCTTGTTTGTATTTATTTTTCAGTGGCTAGCTGACTGCAAAAGAACATTTGGTACTGATGATGGCATTCATGGCACTAACACAGATGCCCAGGTAGGTACATCTCATTTGTAAGTCTCTGGATATGAGATTTAAAAGCAGATCTGTTGGACAAAAACTCCAATATTTGCAAGAGAGATTAAAAACATATGAAAAGCTTTTCATTTCAGTTATCATGCAATCTTCTGGAAACTCAGTTTCTTATGAAGCAGTGGTCTAATAAAATGGGCTTTTTTTTAATAAAAGCTGGCAACCAGTCCTGGGTTCTAGGCTTAATAACACTGAGTAGATAAGCAGACTAGATACCATCTTTGTACCAGTAAGTCCACTTTTGTGCAGCTTTCTTCTTTTCTAGAAGAAGAAAGATCAGCATTCTGCTTGTATGCTCAGATAAACTGTCTGGCCAAAAATCTCAACTGAATTTAATATAATTAATGTTATATAAATATGTATGACCTTTTCAGAGCCACCATTTGGGTGGGATGGAACAATATAATACAATGGCAAAAATGTAATGAAACTCTTTTGTCAAACTATCATCTAATAACAACAGGTGAAGTAACCTATTAAGATCAGTTTGATATGCTATATGTACTTGCATGACAGTGTTTTTGTTTAATATTACTAATTGCTAAAGCGAGTGAGAGCTTTTTCCAAAGTGGACTGGGACTTCAGTTCAGTTGGAACTCTTATTTCCTTGATATACTTGGTAATGTTTCTGCTGCTGAAAATGTGGTGTTTAGCAACAGAAATTTCCACTGTGTGCATGAACTGCTTCTTCCTTAGTTTACATTTAGTCTCATATATACTTTATATAAAATTTGTTTAAATCCAGTCACAAAATGTGTATGAATTTTTTAGAGTACAGAAATGTGTTTGTATTACCACACTGAGGTTGAGTATTTTAAAGACATTTAACGTGGTTAAAGCAAAATATAATTATTCACACACTCGCTACCACTTGAGAGGCTTTTTGCTTTGCCTGCAAGCACAACATCTGGTATATTTCACACGTGGTTCAGATCTTCGTGTAGTGACTGGCACTATGTAACAACACAGTACTACAGCACACTAAATGCTCTGTGTATTGATTTAAAAAGCAGTGTCTGTGTATTTCAGTCCATGTTTGGAATGTTGCTTTATGCACACTAAGAAACTGTTTGGACACTACCATGAAGGTAAATATTACTACTCCCATTATAGAGCTAGACAAATTAAGAAATGTTGGGAAAGCAGCACACAGACTTTCATTTAAGTTGTATGGAGAGAATGCATCAGTCAGAGCAAGGCAGTTTTATTTGTTCTTTTCCAGTTCAGCTGTGTTTGAAGACAGTCTCAGAACAGGAGCCGTGCAGCCAGTTCTTAATGATTGTTTGAGGAGACCTGCTCTGGTTGTTGTTTCAGTTCTGGCTTACAAAGCAGGCTGGAAGCTTTTTGTGTGTATGTGTGTATGTATTCCTTGCACTGCAGGCTCAGTTAAAATCATTTTAAGGTGTAGTATCCATTGAGGATGATGAACCTTGTTATTTTGCTTCATAAACATACAGAGTTTACATAAGTTACGTATTTACTCACTGAAGCTTATAGTGGCTTGATGGAATGGAGATATAGAAGATCATTTTTCTAAAAGTGAGTGGAGTGTAAACTGCTAACTCTATCCAGTCAACTGGTTAATACTAAAAAGACCTAAGTACTGTCCTGTGCAGAGACACAAGGCTGCAGGGCTGCTTCCATTTCTTATCAGTTTTAAGCACTGTGATCAATACAGCTATGGAATAGTGAGAAAATCAAGATGGTCTTGCCAAGCAGACAAGAACACAGGGACTTAATGACTGATTCTTAAATAAGCTGACTCTGCCATTTCTCAAAATCTGAATCTGTGTTCCATTGGAATAATTCTTCTCAAAGTGGGCAGTTCAAGATGTTCGGTGCATTGGAAGCTTTTGCTTATAAAATTGTGCTATGTGTATAACAGCACCAAGTACACTACAAAACCTCACAATGTTTACAGTCCATTAAGCATGCGGTGCATAACTTATTACACACCTGGTAATTAGCTGTGTGCTTAGTAACTCTTCACTGCTCCTGCCTGTTAGAATCAGATGCTGGCTCCATCTTCATCCATGTGTCCTTTGAACATGGCTTAACTGTCATCAGCACAGTGCTTTACAAAGCACAGGAGTTTCTCACTTTGTCTAAGGAATGTATTTGTTGGGTTTTTTTTCTCTCTTTCAAACATTGTTGGGAGGGAAAAAAAAAAAAAAGCAACTGAATCACAAAACTGTCACAGTGAGGTGCTGAGAACCTGAGGACTGAGTTTAGCAAAAAGAATTTCCTAACACAAATTCTTAAAAAGTTCAGAATCCACATGCACCTCAAATTTTAAAAAGAATCACCTGTGCTTAAGCAGAAAAGTAAGAAGCATTGTACAGGTTATACAGATGTTCAGACCTGCTTTTGAATTTCTAATTTTGCATACCTTAAAGGTCATACAATACGTAAAGACCAGGCAGGGTTGTAAGGTGAAATATGTTACTCATGTACTCATGTTTGTCCAATAAAGTCACTGATTACATTGATAATTACAACAGCAAGTGCGTAGCAATTCAACTTCAATCTGTTAATTTTTTTTTTTTCCATTCAGAGTATATTTGGAGCATGTTACTTGTGTTTCATTCTCCATTTTACCTGGGACATCTTTTACCCTAATTCAAATGATTTCCTGCACTAATTCTTGATCTTTTTTCTTTCTTTGTATTTTTGTGACCTGCTCATCTTCTTGCTTAGCAAATGGAAATTCTAGCAGTAAGTGATGGTTCTTGATTTATCGAATATTTAACCATGCCAGTCAACGAGCTGGTCTCCATTTGTCTCATCCATTTGTGACATAGTGGTGTCCTGTCATAGACTATTACAAAAATGCTGTGTGCTTCATTTCTGCATCATCTAACCCAGTGAACTGTTGGTTCTCTGTAGATAACAGAATCCTGTAGTAAGTAGAACCTTATAGGAGATTATTCCATTAGAATTAGCTCTTATGTCTTTATGTAAAGCAGTATTAGCACTGTCTGCACCTCAAACAGTTTCAGAAGCATAAAAATTGAAACAAGACAGTGCACAAGTTAATGCTGCTGTTTAATTTCTTTAAGATTATATCATGTGGTATTTTCTAAAATGGAAACAGAGCTACCTTTCACAAAGGAAACATTATTCTTACATTCAAGAATGGAATTATTTTCCTCTTATTCAATCAGGCAGTTATGAGCTAAAGACCAGGTTATATACTATGTTTACATATTCATATTAGTGGTTATGAAAGATGGTGTACTTAGCAATCACAACAGTATTTTTTTTTTTGTATTAGTTCTTGAACTCAAAGCAGTATTAATATCAAGTAAACAATCTATGATATTCTGTCTGGGAATGTGACATTTTAAAATGCATTTTGAATCCCTTTGTTTCCTACCATTTGGAAATGTAACTTCTTATTAAAATTTGAACTCTTAACCTGTGTGAGAGAGTCTACCTATAAATACAGAACTGAATGAAGCTTTCATTTGCTTTTCATTAGCTTCTTGCTGCACTAGCTTGCAAATCTTTTTGGCATTTTCATAACAGTAACCAAATAACTACTTTTACTTTTTGCACATTCTATATTGAAGCTGTCATGTTTCTTGTATTGGATAGTAGATGTTCAGCACTTTGTGAATCTAATGACATTGTTTACATTTGTAGGAACTGGAGTTATGTCGGAGGCTGTACAAATTGCATTTCCAGTTGTTGCTTCTGTTCCAAGCCTACTGCAAACTTATCAGCCAAGTAAACACAATCAAAAAAGAAGCAGAGGTAATGAAAATCATGCCATTTAGCTACTTGCTGTTGACATTTTAAAGCCAAATCACTTTGAATACATTTTGGTAACGTGTTTTTCAGCAGGACATCTTTTTAAAAACTGCAGGAGGGTACCCTGCTACTCTATAGCTAATTACTGAAAGATCTAAGTAGAACTTGCAGGAATTTTCTGAGATGTGCAATAATCAGCGTTGATTTTTGTACAACTTGAAAGCTCTTACACAGGAGGGCAGGGAGTCCAGCGATGAGGACTTGAAATATTTCAGTAGCACTCTTGGCGTTTGCTAATCAAGCTACAACAAATTCAACCAGCAGAGTTCTGTGATGAAGCCCCTTTCCGTCACCCCAGCGCTTCCTGTCAGGAACACAGTGACTCACTACCAGTCAATCACCGAACTGCATCATGCCACCTGCCATTCAGTTTCACTGCAACCCTAGTCCCAACCTGTGTGCAGTTAGTAATGCGTGCTGGGTGTCTTGTGGCTGATTTTGAGGTGTACTAACTTTAGAAGCAAAATGCGTCATTCAGCTGTGCACACGTGGATCTTAATCGAGTTTATCTGAATGAGTTACACTGTTAATAATGTTAATAATCTTCTCAACGTTCTCCCACGGGACTGTAATGCAATAGAGGAAGCATTTTAAAAGAAAAAAGTATTGCTTGATGTAGTGGAGAGGAAAACAAAGAAGAGGAGTGGAAGCCTTTGGTTTAGGAAAAAAATGATGCGTGTTACTTAGATCCCCAGATTTTTGTTGGGGCTGCAAATGAGTGAGTTTGTTTTGTATGAAGAACGTCACGGAAGGTCAGCGTCACACCAGCCTGAATTCTGAAGTCAGTTGCAGAATCTTGTTTTGAGCATGCTTTTGTCTTTCACTTATATGCTGGAGCTAAAGCAAAAGATGGTATTATATACATTATCTGAATTAGTTATTCTGCTGGGCTGTGAGTTCTTACAGATTTTTTCTTTGTGTTGAGGTTGTCATTGTAACAACACAACTCCTGTTGTACTTTCCAAAGCGTTTAATGTTTCATATCAACTTAATTGTTGTTAAGTGATATGAAAAGAAAAATGTACTTTTTGGAACAAATTTTAAAGAACTGACAAAGATGGAAATTTCATTGGGGAAAGCTGAAACACCTGATACACTTGGGCCATTAAGCTGGCTGTATGTATAAGGAACTGAAGCAATTAGTGGGATTACTTTTTGTGTATCTTATTTAGGATTGTACCAAGGAGGAAAAATGTGTGTGTCTGACCAGCTGAAGCTTAATTTAGCTAAAGATATATTTAAACTAGAAAAGCTTACTTTTGTATTTCTTTCAGGTCATAAATATGTCTGAGGAACTTGCTCTTTTGGAGAGCTGTCTGAAAGAGGCTGAGGCTGCATCTGACAGTGGTATCGAAGAAATTGAAATTGCAGAAGCTTCCCAAGCTAGCACAGAAACAGCGATTCACTCCCTCATTGAAGCCCTGAGAAGCAAGGAGTTTGTGTCAGCTGTAGCACAGGTCAAGGCTTTCAGGTGTGTGCATAAGGATTATGCTTTCAGGCCAGAATTTGCTAATGGGCTGTTTTAAAGACAGGGATAGGCACTATTCCAATTTTTTCAGCTATTGCTAGATACTCTCACTGCAAAAGACAAGCACAGGTGATTAATTATTGCATGTTCATTGGCATTTTTTGATTTAAAAAAAGGCAATTGTAGGAATACTTGTTCTTCAGAATTTGGCTTTGTGAAAAATCACACTGTTCACTATCAGGACTACAGAAAAAACATTCCTCTTGCATCTCCATATCTTCTGTTCAGATCCCCGTTTTAAGAATCCTTAATTACTTTTTTTTTTTAACATCTAAATACAAATTGTGTGTCCACAGATCCATTTGGCCCCACGACATCTTTGGCAGTTCAGAAGATGACCCCATCCAAACACTGCTGCACATATATTTCCGTCATCAGACACTTGGTCAGACTGGGAGCTTTGCAGTAGTGGGCTCCAACCAGGATATGTCTGAGGCCAGCTCAAAGCTGATGGAACTTAATCTAGAAATTCGGGAGTCTCTACGCATGGTGCAATCCTATCACCTTCTAGGGAAAATCAAACCAGGAGTCAGTCTTGTGAGCACTGGATTCTGAACAGCTGTCATTTAGAAGAGAACTGATACTGAAGATGCTTCTGACTATTATTGAGCACCTTTCATTTGAAACAAAAAGAAACAAAGAACACAGAAAAGAAACTGCAGCAATCCTGACAAATGACCCACTTTCATCACAGCTGGAATTTAGTTCTTCAGAAGTAAAGAATCTGAAAATGGAAGTTAACATCTTACTTAACTGCTCTTTCTACACAGTAGCTGTGTGGCAGTAGTATTTTTTTAATTAAATGTATGTATAAAACCTACATGAAAGGAAAAGGGCTTAAATGTAATGCATACATATGCATTATTTTCTGTTGTAACAGAACTATACGTGGTGTTTGCAGTAACAGCCTCTAAATGTTGAATCAATACTGCAGGTGGGATGAGGCTAAAATCAAGGCTGGTTTATTTTGGCTGAAGACCTGCAACGCTCCCTGGCTTTCCAGCAGCAGTAGATATAATCATCAACTGATACCTAATGAGACACTTTGCAGCATCATGGAGAGTGTGCGGTCGAATACGAGCAGGAGGGCTTCTGCCTGCAAAAAACATTGACTTCTCAGTGTTTAATTTTGTTGTCCGTAACGAGGAAACGATGTGTGTGAGTTGGTATGTATGGCTATGTGACAGTTGTTTTTTGGAGGTATGGATGATTGTTAAATGAGGTCTCAGAGCATGCTTGTGAGAGCTGCAAGATTATTTTTGAAGAAATTTTATTTTATTAGATCTAATCCTCATAGCGTGTAAATGTTAGGGCATTTAATAATATTTTAAACTGGGATTCCCCAGTGTTTCTAAAAGAAATAATATATCTGTTAACTTTATTGGAATGCTGCTCAGTTCTCTGATCAGTGCTTATGTTACAAATATTGATAACAACTAACCAAAAAGTAGCTGCCTGCAGAGACTTTAAAATGTATATTAAAGATATATGCTGCCCATCAGCAATTCTCATTAGAAGTTAACTTATTTTATTCTGTAAATATTCTAGAAACTGTATAGTGCAAAACCAGTATTTTTCTTGTAAATTTGTGCAATGCACTGTTAAGACATTAGTGTATAAAGCTGAGGGGAAGGGGAGTTCTCACTCTGGGTAGTCACATACATGACTTGCAGTCTGAGTAGCCTGCAGGCTTCAAGCAGAAAGTCTGAATGCACATACATGGCTCAAGGTAAGCCTAAGGAATTGGGACTATACAGACAAAAGGATTGCCTCCCAAACCACACAAACAGGCAATATTCTTCTAGTTCAGTGTCAAAGTCTGTAGCATAAAACAAACTGGATTCTGTTGAAACCAACAGCATTTTGTAAAAAAATAAAAATAAAAAAAAATGAAAAAGAAGAAGAAAAAAAAGAATGTAGTCCCACGATTCCTGTGATTTGAAAGGAACACCCAGTATTTTTATATACATCTCTTACCCACTGTGATTTTTTTTAATGGGCTCTAATTCCAGAGTTTAGAATGTAGAACTGAAATTCTTAGCTCTGCCTTTCTGGGGGAATTGAACCCCACTAGAAATGTAATTAATTGTACTGAAGCGCATTAACTGAAGGCACTGTGCACACTGTTGGGCTGCTGACAGTAGTTACATTATCCTAACAAGCTCTGTAACCGGTCAAGGCACATCCATAATCACTGTATTTTTTTCCTGACCCTGATAAAATGGAATTATTTTGATGGTTTTGTGGTACTGTAGCTGGTGTTCTTAATTATTTAATAAGTATTTACAGGGGGATAAGTGGTTACATTTAGTGGCGCATTACACTTTTATTTACATCATCTTTTACCAGTTTTTTTTTTTGTAAAAATAAAAAGACATTGTATCTGTCATCTCGTGTACTTTTACAGGCCAGAAGTTCATATATTTTTAGGAGCATTTAAGTACTTAAGCTAAATGCTGACTACAGAAGAATGGAATTCCTGTTTTTTTTTTTCCCCTCGTATCTGGTCCATGGCATCTTCTGAGAACGTGAACAGAATTTCTAAGACTCCTCACAACTCCATTTCTGCATACCTGCCCTATGGAGCATAAATCATAGTACCTCAGTGACTGGGTATTTCTTCTTAGTGCACGCTTCCTCTTTCACTGTGGGTTAAGAACCACCTCCAGACCTCCGCTGTGCCACCTGTTCTGTCTTACAAGGCCCCATCCTTCACTCCTGGCTGCTCACAGCCCCTTCTCCCAGAGGCCATCAGACCATGCCAAGTGCTGCTCTTTTTGCTGATTGCCACTTCCCAAATGACTCATTCTCACCCGGTGCCAGCAGCATGCTAAACACAGCTGTACTGAAGGCTGTCTGAAACCTGGCACGTCTGACATCTTTAAGATGCACTGAGTGCAGTATTACCAGAGCAAAAAGCACCTTTACATGGAAAAGCTGTGCAGCGCACACTCCAGATATCTCTGAAGAGCTGACAAGTCTGCTCCTTTCTGCTCTGCATAATCACACAGGTCACCATCAGCTTCCCTTCTTTCTGATGAATTGAGGAACTAGGGCCCACAACACAGCATGTGCTGTCAAAGACATGACAGAGCAGTAAAGCGGGAAAGAATGCAGAACTGTACAGCAAGCAATAAAAGCAGTGAATATATTTTTGTTGGAGGAGTGACATAGCTACTGCTGCACTAGGAGCCAGCACAGCACAAAGGAAATCCTGTTTAACACCATTAACAGCACTGCCTGCTGCACTCCCCTTCCTCCACACCCAAGGACCTTGCAGCAGCAGGTAGGGCCAGCCTGTCCCTCTTTCACCACTGAAGGAGCTTTCCTGAAGATCAGCTGGGCTCTCAGCACCAGCTGTGTGCCTTCCAAGGCAGCAGTGCCCAGCTGTATTGCATTTCCACTCTGGCTATTGCTGGTAACTCCACAGCAAGTAGCCCTCAAAGCCATGCTTGTGAGGAGAGCTGTGTACATAGGAAGAGCTGAACTGCTACTTCTGTCAGCTGCCTTGATATGGCACAGAACTTGTGTTGCTGTAGGAAAAAAAAAAAATAAAAAATCAGTAGCACTCTGCCTATTCCTAGAACACATCATGCTGATATAGTAATTAGTGAAGCATGCATAAGTGAAGTTACTGAGCAATCAATTGCTGGCGATATATTGTACTCTTACTGCAAAAGATTTAAGTTACAAAACTACAAAGAGTTACTGCAGTAAGTTCAAGGGACACACTTAATGCAGGAACTGACAGCAGGATGAATTACATCCATTCTAGAGGAGCTGTAGCATTAACACTGCCCCCTGGCAGGCATTCTCTACTGGCAAGCACAGCAGTTGCCTCCTCACCATACCATAGCCTCTCTGAGAGCAGCACAGACACAGACTGCTCACCTTCAGCCACTCCCGATGGAGTAAAAATCAGTTCTCTAGAGAAAGACACCTTAGAAGAGTTCTCCACAAGACTCAGTCCAGTGTAGTGCTAATTTCAAAGGTAACAGCTTTATTCACATTCTCAGGAAAGTATACATTTCTCCATTGTTTACCCAACTCCTTAGCTATGAGGTAGAATGTAGTGGGACACAGGTTTCCCTGAGTTGTCTGTGCAGGTGGCACTGCTGTAGCATGCTGATGTGCATAACACCACTGAAACATGCTCATCCCCATGGAGACCTCACCCTAGCAGCAGAAATAGTCCAGGTGCATCACCTCTAGCTGCAAACCCCATCCCAGATGGGCAGTGATCTGCTCCTTCCCTGACAGGAGGCAGAAGACCCCAAGCACACACCACCACATGTGCAGCTCTTTGTGCAGCACCTGAAGGTTCAGAGGAAGCTGGGCAGATGCAGGTCACCTAGAGCCTTTCAAGTGCCATTTTTCCCAATAACCCAAAGTTTCTGTTCACCTGATGCGTAACATCAAAAACTCTCTCGCCATCAGCCAGTGATAGCTGCTTCTGAAGACAAATTAACACCACCCCAAGCAGCATGTGCTCTCAACTTATAACACGAGCTCAGCCAAGCCCGGGCAGCCATACGAGCAGCAGCCTGACTTCTACACAGTCATTCTCAGCCTCTTCCAGAGAGGAACAGCAGGGCAGGAGCCCTGCAGCACCAATGTACACAGTGACTGAATACCGCCATGGCCCCCTTTGCGATGTGCTCCACCACCCACGGTGGATGTCAGCCTGATGCACAAGTGGTTGAGCTTCCCATGCAGGATGAGTAACCAGCGTTCTTTCCTGTCTGAGACTCCACACAGCCTTGAGCTGGCCGCAGCCCAGGCTGTCACTAATTCGCAAACCAGTATTTGCGGGCTCTTCCCTTACACAATTACCAAAATCTCAACGCACACCCCCAAACTGGGCACAGCCCCACCTGACCAACAGAGGCTTCACCAAATCTTTACTCGCAGCTTTCCCAGCCACCCTCAACCCAACCAACAACAACGGAAAACAACCTGCGGAGCCTGCAGTTCCCCTGGAAGAGCCCTAAACAAACAAAATCCCCCTCCTCCTCAGATAATGTATTTGAAGCTGAAGGTGCTGTCGCAGGAGAGGCGCTTCCCCTTGCACCTCCCGCACAGGTCCTGGCGGTGCGGCCTCTTGGGGTCCACGTGGCGCAGCTTCACGGGGCAGGTGCAGCGCGTCTGCTTGCAGCTCTGCGGAGAGGCGGCGTCAGCGGGGGAGCGGGGAGCGGCCCGGGGGTGCGGGGGACGGAGGTTACCTGGCAGGTGATGTCCTCCACGCGGTACGGGTTGTAGGACTTCTGGCAGGTGCGGCAGAACTGACGGAAATACACCTGCGGGGCGCGGGGCGGTCAGCGTGCGCGGGACGGGGGGGCGGCGAGGGGCCGGGCGGGACGGGACGTACCTTGTTGGTGCCCTGCACGCACCAGACGTAGGCGCTCTCCCAGCGGATGTTGCAGTCCTTGCAGTGGTAGTAGCCGTACTTCTGCTCCAGGAACTGACGGAGACGGCCGTTACCGAGGGCGACGCGCGGCGCGGCCCGGCCCCCGCCCCAAGCCCCGCTCCTCACCTGGAAGCGCAGACGGGCCTTGCCCGGGGCCGCCTCCTGCTTTTGGGGCGCGGCGGGCGGCTCCTCCCGCGGCTCTGCCCCCTCCCGATCCCCGTCCGGCGCCGCGGCCCCGCGCTGCTCCAGCGGAGCGGCCTCGCGCTCGGGCGGTTTCTCCCAGCTGGCGCGCACCGCCTCCGCCTCGCGCCGCTCCTCCTCGACGGCTGCCGGGGCCGGCGGCGCCTCGGGCTCCCGGGACGCCTCGGGCTCCCGCGACGCCTCGGGCTCCCGCGGTGGCGGCTCGGGCTCCTCGGGGAAGGCGGTGAGACGACGGGACGCCACGGGCGAGTACACGGCGACGGTGCGCGGGAAGCGCACGGCTCGGGTGCCGGTGGTGACCGGGCTGCCCTGCTCCTGCTCCGGGGCCGCCTCGCGGGGTCGCGACGGGGCGAGGCCGGGCCGGCGCCTCAGCAGCGTGCGGGGCCCGAGGGAGCACTGCACCGAGGCGTCCTGCCGCGGGTTGACCTGCACGCCCACCTCCTTGGTGTTGGCCTTGCGGAGCCGCGGGGTCAGGTTGGGGTTCACCTGCGACAGGATGGCCTTCAGCTGCGCACGCTGGTAGTTGTCGAAGTACTCGGCCGCGGCCGCCGCCGCCTCCCCGTAGCCCGCCAAGTAGCCGCCCCGCGGCCGCCAGCCGCCCGACCCGCCTTTGCCCTTGGGCGGTGGGTAGCGGTACGAGTAGGGCGGGTAGGCAGCGTACAGGTAGCTCTCCATCGCGTCCTCGGCCATGGCGCCTCGACGGCCGGCTGGGGGCGGCCTTAAATACCCCCGGGGCGGGGCCCGGCTCCCCACGCCCCGGCGGCGCCCGCCTGAAGCCCGGCCTGGGGCCTCGGGCCGCCCGCGGGGCTCGGTGAGCTGAGGGGAGCGGTGCTCGCGCTGCCTCCACGTGACGAATGGGCCGCAACGCGGGTTTGGTTTGGGCTCGGCCGCGTATTTGCGGCGAGCGCGGACAGCACGGTATTTTACGACGGGAGCGTGGAGACACGTGCAAGGTGACAGCCCCTCGGCCCCTCGGAATGCGCTCCTTCTTCCACACTCGCACGGACGGGAGCCTCATTGCACGGAGAGGAGCCGTCACTGAGTTGTGCAGCAGTGATACTTTCTCCTCTTTTATTATTATTATTCTTTTTATTTATATATACTTTTGAGGAAATACACCAGTGATGGCAATAAACATACGTCACTTTGTACGACGGGAGCAGCTGGAACAACAACAGAGTCCGAGTGAGTGCACCCAGCACAAGCATGGCTTCATGACAAGCACGCTGTCACCTCAACAACAGCACATGGCCCCGGCTGTCACCCCAGCATCTGCCTACAGCGCTGTCTGTGCCGGCTCTGTTGGAGCAGCACCGAGCTCCTCAGTGGTCACCGTGCCATAGGAGGTATCGGGCACCTCCTCCTCCTTCAGCTTCCTGTAGGAGATGTCTGTGTCCTCCTCCTCGCCCAGCATCTCCTGCTTGGGGCCGTCTCTGCCGTACACCTTGTAGGCCAGCACAAAGAGCCCCGCTTCTGCTGCCTGGAAGAGCGCATAGAGCAGGGGGAACATGTACATGCCGCCCACCAGCTGCGGGGGGAAGGTGAGCTTGAGGATGGCGGTGCAGAGCTGAACGTTCTGGCAGCCAGTCTCCAGAGACACCGTTCTTCGGCAGTGCGGGGGCATTCTGAAGAGAGTGGCCAAACCATAACCCAGGGCATACCCCGTCAGCGGCATCAGTACGGCGATGGCATAGACAGAGGCAGGGATGTGCGCCAGCAGGTCAGGCCCCAGCATGGTGCCAGTCAGAATGAAGAGGATCACCAGGGTCACTAAGAGGGACCACAGAGAGACCTGGCCACAGACAGCGAGAAAGAGCACAAGGCTGTGAGTTTAACAGCATGAGAACCCCCTCTGCTCTCTGTGCATTCAGAACCTCTGCACTGCACCGATAGCCACTCTGGTGCCCGCTGCCGTGCCCTTACCTTGACCAGGAGGTCGGCAGCGCGGGGATACCGGTAGCGGATGAGCACCCCCAGGCCGATGGGCAGCAGCGTGCTGCCCAGCGTCAGGCTGACGGCTCCCAGGGGCAGCAGCCGCACCAGCGCCGTGTGGATCCATGGCCGGCTATACAGCCATAGGCACAGCGGCATCAGGAGCAGAGCCAGCAGCGTGGAGGAGGCGGTCATGATGATGCTGCGGGGGAGCGAAAGGTACAGTGAATCGTATCGGGACAGGAGCTGCCTAAACACACCCCCCTCTCCCGTCCTCCCCGGCCCGTGGTAGGATCGGGGCCCCGGGGCCGAGCTGCACGCTGTTCCCGTCCCGTCGCCCGGTGCCTACCTGAGTGTCATGTCGCCGTCGACGAGCACCGACATGAGATTGGAGAGGTTCCCCCCGGGGCAGCAGCCGCACAGCAGCACCGCCACGGCCGCCACCTCGTCCAGCGCGAAGATGAGGGCGAGAAGGAAGGCGACCAGCGGCATGGCTACGAACTGCCCCAGCAGCGCCAGCAGCACCCCCACGGGGCGCCGCAGCTGCCTCCCCAGCTGCCCCAGCTCCACGGCGCAGCCCAGCCCCAGCATGGTCACGCACAGCGCCAGCCCCACCAGCACGCTCAGCCCCTGGCTCAGCGGCCGCTCCCCCGGAGCCTCGGAGGCTCCCGGCGCCACTCCGCCGTCGGGGCCGCCGCCCGCCGCCGGCGGCTGCTCCGAGCCGGCCATGGGCGCACGGCGGGGCCGCGGGACCCTCGGGGGTGACGGGCGCCCGCAGCCCGCGCTGAGCTCCGCGCCGTCTGCCGCCGCTCTCGGGGGCGGTGTTTCGCCGCAGCTCCGACGGCCGCCAGCGCCGCCCCCGGCCCCGCCGCCCTCCTCTCGCGGGGGCAGGGCCCGCAACGACTGCGGGGGGGCACCGAGCTGGTCGGGGAGCGGCGGTACCGCGCCGCGCTACAGGCGCCCTGGCTGGGGGCACCCCCCGCAGATCTCCCGCTGGTTCCAGGGGAGGAGGGGGGTAGGAGTTCGGGGCGCTGCTGGGCGCTGGGGGTGTCCGGGTGGGACTGGCAGGAGGCGCCCAGGGTTCGGTGCTGCTCCGTCCGTGCTCGTTTCCTTGCCGTTAACTGAAGGAGAGCACGGGATGAGTCATCGGCGCTGGACAGCCCGATGGGACCCAGCTCTCTGCCACTCATTCATTCGTATTTTGTGCTTCATGCCGCTGGCCAAGGAGAGCACAGGGCCAGGTTGGCTTTCTTAAGCTGAATGTTCCAAACTGTGTTTCCGCTGTATGTGCTTCAAGTGTCACACTGCTGAATCTTCTCCTCTCCCTCATGCTGCCGGTGCTTGGCTTCAGTTCCCTTATCGCACCGTCCTCCTGCTGCGGTGCCCCATGGTTTGCTGCTGCTGGGGGCATGCAGGCACAGTGCAGCAGCTCACCCAGCAGGTGTGGGTGCTATCTGCCACTGTCACTGCCCAGGCTGGCTGCGGTGGTGGGCAGATATTCTATGTCATAACGTGTAGCACATCCCGCGGGCAGCAGCAGGAGGAGGCCACGATAACCCAACTGTTGGCTCCCCCCCTCCTGGCAGCACTTTGGTATTGTCACATCAGGAGCAGTGCAAAAATGTTACGCTTGGCACTGAGTGTGGTGGTTATCATCTCTGCAGGTGGCCATGGGCTGGCATGGTGTGTCATCTTGAGGGTGCAGGCTGCAGCCCGGCCCGTGCACGGGGCACTGCAGTGTGCCTCAGTCTGTGCAGATTGCTGCTGTGAGCGGGGCACACACTGCCTGCCCGCAGCACAGGAAGCGCCGCATCGACTGCTGGCGTGTTAAAGACATGGCAGATAAAAGCCGTCGTGTTTTATTCTCAATTATTCCTCGTTATTCCATCTGCTGAAAATTGGGTGAGCAGACAGGTGGTGAGAGCAAGGAGTGGGAAAGAGAGCAGCCACTTGTGCACTGTTTGTAACCGTGGGGAATAGTGTTGTCCCACTACAGCTCTCACTACTCACAGAAGGAGCTTGGTTTCTGCAGGGGAACGTGCATGCTGTGAGCAGTGCTGACCGGACTGTAAGGAATGACCCAGGTCTCCTCACTGCTTGTTCAGCCAGTGAGTTCTCAGCACAGTGCATGGAGCGGTTGTTGAAATGCTCTGCTCCTGGGAGAAGCGCTGTGCCCTGCACCTGTCAGCGCTGGGCAGTCTGCAGAGCAGTGATGGGAGTGTGGAGAGGAGAGGAAAGGCCTCGAGGAGAGACCTCTGGGCCTTGAAAACAGCAAGACCTGTGTGTTCATTGCTACTTATAACATGAATCCAGAGTGGTTATTTCTTGTGTCTTTGGAGAGCTAGGAATCAAAATACAAATATGCAGATTTGCTGGTGATTTTGATGGTTCTTTCATGGCTGTCTTTGTGCTGATAAGGCCATATTGGCTGGTTCTTGGGCCTTCTCTGAGTGGGTGGCTCTTGTTGCCTCTTTCAAGAGGGAAGGTTGCACCCTCAGGACATTGGTCAGGACGTGCTGACCAGGATCAATGGGCATTACTCCTACCCCAGACCAGTCATATTTCAGGCAAAAGCTGAGAGAACCAGATGTGTTGCTTCCTGTCCTCCTTTCTGGGAGCCACTGCAGGGGCATAGTGGCAGGATGATGGCAGCATCCCCTCATGCGCCACGGGGCCATTTGCAGCAGCCAGCAGCATTTGTCCTTGCCCACGTGTCCCAGTCACTGCAGCCTCTTCTGCTGTGGGACTTCCCTTCTTTTGGTTCATCTTGCACTGGTGCCATGGAGCTGCCTGGCCTCTCAACCTGTTTCTTGGGTTTCTGCATGCAGCACCCTTGCTTCTTCCTTGTGCAGATGAGATCCCATGGAAGCGCTTTTTCTCTGTTTGAACTCCCCCATTCATTACAGTTCTGTTCTCCCTCAGACTCTTATTTCAAATCATAGAACCATGGAATGGTTTGGGTTGGAAGGGATGCTAACGCCCACCCAGTTCCACCCCCATGCAACCAGCTCAGGCTTCCCAGGGCTTCATCCAACCCAGCTTTGAGTGCCTCCTGGGATGAAGCACCCACAGCTCTCTGGGCAGCTGTGCCAGTGCCTGAATTCTGCCCACAGTCTGCACTCTATTTATTCCCTCCTTGAGAAGTGCTCTGACATTCGTAACCTCTGAGTGTTGTTACGAAGTTGAGGTGGTGTGGTAGAGAAGAATCTGGCCATGACCTGAATGCGGCAGTGTGAGTCTCACTGCTGTGCTGTCGATCTCCTTTGTGTCCCTGTTGCCTGCTGCATTTCCTCTGCGTGGCTGCGGGCAGCTCCTCCCTTTGAATCACAGACCTGCTGAGCATTTCTGTGTTAGCAGTCCAGGGCAGAAATTACTGCTGAAATAAACCCCGCTGTTGTACTTGGTGAAGTACAACTTGGTGAAGTTGGCCCCATGGTTATTTTTAAAGCACCTCAAGCCCATTAATCATCAGATGAAGTACTTGAGGACTCAGGTCGCTGTGTTCCAGTATTTCACCATTAGGACTGAGCGTCCTAACTATGTGTGATCCACCTTCCAAAACTGAGAGGCAGATCCCTCTGCCAGCCATCCCATTACAGGCGGGCTCCTGGCCCGTGGGAGAAGGGCTAATCCTGCAAATGGATTGCTGATGGACATCTGCTGAGGCGGTTGCACCCCTGCAGCTGTAAAGCAGGTATTAATAGTGTGGGTTCAGAGGCTGCCTTACTATATTTTTGTTTGCAACTATGTGTTGCATGTTAGATACCTTTACCTGAGTTTAAATAGGAAATCGTTCTGCCTCAGGCACTGCTGCCTTCCGTTGCTGTCTGAGATCTTTTTTTTTTTTTTTTCGTGTGGGAGCACCATCAGCATCACGATGAAAGGCATAATAAAATAAATGACCGGATGACTAATGCATGTCTCAGTGCAGAGGAGCCGGAATTAGCTTTGTGCCCAGCCAGGCAGGGGCAGGGAACAACGGAGCTGGGGATGGCAGGGCTGGGGATGGCGGGGCTGCCTCTGAAGCTCACCCCTGAGCTCAGAACCAGGCTGCAAGCAGAGCTCTGCGTTTGCAAGGCTCTGCTGGCAACCCAGGGTTGGAACCCCCTTGGGCACAGGGCTGGGGGGGTTGGAACACAAACGCGTTGTGCTGCAGGTGCTCATGCAGAGTGAGATGACTGCAGCGTGCTGATGATGGGATGTGCACAAAGTGACAAATGGTGGTGGGCTGGGAGGTGCTGTTCCTGGCCCTGACCCAGCTGGGTTAGAAGCTTCTGTTTCCCATGGAGGCTTGAAGCCCCACTTCATTTCCTATGCAGGAACCTAACCCAGTTAGGGACATAAATCATACGAGGTGAAGCGCATAAATGTCGTCTTGTGCCTCTAAAATATGGGCTGTGGTTTGGTTTTGTTTTTTTAAAGCCAGGTCAGAGTAAATGACACTGAGACTGCATCTTCCTACAGAACAGTTTGAATGTCAAAAAAATACAGGAGTGAATTTAAAGACTCCTGCAGCATTGTTTGCTACATGGAGTGTTAATTTAATTGAGGAAGGACATCCTAAAGACAAATCCCAGCCCTCTGCTGCTGAAGCTTTCTTCAGATTGGAAATAAGCCCATGGGACAGGTCAACAGCAGCAGTACTGCTCTGCCTCAGCCCTCTACACTCCACTCTCATTGGCATTGCTGCTCTTACGGCAAAGTTGCATAAACATGGAATAAAAATGGTCCTTGTCCCACTGCCAGATTTTTACAGAATAATGAAAATGGATATCTGTGGCACTGATCAGCGCATGAACAAAGCAAGGCCAGACCGCAAGCCAGGTGTGCTGTTACCTAAATTAAATCTCCATCAATTTACAAAGAAATCTCAGGAGAATGGGAAGAAATAAATCTCACACACAATGGGAAGCTCTTAATACTCCTACTAGAGAGTGTTGTACATTGATCTGATGAAAAAGAGCCCTGACACACAGCGCGTGTGCTCTTCTAAAACCTCGCTGAGGTGAGGCTTGTTTTAATAACCCACACGATCTTCATGTTGATCCTGTGATCTTAGTGGGACTGCTGTGTCACTGTGGTCAGGGAAATGCATTCTGGATGTTGTGGCCCTGCTGATTCACTGGGAAGGTGATTTGGGTCAGCAAAGGCTTTTGTTTCTGTGTTGGGGTGCCAGGCAGGTATTGTATAAGAAGCGTGGAGCAGTGTTCCATCCCTGGGCTTGCTGACCCCACTGCTGGCTGCAGGCAGGTGCTGCAGACAGACACACAGCCCCCATCAGCAGCTGTCTGGACAGGTGGGGTGCTTTGTTCACAGCCCAGAAAAAATCTGGGTAGCCAAAATCATAAGGCCCAGAGAGTGGTGCTGGTGAATGGAGTTAAATCCAGCTGGCAACAGGTCGTGATGGTGTTCCTCAGGGGTCAGTATTGGGGCCAGTCTTGTTTCATGTTTTCACAGATGATCTGGGTGAGGGGATTGAATGCATGCTCAGTATGTTTGCAGATGACACCAAACTCGGAGGAAGGGAGGATCTGCCTGAGAGTAGGAAAGCCTACAGAGGGATTTGGATAGGCTGAAGCCATTTGTATAAGCTTTAGCAATACCAGGTGCCAGGTCTTGTGGGCAGTGTGCCCAAGTGGCCAACAAGGCCAGTGGCATCCTGGCTTGTATCAGGAACAGTGCAGCCAGCAGGAGCAGGGAGGTGATTGTCCCTCTGTACTCTGCACTGGGGTG
Source organism: Lagopus leucura (assembly GCF_019238085.1). Lineage (NCBI taxonomy): Eukaryota > Metazoa > Chordata > Aves > Galliformes > Phasianidae > Lagopus > Lagopus leucura. Next base: position 45,905,980 of record NW_024962264.1, read on the forward strand.
GCCACATCTTGAGGACAGTTTTGGGCCCCTCAGCACAAGAAAGGCACTGAGGCCATGGAATGTGTCCAGGGAAGGACAAGGAAGCTGTGAAGAGTCTGGAGCAGAAGTCTTACGAGGAGCAGCCGAGGGAACTGGGATTGTTCAGTCTGGAGCAGGCTGAGAGACTTGAGCTCTCTAGAATGACCTGAAGCAAGGTTGTAGTGAGGTGGGAGAAGAATTTCTTCTCCAAAAATGTGGAATGGGCTGCCTAGGGAGGTGGTGGGGTCATTATCACTGGAGATGTTTAGAGAACATGCAGATGTGGCACTGAGGGACATGGTCAGTGGGCATGGGGTGGTGGGTTGGCAGTTGGACTAAATGTTCTTAGTATTCTTTTCCAACCTTAATGATTAAGGATAAAAGGTGAAGTGCAAGAAAGGGACCCTGAATGATACCTTGTCTGTTTTGAATGGAGTCACAGTGCTGTGTGGGAAGGGTGATTCTCATGCGAAGTGGGGCAGAGAGAAAACAGGAGATCAAAATTAGGAAATTGAGCAGCGCTTGTCAGAGTGACAAAGGCATCAGAGCCAGACAGTGCAATGGAAAGGCTGAGAGCAGAGTGGAGTGGTCTGTAAATGTGATCTCTCTGTTGTTTTAATTTTATCACGCGATTACTGATAGACCAATTTCAGTGATTCACATTGGTAATTAATATTATTTAATTATCTTCATAACGAGAAAAATGCAGGAAGTGGGAACACACTGATAAAGAAGACATTCTGCTAATGTAAAGCTTGGTGGAGGGGAACAGCACAAAATGTGGGATGGGAGTGCTTGCAGTGTGCTGAGATGTGGGCAGTGCTACCCACAAAGGCTATGGGGGTCTAAGCCCAACAGTGAGCATTGCTTTTTGTAAGGTCTGCAGTACAGGCATTCAGCCCAGCTCCTGGCCAGGAGGACTGAGCCAGGCTTGGGTGCTGTGCAACACAGGCTCTGGTGTCCTGCAGTGTTCCTGTGCCTAGAGTGCAGCCTAGGCAATGCTGAGCATTGATCCAGGCCTGTGTAAATGGCAACATAAATACAGGAACCAAATCTTTGCTAAGATTTTCACCAATCCACCCCCACAAAAAAAAAAAATTCTATCAACTCTGACATTTACAATAGACATTATCTGCTCTGTGACATTTGGTCTTATAAACAGATGTTGACCAAATTTCCATTTGTAGCTCACCTCACTGCCACAGATGAGAGGATGCCCACAGCTGACCCTTGTCTCTAAATAGCAGAGTGCCCACCCCTCCCTCCCAGCCACAGGGTGCTGACAAAGGACTGAGCCCCCAGGAAAATACATCAACATCACCAGCAGTGTGTGGCAGAGCAGGGAACCAGAGGAGGGTCGCCTGCAGCCCACTTAATGACTGTTAATAATTCTTTGATCCTGAAGCCAGGTGACAGCAGTGACACAACACTGCTGCCACTGATATCCAGGCACTGCTTGAAATGGAATCAGGGCAAAGGTTTCCTAATTCCTTTGTGTTCAAGTCAGCTAAAGCAGCATTAGCAGGGTTTGCATCTGTATTAGCCTGGGGGTGGATGAACATAAACAACTTAACCTTGTGCTGGGCTCCACATCAGTGTGTAGGGGAGAGATTCGTGGAAAACTCAGAGGCTAAGGCAGGGGCAGAGGGTTTGCCCAGTGTTCCCCAACTCCTTCATCCCTCATGAGGCTCTAAAAGGCAGCACCTGCTTCAGTGAAACTGCATTTCTCAAGGAGGAGCATCAGGAAGATTTGTCATGAGCAGCACCTGTTCTGCCCAGCTTCATGCTGATAAAGAGAGCTCTTCTCACACAGCAGGTTGTGTGGTGGACTGGTGTATCTAGCTCTGAGCTGGAAGCTCTCAATTAGTGCTTGGTCTGTTGCTTTCTCCTATTAGCATTCTGGCTGCTACTGGAGCACACTGTGAGCAGAAGATGTATTAACCTAGGGTTAAAAGAGAGAGGTGAGTGAAGTTCTGTTAGGTAATGAATTTTTTGTAGTTGGGTGTATGGGTTGGTCTGGTGGTACTAACTGAAGGGAAGCAAAACACCTGGGAGATGTACCTTGAGGAAAGTATCATAGAATCACTTGAGGTGGAAGGGGTCTTCTAAAGCCTTTCTAGTTCAGCTGCCCTGCAATGATTAGGGATGCCTACAGTTCAGTCAGGGTGCTCAGAGCCCTGTCCTGTCTGACCTTCAGTGTGGGGTTACTATGGCCCCTAGTTTAGCCTGGGAGCCTGACTGGGGAAGAGTGATACAGAACTTTAATCCATAGAGACCTTGTAATTAACTGATTGCAACAGAAGTGGAGGGTGCTGAAAACCCCGTTTGTGGGTAGGGAATCACTTCAATTACCTGTGCCTGTAATTGTGCTGAAGAGCTGTAAGTAAGTGTAACCACCACAGCTGTACTCTGTTCCTGCAGTGCTCAGTGCAGTCACAGCGGAGCTGTTGTGTAATGGGAAGGCAGTGATGTACAGAATGAGTGAGACACTGGGACTGGGGATCCCGTTGTAAAGTGAGCAGTTCTACAGAATGTGAGCCTGAAGGAGGGTTGGCTCCTTTCAGTTCCTGAACTGCAAACCAGGGATTAACGCAAGGCTTTGGGAGGGAAAGGTTTCTTCGCTGTGCTGAAGTTCTGTGTGAAGCGCTGCCCACATCCCAGCCTCACCTTCCTAGACCAAAGCTGTGCTCAGACTGCCTGCAGGTGTCAGCCTTGTGCTAGAGGACGGCCAATGCTCAAGAGTAATTCTATGGGCTTTTCTGTCTTGTTTGTTTCTCACTTGCAGCAATCTAACTTCACACTTTTTAACTTAATAGGTTTAAAAAACCCAACAAACTCTTGCTCTTACAGGTCAAGAGGCAGAACTAAAAACACATTGCTGTTGTATTTAATGAAGTTTGCTGCGATTTGTCTTTCTCAGAAGTATTTGTAGTAAAAGTGAGTTTCAGATGATCACAGTGGAGTGCTCTGCAGTCACTAACAGACAGCAGCAGCAGCATAAGCCCCACTCACATTTACTTCCCCAGCTCAGCTGAAGGTGAGTAATGCACTGTCCTGTAGAACCTGCCCCAATGCTTCTGCAGCACCGACATGGGAGCGGTCACACCTTCCTGCAGCCTGAGAGGACTGTGGGGAAAAAAATACTCTCTTCCCTTTGAAATCATGAGGTGCTGAGGGGTGTAGGTTGGTGGGCATGGAATATTGGGTTGGCGTTTGGACTGGATGATCTTAGTGGTCTTTTCCAACCTTAGTGTTTATATTATTCTAAGCGTTGGCAGAATCATGATGCTCAGTGTAAGTTTAATACAGAAGAGTTTATTATAGAAACCTGCTAGGAGAGACGTAGAAAAGGCAACCAAATTGCCTATGATTTTGATGCTGCCCTAGGTTTTCCTGAAGGAGCATGAAGCAAACCATGTTTGATTGCTGAACCAAAAGGCAAAGGGAAGGAGCAGCTTGCATCCAAGGGGCAGGAGGAGTGAAGTCAGCTTTAGAAGGTAAGCTGCCTCGGGGAAAACATTCTGATCTGGATGTTTCATTACAAACCAGGGGACTATGCTGGAATACATGGTGAGTCTCACTGGTTGAATTTCATTGCACAAATCACGCTAGGTCTGTTTACCATATAGAAGTAAGTCCAGCTTAAATATTCTAATGCTGCCATGATGAAAGGATGGCATTTGTGTTATGGAAACAGGCTTACTGAATCTGAAGCTGTGCTCTTGCTGTGGATTTGTATGTGGCACCTCCATGAGAACGCTTTAAAGGCCTGTGAAGAGCCTGAACATTGGTTACTGCAGACATCTTGCTCAAAGGGTCATGGATTTCACAGCTATGAAGTTGAATGATTTCCAGCTACTGCAGCAGTAAAAGCAATCACCCACCGTTAATACAACAGCAGTATAAATGATTCAAGGTGTGGGAGAGCATGCTGGCTATTGCTTATGTTATGCTGTAGCAAAATGCACGTTACCAAATTCTAAGCAAACTTCTTGCTGCTGTGTGAACCCAAGCAGGCAACAAAGAACAGAAGATACAGTACAAGCATGCAATATTGCTTGGGAGGAGATAACAGAAAGCAATGGGTTGAAGAATTGTTGGCCTGTACTGTTCTTAATGCATATATCCAGTTTCTTGTCCACATGTTATCAGTTGTAACATAAAGGCATTTGTGTTTGAACTAGGTAAAACTTAACAGCTGAACTGAGGCTTGCTGGATACACTTTTTAGGTTGCTCAATTTTCTACATAAATTCCCAAATTTTTGTAATGAGAATTTTTTGTTTCCTCTGCTGAAGTGAGCATGAATTCTATCCTGTAAAGATAGAAGGCAGATTCTGCACTTAGAGACTTACATAAATCACTGGGATGACAATTCAGAATACAGCTTTTCATGTAATCTGTTTAGGCTTTAGTAAAGCCTTTGACTCTGTCCCTGGAGTACTCCCCTAGAGAAGCTGGCAGCCCATTCCTTGGATGGGTGCACTCTCTACTGGGTGAAAAACCCTCTGGATGGCTGGATCCAGAGGATGATATAAATTAAATCCATCATGAGCAATGTTCTTCAGGGGTCAGTACTAGGGCCAGTCTTGTTTAATGTCTTTACTGATGATCTGGGTGAGGGAATTGAGTACATGCTCAGTTCTCAGACTGGTGCACCCTCAGTTCCCAGATGACACCAAGCTGGGAGGAAGTGAGGATCTGCCTGAGGGTAGGAAGGCCCTACAGAGGGATCTGAATTGATGGGCTGAGGCCAATTGTATGAGCTTCAATAAGGCCGAGTGCTGAGTCCCACCCTTAGGTAGCAACAAGAGTTGCTCAGAGGAAAAACACCTGGTGGTGTTAGCTGACAGCTGCTGAATGTGACCCAGCAGTGTGCCCAGGTGCCCAAGGAGGCCAACAGCATTCTGCTTGTATCAGAAATAGTGCAGCCAGTGGGAGCAGGGAGGTGATGGTCCCTTTGTACTCAGCACTGGTGAGGCCACATCTTGAGTACTGTTCAGTTTTGGGCCCCCTCAGCAGGCACTGAGGCCCTGGAGTGTGTCCAGAGAAGGGTGAGGAAGCTGTGAGGGGTCTGGGGCACAAGTCTTACGAGGAGTGGCTGAGGGGACTGCAGCTCTTTAGTCTGGAGGAGCTCAGGGGAGACCTGAGTTCTCTACAGTGACCCACAAGGAGGTTGTAGTGAGGTGGTAGATCAGCCTCTCCTCTTAGGTAACAGTGATAGGGTGAGAAATGATAGCCTTAAGTTTGCAGCATGGGAAGATCAGGTTGGATATTAGGAGAAACTTCTCAGTACGAGTGGCGAGGCATTGGAACGGGCTGCCCAGGGAGGTGGTGGAGTCCCCAGCCCTGGAGGTATCTTGAGAACCACGCAGATGTCCTCCAGTGCTGCATGGCTTAGTTGGCAGGGGGTGATGGATAATCTCAGCTGTCTTTTCCAACCTTGAATGTTACTTGAATTGCACACTGTCCTTAGAGAGCAGAGGCCTCTGAGCGCAGCAATAGTACCTCAATTCACTGAGGGAATTGCAGAGGCAAATAACAGCACTGTACTCACTTCATGAACTGCAGGGACAGTAGCTGATGTTCAGGATTGAAGAAGTGAATACAGTTCTCAGAAGGGAACGCCCCCTCTCCTTCCCCCTCCCCCCCCAAAAAAATAATCCAACAAGAACCTCTAAAAAAAACCGCCCTATAAATACACAAAGACTTCATAAACAGTTTGTTATATGAATGATGAGGGCAGTATTTTGTGGTAAGAATATTTTATATATTTTTACACTTTAACACTTACAAAAAACATTCAAACAAAAAAAATTAAATAACTTTGGAAGCAGAATGAGTCTTTCTGCCTACATACATACAACAATTCCGAGCTGTTGGCACAAAAAGTAATCCACATTCATAAAACCCTTACTACTATATCAAACATAAGTTAAGTAAATCATAGGCACTAGTTTATCAAATCCATATTTCCACACTTCTGCAGTAAATCTCTAAACACAGAGCCCCATGATTTCCTGATATCAATAAACTGGTAATGCACGAAGGCTTTCTAGTAAACAGACAGTCTGTCTTTTCAGGAAGCTGTTTGTTGTATTTCAGGGGGAGTAGAACAGCAGAGAAAAGAATGCTTAAGAACTGAAGCTGAATTTAGCCAAGTAACAAATTACTTAAGGAAACTTACAAAACAGTTTGATGCAGCCATGGTAAAACCCCAGTATTGTCCTCTAAACGGACTTCTAAAAGTCAACCAAGGTGTTTAATAAAATCCACCAATTAAAAGTAAACTCTTTTTTCAGTGAAGCAGCATTGCTTTGTAAAATGCTGACATGTTAAAAATTCTGTCTTTGATGGGAACAGGTGCATTTGACCTCTTCTACTTAACAGCCACGTGCGACACTTACTGACATCCGCTGTCTGTGCCAGCAATGCAAGACCAGCTTGTTTCAGCAGGTGACTTCCGCTGGAATCTTATGAATTACAGTATATTTGATACCGATGGCAAAGTCTCAGCACAGATACTGGTCTGGAGTGTGAAGTCGCTCATCACTCCATAGCTTGCCTACAGCCGCTTGAGTAATTAAGAGCAAATCAGTCTCTGCTACTTTCTGTTTGGCTTCTTCCAACACAAGTAGTATTGCATGGCTTTTTATCCAGGAATATGCAAACGCCTGCCTAAAACTCAAGTGCATGGATTTCAGGGTTAGTTATCCTCTTGGTGGGAGTCAAAATACACCAGCAGTTCCAAACTCAGGGGCTGAAGGCTATCTGCTGCCTGATCCAACCTGTAGTGTTTGTCAGTCATTGCACAAAGGATACCACTCACCTTTCATTATTTCACTGACTGTACATCCAACACACTGAAAAAGCCTCAAACAAAATCCCTTCCATTTAACTTGTCCCACCAACACGACCTTAGTTACAAGTGTTTGTATGATGTCTTCTGAAACAGAAAATGACGGTTCAAATGCTAATTATATAAATGAGTTGTTTTGAGAAAAACATGAGTGTTAGAATATGTCAGAGCCACAGGAGAAATTTAAGAGCTTGTAAACAGACATAGCAGGTTTCATACTCTATTACCAGTAATGTAAGATACACATATGTAAGGCAAAGTACATATTTAAAACACACTTACTTACATGGGAAATATCTTCTGTAAAAATATTTACAATTTAAAATAAACCAATTTAAGAAATGGATGAAAGTAAAAAAATAGGATACAGAAAACTCCCTCATACCATGGAACATCACCTAAATGAATATCATTTGGCATCAAGAGTCAACTCACCTTAAAATTTGTATGTTACAAGTGCATAGTTGTGTTTCCTTCTCCTCTACTACCAGCATTTACAGTTGTGTTCCAGGCTGCAAGCATAGTGGTATGGTATGACAATGAATGAACGTTACTACTTGCTTGTTCCTTTTTAAGGAAACCTGCTATAAAAAAAGTTTTCCCCAAATAGTGAGTAATGTGTTAAAAATGTGGCTACAACAGCAAAGGCCATCTTTCCTGAGCCAGGAACTTTAAGGTCAGAAAGATTGTACAACTGATGCTAAGCCCTTTTGGCAATCAAGCAGTAAGAGCATGTAAAGCTGATAAATCAACACAGGAAAGATGCAATCTATACTATTGCATTTGTGTACGTCTGCTACGTTCAAACCTTTAACATTAATAAAAGCCATGGCTACTCATTACTGTTCTGCCTAATCTTCCAGAGTAGCTTCTGATTCTCCCTGAAGGATGTATGTACCACTTTCCCCAATAAGAATCTCATTCAATTGTTAACAGCAATATTTCAGTAGCACTGTAGCAGTCTGCAATCAGAATATCAACGTAGCCTTGTTTAATTAGTATGTATTTCCAACCTTTCTGTTGAATTAAAATAGGTTGAAGAGGATGTTTTGGAAAACCTAAGTGATTGTTGTACTTGCTGTTTTCCAAGATGGGCATTTCTTTGGCATTCGTTAGGTTCTTGCCCAGACATTGGCTGCTGTCATAAATGCTCAAATTGACCCATTTTAGCAAGCAAGAAAAAAAAAACCCCAAAACATAACTGAGAGCAATTTAATGTGAAAGTGATTGTATGACCACCAAACATCTGATGTTAGATGTCATTAAAGTGCTGCTTTATAATCTCTGCCAGCTTGTGCTAATTAGAGACAGAGAGGTCTGGAATTCATACAAATCCCAAAAGTCACATCCGAACAGTCTGTAGAATCAAGCTGTGTGTTAGCCTGGGGAGGAAGCATCCATGAGCACTGGAACTTTGCATTAAGCTCTGCAGTTCAATAGCAGCCATCTTTCCAACTCTCATCTTTCATGTTGCTGTAGGTTTTGGGAGCAGGTAATGACCTGAAAGAAAAGGAGATGTTTTTCAGTTTCATACACAACAGCTGAAGTCTCCATCTACGATAGGTAAGAGCTTAAGTGTTTTTAAAATAAAGTACACACTTCACTCATTTGCTTCTCTGCAGTACAGTTTTTTTAACATAAACTCCAAAGTATTTTTCAGTTTATGAACTTAGCAATTATCCCATCACAAAACCGTCTAAATAAACAGTCAGAAAACATTTTTTACTGTATTCTACAAGAACACAGATTTAAAAATGAGCTTTTTTTTTTTCTGTATAAGCAGAGAGGTCCTTTTTAGAGTACTTTCCTTACATCAGAATCTTGGAAGTTCATTGATACTTCACTACTGCACTGCCTACAGCTACTGCATGCTGTACCTACAGCATGTACAAGAGCTGTGTAATAACTGAAGCACTTCTAAGGCCAGCTGGGATTTGGACAACTACACTTTGCTTCTCTTAAAAAGTTTCTGTAGAAAAAACCACCCTTGCTGTTTATAATAGTATAATATAATGCTGCTTATGGAGTATTAAACAGTCAGTACTGCGAGTCACTTCTTGTTCCCTGCCCAACACTCACAGCAGAACTGCTCTTTAAGACTGTTTCACCTTTCCTATGATACTGGAGAGAACTGTTTTTTCTTTCTGCTTAAGGGGATTCTCAATATTCCTTATGGATGACTGCTTCCTTACGTCAGGTGTCTTCCACTTGACACCTACAGTGAAAACACACACTAGCCTGGCATTAAAAGCACATATTCCAAGTTATGCACCGTTTCCTTCTATTCCTCTGAAGACAAACTGTCCATGTAACCTTCCAGCTGACAATTAGCTTCTCTTGTGGTTGCTTTCTGAAACTCTGACATTCAGCAACTTCCACAGGTGGCTGCTGACACAGAGGTTATGTTTGAGTTGAAAATTTTCTTTCATCCTGTGGCTTAACTGCACTGATATTTACGTTAGGTTAAGAATACCCAATGGATGAGCCCTCTGTTGTTAACGAGCCTTCCTTCCTAACGAAAAGTGTTCTATTGTGGTGCCATTACTTGACACGGTTTGCAAAAGGAGCTTCAGTAGTTCTAACAACTTCAGACTGTGTCACTCAGTGGTACAAATAAATTTTCATTTGCCAGCTACATTTTGGTGACTTTTTTTTTAAACCACAGAAGAACAAATCTTTGCCTTCGCAGCCCCATGCTGTGACACTTTTTTAGTTCAGCATCTTTCATTATTCATTTCAGCTTCACCCATCTTCCCATCCCAATTCAAGAAACATTTTCTCTCAGTTTTGCTCCAAACCCCTTTTTGAAAACACAAACACTTGCCGTGGAGGTTTCCATTTCTGTCATTTCTTAAGACCTGGAACCAAACTAAAAATTGCAGTAAGGGACAGCAGAGATATACAACGTACAGAAATCAGTGTGCAAACCAAACATTTGGACTGCCTTTCTCACACTCACCTGCGAACAGGCTGTGCAAGTTTGCTACGAGGCACTGGGATGCCCCCCGTGGAAGGGGCACTGGGTCTGGGCAAACCACTCCTCATTCCCGTTGTCCCTGCCGGCCTGGTGAGGGTGGTGCTGTTAACACCGCTGGCAGGGCTGGGCAAGCCTGAACTCTGAGCTGCAAGAGGCCCCGGTGAAGAACTGCTGTGTGTCAGCTGCGTGGCTTCCAGAGGAGCAACAGAAGCAGGTCCGTGGTTACCAAACGCTTTCAGCGGCTGCCGCAGAGCAAGGGGAGACGGCGCTGCGGGTGAGCGGAATTTACTTGACGAAGGTACTGGAAAATAAAATGCAGAAGTTGCTTTCAAGCATAACTTACAGTATAACTGACATTAAAAACAGGCAAGGATTCTGTGTGAAAATTCAAACACAATGTATAATGGAGTACAGCCAATCAAGCAGCAATGAGAAACAGGAATTCAGATGTCCTTTTTGTCATGTTTTTGATATAACTCCAATGCTCCCTTTACCTACTATGAATATTTATCTGGATTTTCAAGTCATGCCAATAAGGCCATAACCATTCTATCCATCAAGCCAGAAGAAATAGAAGTGAACATATTTGGTAAGAAAAAATTCAGCTGTTTCAGAAATGTACCTAATTTCCATCTTTAAATGAACACATTAAAGTATATAGGATTCTAGTGTGACATCTGTGCATGTTTGCACTTCCTCGGGTACAAGGATGCAGCTCGGTGCAAGGCATCCTAAAGTTTCTTTTGTGCTGTTCTTCTCAACCAAATCCATTGAGTCAGGATTCATCTTATGATAGGGTCAAGTTCAAAATCTATAGTCTGAAGGCAAAAATATAAAAACAAATAGAGTCAGCCATCTCCCAGCACCAAAGAGATGCAGCTATGAAACTTAAACCAGACCATGCTGACAGTTTATAGCCTTCCTCTTCTTACCAGTTTTACTTACAGCTGAATTCAAATACTTTGTTATCAAAGTTAGTCAGTATGTAAAATGCAGGTCTTTATCAAATCCTCCCTGGGAAATGTTAATAAACCAGTGACAATCTATTTATTGGCTTAGACTTAGAATTTAGCACTCTGTACAAGCCTTTAATTCAAAGCGCACACACAAATGTATGCCTTTTTTTTTTTTTGGTTCTATGTATTTATTTTACTCAATGCAATAGGAAGAGTTCTTATTTATTATATACACAAGAATTAATTCTGAATTTTCAAAGACAACTAGCAATTAATGACAATTGATCCTGCAGCAAAATACTGACAATATTTAAGTCTTTTGGTAATACTAAATCTTAAATTCAATTCCTTATGAGTATCAGAAATATTGTAAAAATATGCATAATGTAACACTGAACAGAATTCTTGAACTAATCAATCTTCTTAATATTTGAATGGAATTTCACCAGCTTCTCAGCCTGATTAGGATGGGATTCAGCAACAGCTGATGTTGGACAATCAATCAGAAAAAAGGAGAAACCACGCTGACATTTAGTGACCTTGCATGAGCAATTCCTTTTTGACTAAAACATCTCTTTATGCAGAGGAAATTGAGTTCCTCTTTGAGTGACGTTGTACTTAACAAAGATGGCCCTTCACACAGCACTCATCATTTTACAAGACAGATCCACTACGAATAGAGGACTAGAGAAGAAACCAGTAATGATAGGAATCATGACCTCCTATATGGGGTACAGAGAAAGTGATAATTTCCAGATTGTTCTGCAAAGCTATTCCTGATAGGGCTTGATAGAAAGATTAATATGTACATTATAGATGTGAGTTGGATTCAATTCCTTTGGGATTATGCAAGAGGGCCTTTCTACTGACAGTAGAAAGCATGAGGCTGCGGATGGGAAAGGCTGACAAAGGTGGTAGAGATGTCAGCAATACATGACAGTTGGTAAGTAGCAAGGAGAATAAAGAAAAGGCCTTAAAACCTTGGTGTCAAGCCAGACGATGGATTACAGAAAGCATTAACAGCAGAATGATGGGACAAGAATGGCAGCAAAGTGCTCCTACAACTACGATAGATGACATATTAGAAGGGTGGGGTTTTTTTGAATGTGAAATTGTCAGTAAGATTGGTGTAGTTAAATCAGCAACTACCAACAGATTCTACAGTCTAAACAAAGGGAGCTTTCATCACTAAATTCCTCATCACCGTACTTGGTGGAACTCAAATGCAGCACCATGTTAGCAACTGACCTACTGAATAATAATATATAAACAGTATATAAACACTGGGCACAGCCTTAGGGCTGCCAAGGACAGTTTTGGCTGCTAACGCAAGAACGATGGGGAAAAGGTTCACAGCCTTGAGTGCAACAAAAACTTGTAACTGAAGAGAGTTTCTCATTTTTCCAGAGACAAGAATCCAGTTGTAGTGGAAATGCAAAGTCATGGCCTGAAACGGTGATTGAGCACCTGATGGGAAGGCAGGGCCAACCCAGGCAGCTCAGGTGTGTGCAATGCTCCTGAGTGGCCAGAAGGGGTGGAGCCAGGATCCACCTTTTCCCAGACCTCATTTAAGGGTTAGCAGTAGGTGAGGGTATCTTGCTGGAGATCCCTGCCTACCTGAGAGCTTCCAAAGGTAAGCAGCTTTTCTCCTTCATTTCTGTGTCTGTGGCTGCTGTGTTTGGGCTTGTTCTCGTTTGTTGGAGTCAAAAACTTTGCCATCCTACTTTTATCGTCCCATTCTAGCATTACACCAGCAAATTAGTCTTCTCCATTCCCCAATTTTCTCCCACCCTGTTTTGCTACGCTTCCAGCTTGAGCTGTATTTGCTATTTCACATAAAGGAATTAATTGTCTTTCACTGAGCTATGATCTCTGAAGTAATCACTGGCAAAGCGCCTCACCATCCTGTGCTACATGCAGACTGCTCTACGCTTTTGTCTTAGTGCATTTTTGGATATTTAATAAAATTCAGTTTGGCATATTTGTAAGACAGGATTACAAAAAGTGAAGTACTGCCTCATCTATTTGACACGGTATACCCATCTGCAGTAGCAAACTGGTAGATGTTTAATGAAAACACATAAGGGCAGTGTTTTAACAACAACACACAACTCCATCTCCTTAGGCAGCGAACGACTAGAATCAGCTACAATCAAAACCTGAGGCAGTAAGGAAAAATAAATGGCATTGTACATGATGCTGGGAGGGATTTTCCATCCTCTCGGGATTCTGCTCCCCATTCCAGGGCAGGGCAGAAGTCGACTGCAGTAAGGACTGAACCCCAAGGCCAGCTGCTGCACACCAACTCGAAACTGAACCAATTCAGATGCAGTTAAACTGAAACATCAGTATGAAATAATTCAGACTGATACAGAACAGTCGTATAAACCTTAACAAATCTGCTACTGTGAGGTAAAGACTTTGTTTCTTGAAGGTATTTTGAAATGTTTTACAGAAAACAATTAAAAAAACCCAAACGTGCCAAAGTGCTTATGCAAAAGTTGTTAAGAGATGTGATGACCAACATTTTAAGAAACTAAGAAGAATTTCTGCCTACAGTCATTTATTGTTCTGAAACAAAGGTCTTGTTTCATTGCTGCGTAACACTGCTACGATCCCAAGAATCTCACTTAGGTCACAGACGAGAAAACCAACACAGCAAAGACCAGAACATTTCTGTGTTTCTGCACGTTTCAACAGCTGCAGGCGAGGCCACTGGCCCTGCGAGTGTTCTACGTAATGGGATGAGTGCAAAGGCACAGCCTGCTGGAAAGGGCACAGAAAGCTTTGGGAAGGAATAAAAAAGATGGTCGTATGCCAAAGCAGAACACTGAGAGAAGTTTTTTGCATTTGGAAATATCTTAAAGACCGTTAGAAACTTCCTATCAGCCACGTGAATCTGCTTCAAAGTCATGACACTGCTAATTCAAGGGAAGGCAGGACACTAAAACTTTGTGAATGGAATGAAGCTGACTGAAAGAAGTTAGTGTTAAAGCACTGAAAGGCATGCTTATTGTCAACCACCTCCAGGATCTACAAGTATTCCTACCATCCTTAAGAGTTTCTAACATAGAAATATCTAATGAACTGGCAACAGATAAGGTCATCAAACAAAGCTTTCTTGTCTGTAATACACAACAGGACCAACTACATTTGAAGCCAAAACTATATACTTTTGTTTTCATCTTGTAGCGAAATTGAGGCAGTGTCACAAGCAAGGCTGCCCGCATTAGTAAAAAATTAGCTAAAGCTTGCCTAATTGGATTTAGGACTTCTCAAAAATGTCAACTTGAGTCATTAGCCAACTGGAACATTACACACAATAGTCTCTAATTCTTTGAGGGGAAAAAAAACCCCCAAGACAAACTAAATTACTGTGGGATAATGCTTTGGTTTTGAGAGGAAGGGAAGAAGCACAAGCAACATGTACTCATGTGCACAAATCTCCAGTTGATGCTGTATGCAGAAGGGTGAAGTTGTTACTGTTTGTTTCCAGAACTAAGTGAAAGACAATGTTTTCACTTGTCTGATTATTTTTCACGTTCAGAAATGTTTACAAAATTCATTTTACAAACTGTATGTTGTAAGAAAAAAATCCCATCCAAGTAAGTGTCACCCCACTAAATATTCATTCAGAAGTCTGCTTTTTAGTGATCAATGCTAGAAGTCACCTAACAATTGGATTTTTGTCTCAAAATCAGATTTAAAGCTATTCTTTCCTTATGTGATACAGGAATGTTATTTTCAATGTTTAGACCAAGAAGTTAGCTACTGGTCTAATATTAAATGTGGAGGTTGTTGGCCCTGCATATGGCAGGCGGGTTGCAGGTTCATGATCCTTGAGGTCTCTTCCAACCCTGGCCATTCTGTGATCCTGTGAAGTTAGATTCTTCGTTACACCAAGAGCTACTCAGTTAATCTCAACATGCAACAGCAACTTCATTAATCTTGAATGTATGAGATTTAATGCAGGTGAACAATTATCCGAGACTTGCTGGAGCTTGATAAGAGCCTATAAGTTAATTACCTCCTTTTGCAGATGGAGTTTGAAGAAACTGTTTGGTTTTGAAGGCAGCGCGAGGCAAATTTTTCTGCCTTTGCAGAGCTGTTGAAAGACAAGAAGTGTTATATTTGTCTAAGATGAGAAGTAAGCTAAATTTACTGGGAATTTCAGAACGGCATCCGCTTGTGAAGCATAAAGAATAGAGTGAGTAAAACACTCCAAAAGCTGTTATGACTCCAAAAGTGATGGTTTTTTAAATGGTGCTTGCTCTTAATGGCCAGGAGTTACAAAGAAGCGTGTGAGAAATTTTGCAGTGCAAAATGTGCAGATTCTGTAAGAGTAAAGCTGCTTGCATGGCAAAACGCCCAGAAAGGCAAAACCAACCAACCAAATAAATAAATACACCAAAGGGAGAACAAGCCGCCTAGCACGCATGCTACAGCAATATGAGTGCAAGATCAGATAAAAAGGTGACAATTTAACTGTCCTATCGGATCAAGCGAGACTAAACTTTTCATTTTAAAGTAGCTTTCAAGAAAAAAGTTGTAGCCCTACACAAAAGCATCACTTTTGGCATGAGCATCATTTTTGTGCAAAAGTAAGCCATTTTCAGAGATGTTTGCTTTTTTTTTTTTTCTCTGAGGTTACACAAGGGAACTCAGAATGAAGACACAAAACTGAGGATTAGCAGCTGTCAGCAAGCAAACAGCAGCTTTTTCTTCTATATAGCTCCTATGTCCTGCCTTTTTTCTAGTAGCATGCAGGGGCTAATACTGCCTCGACACATCCTTACTACGTAGCAGATACTAAGAGAGAAGCCTGTGTTCCAGGAGTGGCAGAAACTTGGCAAAGAGAGAATTCTCTGCTACCAGAAGGAATGCACTGATTCGGCACGTTTTCGCCACAGCATATTTTTGGAGGGAAGAAGGAAAACAGTCAGTGAACTAAAGCTTTGCCTACATAAAGGCTTCTTAAAATGACAACGTATGAAAAAACGTCTCTGCTCACCTCACTGTGTAGTTCTATGCCAGCATGAAACTGCCTGCACCAGTAAGGCTTATTTCCATAGCAAGAGGGAAGAAAGATGGGGAAACAGTTGTATGTGAAGAGCCTAACCCTGAGTAAGGAAGCTCAGAGCTCACGTCACCAATTCTTGAAAATCACTACAGAAGGCAGGAGGAACAATCAGTACTAATCCTTTACTAAAGAATTTCTTATCCTTCAGTCAATGCAAAATCTGCAATATTTTGTGAGCTATAAAGGAATTTCATCGTGTGTTTTACCTTCATTCTAAAAATATTAGGTGGTGGTCTATTTTCATTTTGATCTTAATAACTACCTAATAACTTTGTTTTCAACAAATAGCAAAAATGAATAAACACACTTAGAAACATAAAACGTGTCTAAAAGAACAAGAACAAAAAATCCTTCCACCAACTAGAATCTAATGCAAAAAATTTGAGGCAATGGACAGTTATTATTCAACTTCTGACACATGGCCTTACTGTAAACTTTTTTCAATACTTCTAAACAGCCAATTAGACACATGAAGATGTTTAAAAATGAGCACAATTCCCAGACTTGTTTTCTTAAAGGAATTTAGTGAAGCCAACCACTGGCCAGAGTGTTTCTGTCCACAAGGATTCCATAATACCACTTTTTGCTGAATCAGTGTTTTTGCTCTACCACACAAAATCCAGAGCAACTTCTTCCTTCATATTTATGACCCTGGATGTTGTTTTCCCTTAATCATTCTGCTACATTTAAATTGCCAACTGTACGTGGCAGTAAGTTGCTTCCCCCATCATTACTGCACTACTTGCAAGTCAGAGATGTGAGATGATGTGGAAAGAATTTTAAAAAATAATTTTATGTATATATCAAATTCCTTCTTTCCTTCTCAGTGGAGACTCCAGGGAAAGCTCCCAGCATCTGACAAATAAGAGCACATGCACTGCACCACTGCGCAGAGCTGCAGGCAGGGAACTTGAGCAATGCTGTAGAAACGTGATTTGAGATAAGCAGAGTGCATGCTCATCCACACTGTTTGCTGCTCTTGGACAGTTCTATATCACCTCTCAGAAACTGTGCAAGCAGAATATATTTAATTATATTTATTTCTGATTAAATGAACTGCAGTACTTAGGTTTCCTAAAAATATACAGGTTCTTTTGCCCTGAACATGTGATGCGGCCACATCTTGGCAAGCAGACTATGGTCACTAATAATTTGAACAATCTGCAGCTTAGCTCTTTGAAAAAGCATTGTAATCAACTCTGCTTAAAGGTTTCACACCCCTGCATTATTAATGCTGCGTACGTTCAAAAGCATCGTGCATACGTGGTCCACATAGCTCCTACGTAGAAACCACCTTGTGCAAAGCTGTACAGTCTCCACAGAGTGCAATCTAAATGCAGAGACTTCTGCAGTTTGTAACACACTGAAGTCTAGAAGATGCCTGGTCTTTGAAGAATGCAAGTATTACCCCATCTTCCAGTGCTCTACAGTGAAATACTTAACGGCTTTCACGTTCAAAAGTCCTTTCTGCATGACAGCACAGTAAACCATGTGTAAATGAAGACTCCAGTAGAATCTTTTCAAAGAGAATTTGGATTTTTCACCAAATTACAACTGAAGTTTATAAAATGCTTTCATTTTGCAATTGTACTTACTGTAATTATCTTCCATCTAGTCCTTAATCAAGCATGTATTAATTTGCCTACGTTATAACCATATCAGGAATTGTTTGTACAGAACCTTACTGGATTCCTAACTCATTTTTGAATGCCAGCAACAATAGCAAGTTCAGTATTTGCAGCCACAGCAAATGTGCAAGTAAATTATGAACAGCAGATCATTGACAAAAAGAAAAGTAGTGATCCCAGGTGGCAAGCCAGCATCCTTGCAAAGGTAAGCTCATGCAAAACTAGCAGGTATGAGGAAGCTTTGAATCCTTAGACCCAGAAGTCATTGCCAAGGGAAAACAAAGCTTTGCTGCAATTTAACACTGCTTTGTGCAAGGTGACAAAATATAAAACCAATAAAACAAAAAGTGTATAATAAAA
Source organism: Lagopus leucura (assembly GCF_019238085.1). Lineage (NCBI taxonomy): Eukaryota > Metazoa > Chordata > Aves > Galliformes > Phasianidae > Lagopus > Lagopus leucura. Next base: position 45,923,857 of record NW_024962264.1, read on the forward strand.
AAAGCACAATTCTGGAAATTTTTTATACAATGTACAATTTTGAGGAATTTTTTTTTTAAATCCAGACTAGGCAAAGATACTTACTCATTGACTTCATACACAAACCGTTTTACGATTGTCAATAGCAAGACTCTGAAAACATCTGTAAGAGCAGGGAAACTGTAAAAGCTAGAAATCTGGGCTTTGTTAATGATATTTAACTTACATTTAGATGTAAGTTGGTCTAGAGTGGTTCACATTTGGTGAAAGATTCCCGTAAAAAGCAAACAGATCTACCTAATGCTTTTTATGATTTTCAGTCCATCCAGTAGTTGAAAACAATTATGTATTATAATCATCTCATTTCTGCAATGAAATAACTCAAATGCTGAAAACAGAGAGACTTTTTCTATCTCATCTTTCTACAAAGTTTCAGTGCAAATATTAGAAATTAGAAACTAGCTTTCTGACTAGCTAAGCTGCCCTCTCTACTCTCCCCTTTCAAGTTCACTCTATTTTAAAACACCAAATGCAATCTGTATAGATTTGGCTATAGTATCACACAGTTAACTAATTGTCCACAGAACCCTTACATCCAGAGTCATTACAAAGACAGAAATCTTGTCTTTGCCTGGTCCGTAGTGTTCTGCATTTAACTGTACTTGGTTGTATTAGCAAACTGTTTTGAAAGGCCTATAGTTAAAAAGGCCAATCAGATATGCTAGCATAGGTTTATTCTTCAGCAGGTAAAAGCGAAATTTGTTTCATTCACAAATACGATCTTACATTACTTGTCAAATACTTGGATTACTGATGAACTTTTCTAGATCAAAGCTCTGCAAATAATAATATTCATAATGCGTTTTTCCTTTGAAAATGTCACACAAGATAATTCATTTTCAAACTTGTTTTAAAATAAAAATGGTCAGGAAACATTTAAGCAAAAGGAACTGTCAATATTGACATATAAAGAAGCACTGAATATTTGCGTTTCATTTGCTCTGGCTTTAAGGTCACCATTTGTAAGAGACTTGTGAGATCAGCAGCGTTCTCACATCAGTGGTTCACTTCCAGCCAAACCAGCAGGCACTAACCCAGCACTGTGCTTTTTGTTGCACGGGACTCAGGTTCACCTCAACCTTTGCTGAGAAACACTGATGTTTGAAAAAACAGAATCTGCAACTGAATATATAAAATTTTCAGGTGACAAAGCAGAGAAAATTAACTGCAAATGAGTTAAAATTGCATGAATGATTTTGTATTAGGTTTCAATAGTTTAAAAATAGCAAAACCATCATCAAGATAAGCATTCTGGTAGCATGATGTGTTTTTCTAGTCTGAAATAAAATACAACAGTATGAAGCATTATCCTTTCTGTCTAATGCTACTTCACTACTGCAGAGTATTTATACCTTATATATGCTTTTAGGATGGTATGAATGTTATTTTAACAGGAGATTAGGAGTTTTTTTCAGTACATTCAATACCTGATCTACTTTAGAAAAAAAAAAAGCAGTATTTCAGACAGATGTGATTAAAATCCAGATTAGCACCTCTAGCGTGGCATGCAGTGTTTCTCTGTGCCATGAAACTGGAAAAAAGCTCAGTGCCATCACTTAATTCTGACATATCCACTAAAATGTCAGGCAAGTACTTACTGGCTGAGGCTTGAGGTTGAATGCGAGGTATTCCTCCATTTGGCACTTGGAAGTTTGAGTCACTTCTGCTGTTTTTCACAGACTCAGCTTGGATGTTAGATGTCCTGGACAGGTTTGGAAGACTACGCCTTAGTTTTTCTGTGTGAAACAACACAAAGATATCACTACGTGTAGCCCAATGCCTGACAAAGTTCATGTTATTAACCAATAGCTGAACTCAAAATCTAAGTGACACAAACAGTTAGGTATATAAAACTAATTTAAATGCATACTTTGCTACATAACAGTTCTTTGATCATCTTGAAATAAAGTTTTATATTTATATATAAAATTGAAGAATATGCAATTTTGACTTGTGAAAAAAAAAAAGAAATCAAGAATGGGGTTTTCCAAAATTGAAATGTGTCTAAATTATTATTCCTTGGGTTTTGTTCCTTCATTACAGCAATTGAATACACAAATCTGTCATCCACTGTTGCATACTTTCTGAAGCCTTTATCTAGAAACCTATACTATACAGTGCTTGCCATAAGATTAAAAACAGTAATTTCTGAAGCATTATTTGTCACCACTCAGTCCCATATCAGCACGCTATGTAACAAACAGGCACTTGGAAAGAAACTCATATCACTTAGCATTCAAAATTACTAAGTGTTACGATTCTTTCACATATGACTCAAGTATTAATTCAGCTCATACTGATTCCTTAAGTAGCTTATCAAATTTGTACAGTTTCTCACAGAAGGTAAAAAGATGCCATTAAATTCTTCTCAATTCTTGTGGCCTTCTGCATATGTCCAACCCACACAGAGCTGGGTTGATGATGCTACATGACAGAAGAGCACAGCTGACAAGGCACAATGAATGGCCAACCTAACTATGAAGAGTGATGCAGGAAGGAAGTACTCTAACTACTCTTAGTGGAATTCTTTAAGTGATAGAGATTGCTACTGTATCAGCAGCAGAAAAGAGAAACAGTTAAAAATATATTTCTACATCAACACACTTTAGACACTTTACATCTATTTTACCTTGAAGAGAAATAAATAAGCTCAATTCTTTGAATCTAAATGTAGTTCTGAATTTAATATTATTTGCCAAATACCTACCCTTTTAAAAATGGGAATATGCCTAATTTCAGCTCCATTAAAGGAGTTTTCACTGGCTTGCTACCAGGAAGTACATTCAAGAAGCAAAATTGTATCAGAACAGCATTATTATATGATAATACAATTGGTGTAAAGTTTTCTGCAGTTTTACTGTTTGGTAGTTTGCACAGCTTCAACATTTATTTAAAATAGTCAACAAAGACAGTATGAATATTTTAAGGCCATATTCATGGTCAAATTGCTCACAGTCCTGCAGTGTCAGAAGAAAGCATGCAGCTATCTCACAGGCTAGAGGCATACCTAAACTGCAATCTTACTCTTATTCTGAGCAGTTATACTCTCTTCATTTTATTCTGCCATCTGCAAGGCCTACTGGTGAACGATAGGTTCCCTTGCGCTCTCCTTTATCGTAGTACATTTCACTGGCACAGACAGAACTCACTCACAACAAAACTACACTCATTGACTGGATAACATCTAACATACAGAGGAAGTCTATGAAGTCATCTGACAGCTAGAGCTCCCCAGCAGTATTTAAGCTTTGCTTACTCTTCTTCTTCTTAAAAGCTCTGAGATTAAACCATGGCATTGTGCAAGCGTATAGTTTTAGCACTTCAACCCAGACAAAATCTTCTATGGGAATTACACAGCTACCTTAGCTACTTGTGTAATGAAGTTGAGAACAGAGCTTATTACCTTCACTTTTGACATTACTGGTCTGCATATCTGTAGGATGGCCTTGAAGTGAAAGACGAGGTTGCTGTAAACGGCTGATCATAGGCTGGGGTGACACTCTATTGTATTCTATACTTCGAGCAGGTGATCGGGAACGAGGAGAATTCCTTGGAGACTGTTTTGGTGAAGGCCAGGGAGAACTACGAGGTGACGGTGAGAACCTGCTGACGGCAGGGTGCACTGTGTGATGTGTGCCATCTTCTTCATCCTCTAAACTCTGTGCATCGAGCTCCTGGTCACTGAATGTGCCTCGCCTGGTAGAATTGCAAGAAGAACCAGAACTACGCCGAGAAGCCGATGCTGCGTACTCTTGCCGGAGGCCTAGAAACATTGAGTAGATTGTTACTTTTTATCAGCCCACATATGGTGCAGACTAGAAATCAGTTACACAGCTACCTGCCCAGGGCTCAAGCTAAGGTTTGGCTCATCTTCCCTCTTTTTATTCGAGACATAAAATTAATTCCAGATTAGTATCAAACAAGGTTGTCCAACAGCTGAATAACCAGATGAGTTTCTTCCTTTCCATACTACAACAATCATCACTATATTTGCGCTACTTGTTCATCTTCTCTCCCAGACTAGATACAATTTAATTTGGGTATCATGTACCACCCTGTAAGAATTATAGAAGCTGCAATGAAATGCCTCTTGAGATACATTAGTAAATATAACAAAAAGCTACGCCCAGAGAATCTAGAGCTCAGTTAGACCAGTGATCTCCAAAGCTGGGTGCACTTAGCCAATGAGGCACACAAAACAATTCAATCTGATAAAGGGAAGAAAATTTTTTTGTAATGTTAAGAGATAAAACAGTGTTTGTAATTACTGTTTGCTTCACTTCTGCATCATCCGTTTAAAATTTCTACTTTTGTACGTGCTTATAATGTACAAAATGTACCAGGGCAGGAGTACGTGTATATAGTGGTATACATTTCCTTTCCTTACCCAGGAAACAGAAGTCCTTAGCTAATCTTCTCAGGAAAACTACATTTGTACATCCCTGATAGAGACTTCTTTCCCATTCCTGCTAAGGAAGTTCTGCTGCAGTTGTTTAATTAAAAAAAGATCAGTCATCCCACTTGATTTTCAGACGCAAAATACTTACTTTCTTCCTGCATTCGTGCTAAAATTTGCACATCTGTAACATCATTTAGCTTGTAATTAGACCCAATAGAGTCTTCATCCATCTCTGATGCACTTAATTCACTGTCCACAGAAGACTGTGGGCTTAGTGGAGGATTCCTATCAGCTGAGCTTTTAAGATGACCTATAGAAAGAACATAAAGTAATAGGAGATGTTAAACAAAATAAAACAAAAACAAAACAAAACAAAACATATCCTGGTAGAAGAACCAACAATCTGAAAACAGATTATGACTTAAAACACTGAGACAGACATTTGAAATATCTGACTGCAAATCTATGCTGAAAATGAGTAAGTTTATAAAAATCATTATAATGGTGACAGATGAAATTAACGACATAAATTTGGTCCATTTCTACCAAGGTTTCAATTGCTATGACATTTGTACAGCTCTTACAGAAAGAGCACTGCATGCCTGTTCCATTTACGGCTTTGTTCTTATTCCTACACCCGATGAGGGCTACTCTGAAAGTAATGCCTTCTATTTGATTATGTTGGCCTGCAATGTCAGAAGTGGATATTGAAGATATGGCAGTAGACGTTGAACTTTCTTGCCAATATTCCATTACATTTTGTTGCTGTGTGACAGATGGCAACAGGATGGTAGCACGTAACAAAGACCAGAGCTAGATAAATGAAAACAAAACTTCAGTAACAACTGGTGAATATATTGCAGAGCAGGATTTTCTTTATAAGTCCACAGCAAACTATGGATAGTGGAACTTTTAATTAAATTTTCTTTTTCTTCCCTGCAAACTAACTTAGGTTAAAGTAAATGCAATGAGCCAACATTCTGACTTCAGTGTAGAGAGATGTTCCACACATCAATTTTTCTAAAGCGCAGAAAGGCGCCTGTGGCACAGAATAAAGGCAGAGAAGGTTGCCAGAAGTTACTGTTCATACTGATGTCTGCAGAGCCTTAAGGAACAGCTGTAATTGAAATACGTGCTTCTTTCTTAGATTACATTGTTCATATCGCAGCTGTACTGATGGATGCATCACATATCAAATGATTCAGTAAATAAGTAATGCTGCAATTGCAAAGACTTTACAGCCACCACCAGGTAATGTCTAAAGGTACTACACAAGGTCAATTCCAGAAGCTTCTTATGCGCTCTGGGACTTCACAGAAGTAGCAGTAAGATTTTTGGTCTAGCTGTTAAAATGTAACCAGTTATCTTAGGTAAGTGGGTATCCAAAGAAAACATTGTAAATGTACCTCATGCCGAAAGGTGTGTGTATAAAAATATGTCTTTCCTAAAAAGCTTAAATACCGCATGATGCAAACTTCCTACAAAAACACTGATGAATTGAGGTGTCCTTCTTATTCTAGGTTCCATGCAAACGTACAGTATTTGAGCATGTATTTCTGAAAAAAAGGAAGAGGGGGAAGGAAGGGACCCCTTCAAACACACACACTTACCTGAGGCACCCGGAGATATGAACTGTTTCGCTAACGCAGATTTCACTGGTGTTGAGGAGGGAGAGTTGAAACCACTACTGTAGGGGCTACTGGTATTTGGACTATAGGAGCTGGCATAGCTGACTGCACTGAAAGGACTGTTGTACAAACTCTGTCTCTTCACAGCTGTACAAAAGAGGAGGAAAACTACAAATTATAATACAGGAACAAGCAAGAAAAAATGCATATAATAATATGGTAACTTCAGTGTGATTTAATTGCTATACAATTCAAGCAAAGCACTTAAGTCAGCAGGGATTTGTTTTTCAGCTGATTTCTTAGCCTCCTAGATACTAATCCTAGCGCAAGAAAACTACAAGATAAGATAACAAGCACTTTTTTAAAAATCAGATCTAAAATTGCTACACTCTTTCTTCTGTTCAGCATGCCCAACCAAGGAGGAGGGAAGTGACTCCAAATGTGACTGCAGTCGCTAAGCGATGCTAACACAGAACCTACACATCACATACAAAACAGAGACATCATTAAGTATCAAGGGCTACAAAAACCATCCTCTTTGTAATTAGCTGCAACGAAAAGAGACATCCCTACATATATCAAGGTAAGAGCACATGAAACACAGTTGCCCCAATTACAATCTGAATGAGTTCCGGATGCAACCCTGCCACCCTACCTTGGAAAATGACAGATGTTACAGCAATAACAGCAAGTGCTCACTGAAGACAAAGAGTCCTTAGCATGTGTAAGTACTGACAGAAAAAGATTGCTTTTGGCTACTCCTAAGGAGCTGCTGCAACACTGTAGTCATTCAGACAAAATCCTAACATGATTTCCACATAGAAAACCAACCGGTAAAATGAAATTTCTGAAGCAGTTGCCTTTGATTTTTAGCCATTTCAAATGTTTTTAAATATCAATTGACTAGAACAACCTTCCTCTCATTCCCCGTAGGTTTCATCTCAGCTCTCAGCTAGTCTTTGAGAATCACAGGTAATCCCTGGGATGGTGTTGATGTATATACAGAACTAAACCAGCATTCCTATACCTCCTGCAATAGCCTTTTAGGGTGAAAGAGTAGCTAATATGCATATAAATCATATGGGAAAGCAGTTTAATTCTAGTTCTCCAGAATTCAGAGATTCTGGATTGTGTAGTATTTAAACAGCAACCCCAAGACTAGTAACAGAGAACTAGAAATACTGCATATGAAATTTCCCAAAGCATAAGCCGAAAGAAAAAAATCTAAGTTAAGCATGGCAAATGCTTGTTTATAGTTCTGGATACTCTGAATCTGTTTGGGACTATAAAGCAGAAATGGTCATAGGTTTTACTGCAACCCAAACTTATGTAGTAGATTTATACAGAACTTAAAAGGCTTCTCCAGAAGTCACCAAGACAAGCCATGTGGTGGTTATACTGTTCTACCAGTCTTCAGTTTCCCAAAGAATGTAACTAAAGCAACCAACCACAGGACAACATCACTTACTCAGAGAATATTTTTGAAGTACACCAGGATGACACAAATCACGACACTGTCAGGCTGGTTAGTAACAATGCCAGATGTTTACCAGGTTAGACTAAAGCTTCACTGCTTCCATCTGTACTAATGCTTTTTGTAAGAGCCACCTCCTATTTTGGTTGCTCTCATCAGCTACTTAAGACTTCAGCCAAATTAATTTCTTAAGGATATGCCAGAAAGTTAGCTACCTTAATGTGAAATTCATTTCATTAGAATCCACAATCACATTTATTACATCTGGTCAAAAATCCCTTATCAAAATGGAGTCCTTAACGGCTCTTTCAAACTGTAGGATTGTTCCCTACTTTGGGATTCTTCTGCCATTGGGCTTCAATGCCACATATGAAGTAAGAGCTACAATTTGGCACCTGCCACTGCTATTAGCCTTACGTGTTTCAATCCTGAAGTACTTTCAGATGAATTTTAATTAGCAGCATACATTTCCACTATTATACCTCCGCTCCCAAAGCTGCCAGCTTACAATTTATATACCTACTTAAATGTTTTGTTCAGAATTTCAGTTTTCATTTCAAAATAATAGAAAACAGAACTTTGATGGGGAAAGTGGAAACCAAAGGCAATACGATCAGTTTTGGTAAAACAGTTTCTTCATTGCTGAAAGTACTTTATGCCAAACTGACAAAAAATTGTATTTAGATTAGTAGCCAGCAGCTCAGTGAGCTGCAAATTAAACTATAAGGCATGACAGTTTTGAAACTGGCAAGAATAGGCTTCAATGTGTGGCATTATACTCAAGCAGGCTCTAGGGGAAAAAGAAAAAAAAAAACAGAAATTGAGCTTTTCAAAAGAAAAAAAAAAAAAAAAAAAAGGCTATTGACAGTAGATGAAAAGATTAAAAATAACTGAATTCCATTGTGCCATGTCAGGCAGTTTGGCATTCACTTGGTTTACTGAAAATTCCTTTATTCTGCTTTTATTTATCTTTTTAACATTAAAAGAAGCCAAATAGAAACAGTTGCATGAAATGCTGCCTTCAGCAGCAAAGCCTGCTTGAGCTTCTCCTCCCACCCCACTCTGCTCTTGGTCACTACTTCCTCACTCACTCAATACAAGTAATAGAGGGGTTGCAGTGTTACCCAGACTACTAAAGCAGTGTCAATAATAACTGAGCTCATCAGAGGACCAGTTTTCAGTAGCACTGCAAGAGGGATTGTGTTACCTCAACTGAACGGCTAGCAGAGTGCAGCAAAGGCAGAAACGGCAGGAATTAAAGCCAGCTTCACAGCAGATTCCTTAAACTGCTCCGCTTTCACTTTCATTATTTTAGCCTGAAAATGAAAGCTATGTGCTAATTTCACCAGCTATGAAATTTCAATGAATTTTAGTAAATACTCTTGAGCTGCCTCCGCTTTATTTTGTGAATGCCACAAAGGAAACCTGAGCTTTATTATCAAGCATAGTCAACAAAGGTTATTAAAAGTGGTTGTATTCTGGTCGACTGATGAGACAACTAGTGCTATTTTAGCGTTCATGCAACAGCTCTGAAATACCTATTGCAAAAACCCCTAAAATGTAAGGATGCACAACAGTTCTTCATTTTGTATTCATTACACAAACACTAAAACATTAAACACAAATTTGGAAACAACTGTACTACTGTAAAATCTTAAAGACAGGCTCTTTGTACATATCCACAGTGATACTAAGTATTTATGACACGCAGATTTCTTCAGATGAAAGCAAGCTTTTCATTATGTACAGATAAGCACTCCCTGGTACATCATGAAATTTACATGGTACAACATTTGTCATCCTAGGCAAGTATGAATTTCTACCATCCTCAGCATTGTATTTTTTTTTTCCACAAAAACAACAACAACCAAACAAAAAGAAACCAACTGGATTCAAACAATTTTTCCTGGTACAGAATCCCAATAGGGATTTCTATAGCGTAGGAAGGCATTAAGTGTTTTTCAACAACGCAAAACATGGTCCTTCTTAGGAGTGACAATGTTAATAAGTTGGATAAATTTTAACACGAAAACAATTCTCTATTAGATGAAACATCAGCTTTGATTAGATCATGCATTAGCTTTTAAAACATAGAGGGAAGGGTTAATGAAATGATGAGCATTTTTATAGTAATGCATATTTTCTTTTAAAAGATTCAGAAACAGCATTCACCACCCAATTTATTTTCGTCAGCATTTGGTTAAATTGGTCTTCAATTTCTCTTTTGCTCTAGAATAGAGAGGAATAGTATTTCTGGGTTCCTGCTGCTGATTTCTTCACATCTCATTCATAAAATCCGATCTTGTTTTAGACGCCCTTGTGCTGGAAGTCCTGGTCTCCAGCCAACATGAAATGTGCTTTTTGCACTTTTGACCAGGGTCTGGAGGGCAAGGCTCAGAGAAGACTGCACCAGGACACGCCTAAGGTTACCTCTAGTCTGGATTTCCTTCCAACACTAAGCAGTCCTCTCCCTGCAACTGTAAACCTGAACTCAAGAGCAACAAGCCCCATGCATTCTGTGTTCCAAGAAACTGTTTGCATGGAGCTGAAATTCTCTCTTCCCTTCTTTACCATCACACAATGGAAAAAGATTATTTTATAAGAAGAAAGAAGAAAATCTGGAAAACAAGAGTGCATTTGAGACTGAGAAGAGGCAAAAAGATTAGAAACACATAACAGGAACTGCCAAAGAGAAAACAGTCATGGCAAAACAACAGGGATCAAGGAGAGAAAGTAACAGCAGTACAAAAAGCCTCTATGAAGACTGGAACTGAAATTTATTAACTGAATCACTAACTCATAGGTGAAGAGATGGGGATCCTTGAGGCAGAATCAAAGAGAATGTAAAATACAAAAGCCCAAGATACTCTGGAAATTGTAGGGTAGGAAACACACAGCTTGCAAGAGTGGAGCTTCCTGCTACCCTATTTCTGCTGTAGTCTGGTTGGTCTAAAGGACAATCTGATTTTCTGTTACAAATTCACTTTTCCACACAGTCTTCTCCAACTAGCAGTATTAGTGCTCATCTCTTCTACCAGAAATATTTTTCCCTGTTTGTACCATGGGCGAGTTGCTGTACTCTTGCAAGAGTAACTGCCAGAGGTAGATTGTTGGGGATAAGGAAAAAAGACAAAGTTGCCTACACACAGTTTGAATGGATCAGACTTTCAAGTTCAGCCATCTCATACAGCAACGTCCTGCCATCCTGCTCCCACTGCGACTGAACTTCTAAAAAATATTCCAAGTGTTACAGAAGCTGTGATACCTGCTGAAATGAAATAACTCATTGTGAAGGCAATTTCAGCATTAGGTTTGCTAGTTTTTGTAACAATAAGAACTGGATTTTTCATATGATCTACTAGCAATGTTTTCAAATTTTATTAAGAACAATCTTAGTACAAATCAGAGTAAAGACTGAATTGCTCCAAAGAATCCAAGGAAGGGGAAAATATCATAATAGAACTCAGCAAAATTTATGTATAACCATATGAAGGATGGTTGGGAACATTTGTATTTGGAAATAACTGTTCAGATATTCATAGGTCAAATCCAATCATTCTCTTAATTCCTGCAGATAGTGGTAAGGAAAGAAAAAAGTAGCACAAGGCTGCAAAAAAAGATGGAAATACAAAGCAAGAATAAATATTAACAGTAAGAAAGGTATTTCTCAGTATCACTTTTCTTTCCTCCCATAAAAATAGACTTAAATAAAGAAGTTAAAGCAAGTTTTGGAAAACAGTCAGAGGCTACAGCTGAGTTTAGGGCATTCACAGGGCAAAGTATTACTGGTAAGTTAACAGGAAAAATGATGAAGAAATTAGAGGGACAGAAAATTCTAATCAGACCGTCAGCATTTTGCTGCTAATTGGACATCAGAATGCTGTGAATCAAAGAATGAAGGTGGTAGGCTTCCTTCCTCAAGGACCAGACACTCAACTCTTCCCCAGTTTGGAATATAACCAACTATGCTGCACCAAGAAGGAAAAAAAAAATATATATATATATATATCAAACTCTGAATTTCTGAATCTAATGGTGACATCATCTTACCTTACTGGGGACAGGAGGAAAACAAATCAATATTATCTGCCCATGCTACTCAAGAACTTCATTCTCTTAGAGAAAATAGCTCAGCTAGAAAAAAAAATGTTCTAATGTACTGACAAGCACCTACCAACTAATTAGGTGTAACAATTAGTATAACACAGGCTATTTTAAAATAAGTCCTCCACGTTAATGACATCGGTCAGGAGCTTTCAGAAAGGAACACATCACAGCTATGCAGAGGACCTAAAACTCCGAGATCCTCCCTCACACCTGATGCTTCATTTTATTCACAATATAGAAAATTATGACAATGAATTACTCGTTGCAAACCATGACAACTTATGGCAGAACTAACTGCTGCACCTCATTCTCTCACAATTATTAGCTAATTCTGATCCCTGTGACTCTGTTTAATAGTACGTACCACCCAGTGGTGTTAATATTCAGAACTCACCTGACATCATCTGTTCCAGCCTGTGGATCAGTGACTTTTTACCACATTCAATGTCAGGACTTGGGTAATCCAACACCCGCCTGCACCAAACTAATGGGCTGACACATTTTTGCATTGGAGTCAGTCTCTTCTTTGGAGACGTGTGTAACCTGAAAAGAAGAAAAACATTATGAAGACAAACAAAATGTGGATAAATCAGGCATGTAAAAAAATACCACACGCTACGCTATTTCTATTCTTATACAACGCATACAGTACAAACCCTAAATATAAAGAAAGCGCAAGTTTTAAATTTAAATTAATGATTTTGGATACAGTCTAATACTGATAACGTGGTTATCTAAGGATTTCTGTCAAAAGCTGATGCCTATATTGTTATGCCTTCATAAACCAACTGGTATGCCAAACAAACCCTGATATATGGACAATTTCACTGTTACATAACCATACAACTGATATATCTGTTACATACAATATAAGTACAGCTGATACTTGATTTAAGCAACATTCACCTTAAAGAAAAAAATGAAGAATCATGCAATATGCAACTACAGTTTTCCCAAATGCAAAGAAATTGTAAGCAATAACTGCCTTAAGTGCTGAAGTACACAGGACACATCTCCTAATTTTGTATCCTTGAATGATAAATGTTTTCTTTCTACTTATAACCTGTACCCTGGCACCTGATCCGCTAGTTTTCCTTTGCACCCTGAACAAAGAGACTTCTCTGTCCTAAGGGGTACACAGTCAAGCATTAAAAACAAGGAAGAAGAGATAACGTGTGTAGGGGACTAAAGGGAAACAAAGGGACCATATCGTTCTGGAGGACGTGCTGAAAGGCCTTTGCCCATTGGCACTCCCATTTATTTATTCTAAATTCAGTATTTCATAACTGAAGAAACAAGCATTCCATTTTAAAGGCTCTAAAGCTCTAGCTGGAAACGTATCACCCCTCAACAAACAGTTTAAAGGCAAAACCATATTCAATCAGTCACTCAAAATAGGGATACTTAAGCCTTATCTTTGGAACAAAACCAAATCTGGGCATTTGTTTCAGCAAAAGACAAAGTTAACTGCAAGATCTACAGCACTAACCAGACCACTTGCATTTGCAGAGATGGTTAAACGTGTGTCTCTTCTAGGAGCACCTAGTGACAGACCTCCTACTCCAGTAGCTTAGGAACATTTGAGAATCATTTGAGTCAGCATGCTCGCATACAAAACAGCAGAAATTCCTGTTTCCTTGATGCCAATGACATCAGAAGTTATTTTTCCATAGCCCTATTAGAAGATTATTAACTAGTCCTTCATCTGTAATTCTAGAACTTTATTTTTTTTTTTTTGATTACTGCCCTTACTGTCTTGGCAAAGTCTGTATCACAATGGCTGCTTCTTACACAAGCTTCCCAAGAGGCGTATTTAAAAATCACCATGAACATCATGAACCTCCCATGCAGAACACGAATCACTTTGTTCACAGTATGCTCTAACACATTCTTCCCTCAAACACTGAAACTAAAAGGCTGCATCTACAAATGCAGGAGAAGATTTATTCTCACCTGTCAGGTTTTCATACAAAATCAAAGCGTTTTTAACAGTCCAATAGCCACTGCTCCATGCAACAGCACACGTGGCTTACACTCTCCCCAGTGTTATGCTGGACAGTAAAAGTGCTTTTGCAGAGATCCTTACAAGCACTCTGCCCACAAGAGAAGCTAAGAGCCCATCACACATTTACATCCTTGAAGATTCCTGGAAAGAACAGGATCTGCTTGATTTTCATAGTTCTATTGCAACAATTATACTAATTGCTGTACTTAATGCAATTACCTGCATATAGACAAAGTCAACATTTAACACTTAACAGCACTCAAACGCCTTTTATTCACTCTTTTTAGCATCTCATGTACTCTTTTCCATCCTGAGGTAGGGTTACACAACACAAAAGAGTCAAAGGCAGCCAAGCCAACCTTGGTGCTGAGCAAGGAGACTCCCAGCTCCCTGGCAGCTGGCATGCCTTGCCATGTTTGAGAAGTTCCATGCACATTTGAAGTGTTTACAGTAACACCCAACACCATGGGCAAGAAGTGCACATTCTCTTTTTATAGATGCACATGGTGAGTATCTCGAACAACCTTACAAGACTAATTACAAAGACAAAAGTGATCATTTTCTGCAATTTCCAACTGTTGCATTTGTTTGACAAGCAGTTTATTTACTGATACAATCCAGGCTCACACAGTTCCTATTTTTGCACTCACCCTCTAACCAAACCCATACTGCAGATTTCCCACCTATTTCCAGCCAGTTGCTTTTCCTTTGTTTCATTCTACATTTAAAAAAAAAACAGAACTGTAGAATGTAGAACGTATACATTTCATCCAACTGCTCCATAAGCAGCACATGTGTACTAATGCAGTAACATGATGGCTCTTTCAGGACAGTTTCTTCCATGTTGTGCCATTATTAATTCCCATTATTATGAAGCAGTGATCTTTATCCCATGTCTGACAAAGAGCAGCTAATTTACATTTTGAAACTGATGCAACTCTTGCTTCGCTTAATTTAAGTTTTAAAAATAAAGACCAAGAGCAAGGTGAAGCGCTGGAGCAATGCTTCTACTTCTTCCTCTCCTCCCAGTAGCAGAAAGGGAAAAGGAGCAGAAAGGACACTATGGAATTAAAATAAGGATGTAGATACAACTTCACAGAGCTCAGTGATCTTCTTTGTCCAGCTGCTGTAGGACTCTAAAGGCACAGGTCCTCTCTAGCGGAAGAGCTTCCCAGAAAAGACTTCTTTCCATCCATGACCATTTACACATTCAACAGCAAAATAACTCCGCTGAATGGCAGCACAGCCACATTAAGACTGAAGATTACCAATGACTTCATACATCTTTAAACACCATTAAATCACCTTCTAAAAACAGGAAATGGAACATGTTTGAGGAAGCAGGCAATTTACAGTTACCACCCAGACTTCAAATATTAACACATCAGAAAAACTACACTCCAACTGATCCACAAGAAAGCAAAGACTCAACTACAGCTTAGTGACACAAGATCAAGTAAATGAAAACAGTACATGAAAAGAAACTTGGGAGCACCGACCTATTTTCTAACAGCTTTAAGAAGCTCAGGCACATGACTGTGCTGCAGAGGAACATTTCCTTCCTCCAGCTGTCACTAGCTGGAGTGACAGAGCATTCTCAGAGCAGTGCCAGCCTGAAATGTAAAGCAGTCAGGGGCTCCGCTGATTAGTTCTAGGAAGACGCAGCACAAAAAGGGAAAGGCTTTTGCACAGGGACAATCATCACTAGGCACTCATAGGACAATGCCAGCCTAATATAGTGAAGTTGTAGCATGTTGCATTGGGGCACAGCTGAGCTGGGAAAAGCTTTGAAGTAAGAAGACAAGGAGGAAGGAATGGAATTTTGCCGTAAGGATTATCTCACCTGATGAGCACACCTCCCACCACATTAAGATACAAGTGGCTGGTTGCCACGAGCATGAAGCCAGAAGCCAAGATTCCAACTAGGAAGAAAGGAGGAGTCTTTGTACCAGAACTCTTTTAGAGTTGAAGCGCATGAGAAAAACATGCAGATGAATAACAAGGTGAAGATCCAATTAAATGGAATACACCAAGTGCAAGAAACTTGACTTAAAGCTTACTTATTTTAGTCACATTAAGCAAAAACCGGTACAAGAGAGAATGAAACAAGGGAATGGATAAAGCGTGTTCCAGACAAAAGCAGGATGAAGAAAGCTACTTGATGCAAAAGAAAAATAGATAAGTGGGTACAGATCAGTAAGAAATTCCCCTAAAATATCCAGGAAAAAGCTCATGAGAAAGAGCTACTAAAAGTAAATAAATCTGACAAGAATACAAGGCAGTCTGGGAAACACCGTTCTGGGCACAGCAGTATGAATCTAAACTAGAAAAGCTTCGGAACTCTACCAACACCTACAAGGAGGCAGAAATGTGGATCATGCCAAAATAAGATGTGATTATGAGGTAAATTTGGGGAATACCTTTAACACAGTAAAGGAAATCTGTGTCAAAGCTTTCATGATAATATGAACCATATTTAAAAGCGAGGAATATCACACAAGAAATTAAAAATGGGAAAAGGTTTCATTTCTTTCTGCAGTCCTGGAGCATCCATTCCACAATCAAAAAGATATCTCAAAGACACTGATCTTTGATGTTATGAGTTATTACACCTCAATAACTAATTAATAACTTGCGTAACCCTTAGTCAACTTAACATGCTGCTTTCCACATCTTCCTCATAGTTGGAGGAGCTGTTATCAGAATTTGGTTTAAAAAGATAAACTTTACATCTGATTTATACTTAACCTGCCAGTATCACCTTCTCTTTTACTTAAAGCCACAAGCCAGGAGCTGATCAGAACCTGTCCAGGGTCCAAGAGGGCAAGGCAACATTAACACAAGGCAACTTCAGCAGTTGAGCAGAAAACACTGCAATGTAATTCCAGCAATGGGATTTTCTTCAGGTGCAGCTCTGGACCCAAACACACCACATTTTACTGGTTCACCACGGCAAACTTCAGGGTGTTCAGCAGATATCAAGCAATTAGATGCAAGATGATCACTACAGATGACAATCATATTTTTATCCTCTATCTCTCAAAGCAGCAACTTAGCCAGCTAGCTGGAACAGATGACTAGATCAGAAATGTAAACTATTAAAAATAGGTATTACTTTAACAGAAATAGCTGCTGAATGATGGTGTGTATAGCAAGAAAAGCACTTGCTTTCCATTTCAACTAAACAGAATACTTAACTAATACACTGAAAATATCAGTTTTCACTATTAACATAAGCAATCCACCAGTAACTTCACTTTATGCCTTGTCTGAAAACAAACTCAGTCATCCATGAGCTATCCCTCAGCCATAATGGTGGGCTTTACATGGAAGTGACAGGCAAACACTGGGATGGGCAGGGTAACTTCTAAAGCAACACCACGTGTAGAGGATACAACTGCTCAGAAGTTCACTGTGCAGTGTGCATAAAAGAGACACACAGCAACCTCTATACAGTGCAGTATGTGCACATCAGAGTAAGTTCTGAAGAAAAATCGCTATGCTTCGCTCTGATATTTAAAAGAGAGCTTTTCAGAAAGCTTAGGAAAGTGTGCGACAAGTTACTGCAAAGTAAGTGACAATGTGGGTCCACAGGACGTTAACTCCAGTAATTGCCCACATGTACACATTTATCTTGCAATAAATGAGACAAGTTGCTTTTTAAAAGCAGCATAGCAAACCACCTTGCACACTGTTACCAAGTCACCTTCAGCATGATACACCCACGCCCAACCTTACCCAGCAAGTGAGGCAAGCAGCTGTACGCTGTGTCCTGTTCCTGTGAACAGAGCAGGCCTGAACCGAAATCTTAAGAGGCCTAGCTGAAGTGCAGTGCTGTGTGCACATGCATACATGCCTAAGGAGAACCTTCGGTTCTACATCAGAAAGTCTGACCACCGAGACAAGGATTCAGAAGCACTAATCTCACATGAACACTGAAGGTAAAATAAGGCAGTTTTATCAGTTTGTTATTACAAGGCCGGAGACAATTTCATAATGGGGTATGTGAATACAAGGACTGAAAAGTGTCCACATTACACAAAATTGAAAAAAAGACAAGAGATAACGAGCAGCCTTCACCAGCTATCTCTCACGGCCAGGTCCTCCTGAAATCAACAGCTAAGACAGATCTATACTTCTCCATGCAGACAAACCAACAGACAAATTAACCTTTTAAGCATAAGCTGTGATTTAAATTTAGTTGTTTCCATCTGAGATTTCCCCAGTTGGTAATTGGTCATTGATCTATACTGGTGTAATCCCGCAGTTTAAACGGGCTTTCAGGTTTAACAGCAGTGATCCAAATCCATTTGAACCTTGAAGAGTTCACACGAGGTTTAACTGAGTACATTCACCCTTTTCAGTCGGTTCAACTACTTGAATGTCCTTGCATAAGCAAGGCCTTACTAGCAGGATCTTCATGAAGCAGTTCAAGAGAAATCTACTTATATCATCCCTGCTATTTTTTCACAGCATCATTCCTGTTTGATTGATCCACTGAACGTTTTCTACTTCATTTAGAGCAATAGCTTCCATTTATCAAATGCGTAAAGACTTCCCACCCTTGTAAGAAAATGTTTTAAATCTGTTCAGTGTCTCAACAGTTGAATTAAGTGTCGTTCAGAAATTGCATAAGTTCAATTTCCATTTTTATAAAATAATCTAGAAAAAGAAAATGTCACGAGCCAACTTTTCATCTAGCCAAACCACACTTATCATTAAGTGCATATTAAATTATAGCATGAAAGGACATATTGATATTTTTTGATGAGTGCTACAAGTACATTTTTAAAACAACTCTTCTCAAGTTGTATGTTTTTATCTCTCAGTCATGGAGAATGAAATTTGATATGGTAGTCACTATAATAGGAAAGGAACAAAAACTTACACCCTGTTGTCTTTTGAGGACTCGAATTTGCATGGGAACTGACTGAAGTCAGAACAACAGGCAGCACAACGTGCCAAACACTGCCACCAGCAAGTGCAGTGCTGAGTGAGTTGTGCCGCCTGCACACGTGTGTCCAGAAGTGCATAAACAAAAACACACAGCATTTATGTTGTCACTGTAAGCTGTGACATTAACTTTCACTGAAGAGGTTCATCAAGTTGTCCGCAATTTAAGATTAACATAAAACTAATAACGCCTATTGCCACTAGAAAATATCACACTCAAAACATTTGCCATATTACTGCGAATTTACTGTGTGAATTCACAATGTTCTATTTCCCCAATGTGCTCTCAACCAGTAGATTACGGGGCATAAGCTGGGAAATAAGAGCAGCTACTTTGCACAAATTCATCCTCTGGAAGATGATGCCTTGTTTTAATTTAGTAAGCTTGTGTTGGATCAGAATAAACTTATGTTCTCATACTTCTCTGTGGCTCAGGCTGGATGTCAAGCAAATGACTCCTGTGAGGCAATACACACATTGTATCCTCCCTGAGCAACTGAAATGATTTCATGCATGGGCAATGTTTAAGTGTTTTTAATGGTGTCAGTTACTCAAATACTTTTTATTATTATTTTTATTATTATTTTTTACAATCTACTTGTCTGAGCATTAGTCCTTTAAAAATACTTCCATTAGTCCTAGAAAAATACTTCTGCAGCTGAGCTTGAAAAGCAACTCTGACTCAAATCAAAGTGTTTCTGTTACACTTATCCACTCAGAACACATTTTTCTTGCGTTTCTGCTAATGCTATGCTCCTCCCCACTGCTTCTCCTGTAACTCCTACACTGCTCTTCTCAACTGGTGTCACGGGAAACTTCAGGCAGCTGCCCAACAGCATAACGCTAAGAGAGGTTTGAAACCTCCCTGGCAGCTAGCAGAAGCTCATCTAAGTGCAATAAGGACAAGATAACAACCTCCAGCTGCTGTTTCTGCCGGAGCAGCAGGCAAACCGTCCATTTAAACAGAGAGGGACTGCCTATAGTAAACTGTGGTCCTGCATCGTAGCATGATAGAATTGCAGGGGTTGCAAGGGACCCCGGGGATCACCCAGCCCAACTCTCAGCTAACACAGGCTCCCTACAGCAGGTTACACGGGACAGCCAGCAAGAAATGAAAACGCGCAGCGCCGCATTTCTGAGGCAGAGCGCGTTACATTTACTGCCTTTACAGCTGAAAGAAATTCAGGTCAGGCGCACATTTAAAGAAGCACAGCAGCAGCTGTGGGCCGGTTCTGTGCTGCCTCACAGAACGCCTCTGCACCGCCTCAGTACGGCACGCTGCATCCGCAGCACAGCCGGAGCCGGTTCCTGATGTCGAGCCGTCACCGCGGCCGAACAAAAGCATGGGGCTGCGGGCCTCGGCGGGGCAATTGCCACGCGCGAAACCCCCGCAGCCCGCGCCTCAGGGCGAGGCCTCCTCGCGCTACCCCGGGCTGCGGGCCCCGGGCCGAGGCCGGGCCTTGGGCTGCTCCCCGCCTCCCTCTCGTCCTCACCAGCTGGCCTCGTCCTCCTCGCAGCACGCCAGGCGCTCCAGCTCGTCGGGCCGGAGAGGCGCCGCGTCGTCCGGCGGGCCGTCGCTCTCGCCGCCGCCGGGTTCCTCGGGGGGCGGCCGCCGTGCCGCGGCCCTGGGGCTGAGGCAGCGGCCGTCGGACGGAGAGGCGGCGGTGGGGGGCGAAGGGGAGGCCCCGCCGCCGAGGAGGCGCTTGGGGCTGGCGGGGGCGGCGGGCAGAGCGCCGTGGCGACTGCGAAGCTGCTCGTTCTGCTTCTCCAGCTTCTTCACCAGCTCCTGCAGCTTCCGCACCTCCGCGTCCGCATTCACGCTCGAGCCGACGTCCTCCATGACGCCTGCCGGCCGCGGGGTGGTCTGCGCGATGAAGGCCGGCCGCGCCGCGCCGTCTACATGGCCGGGCGGCCCGCGGCACGAGAGGGTGGCGGCGGGGCGGGGCGGGGCGGGTGCTGCCGCCTCCTTCTCAGCGGCGCCGGCGGGCGGCGGAGGGCCCGCGTCCGGCCGCCATCTTGCTGCCTCCTCAGCCCGCCCGAGCCACGACGTCACTCGCGTAACCTGGAAGTGCCCCGCCTCGGAGCCGGGCGGGTGTTGGCGGGCTGCGCCCCGTGCTGCCTTACCGCCCTCTGGTGCCTTGTGGAGGCTGGGACCTGCGGGCGGCCGTCGTGCTGAGGGGGGGAAGAAGGGATCGGGGGAGCTGTTGCTGGGGTGGTTATCAGACTGCGGAGGAGCTTTGGCCTGGGAACAGGGACTTTACTTATCGGTGCTGCTTTGATAGCAGCCCTTGGAGGATTGCTCTGTGCGTTGGTTTGTAAATCCAACTCCTCTTGCACCGTTTGGTACCAAGTGCTGTAATAAAATCCAGGTAAGTTTTGCGAGCACAGCTGGCTGTGTTAGCAGGGCTTGCAGGCCTCCGTAAGGCAAGAAAAATGGTAAGGTTTGTGATGATAAGGACATTTGGTGTCGTGATGACACTGCTGGCAATTCAGTGGTTGGTGAGTGTAAAAGTGGTCTTAAGTTCGATAGAGACATTCATTCTAACTGAGAGCATTAATACAGCTTCCTTCTTTTCCTACCCTCAGTCCAGCTGTTGGTGGCAGGACGAAGAGTCACGCCGTTAAAATAGTTTGGTCTTTTCTGTCCTGTAGACAATGTGCTGAAAGAGCTGGGCAGGCAGCATTAGGAAGGATTGGGGTCATTGAGCCTTGGGCTCCTTGGGACTGCCCAGTTGAACTGTTAATCCTGCTGCTTTTGGGGCCTCCTCTGATACAATGGCACAGCTATGGGTCTGAGAGCTGCTGGTATCCTGCATCTCCCCTCCACCCATCCTCTCTGCAGTCTCTACCCCCAGGGTTCCTGCCCCACCTTATCATCCCCTGCTGACATTGCTTTGCTTCCAGCAGCACCAGCAACTATTCCTCCCAGCAAGATGCACACTGCAAAAAGATGTGTGGGTAGTGGGGAGGCAAGTGAGGAGAGGAAATAAAAAGGTGTTGCTGAATCATCTGCTATTTTTCCAAAGTGTAAAGGCAACTGAGATGAACAAAGGGAGTTGCTGGTTAATAGTCACCATAGTCAGTGGTTGAATAGCAAGGACTGTGACCCTGCTTTCTCATCATCTTGTGCAGAGGGTTTCCCTGTCATGTTTTGGGAGGGGAATTGAAGACCAGGAGCTGATAATGGGCCGTGAGCTTCTCATCAGATTCCAAGCTTGCTCTGGGCAGATGTGACAGGCCACACCTAAGCTGAAGCCTCTGGCTGACTATACAGAATAGTTACAATTGGTAGTAATGCCACAAAAAATGAAATCTTCCCACTCTGTCACAAGAGCAAGTGAAATTTGTCTGCCTGTGAAATTAGATGTTGCAGATACTTTTTTTTTTTTTTTTTAAGTTTTTTTTCTGAGCAGGTTGAGTCTGTGCTGTCTATTTCACATGCGTAGAGAGGAAAGGGAAAATCAGTGTTTCTGCAGAGTCTCATGGACTCTGAAAGTCCCTCTGTGCGCAGCCAGTACGGTCAGCATTATGTGCTATTGGAACAGGTAATAGCGAAGCTGAAGGGCAATAGATGTCTACCTGTGTATGTAATGTAGGTCTAATTCAGGATATGTGTGAGCAGAAGAAATGGGGAGCAATCCCTCCAAAGCACAAGAAGCCTGGGTAAGGCTTGTATGTCACTCAAGTAATGCAATTTGTCTCTCTCTGACAAGTGGTTCCTGAGAAAAAGACCTCCAGGAGCTTTGTTTTGGTGCCCTTTGAGCTTCCTAGCATGGACAACTCTATTTTTTATTTTTATTTTATACAGTTGTAATCTGCTGATTTATTTCTAGTGAAAATGTTAAATTCTGACTTCCATACCTTTATTTTAACTGTCTTCTGAAATAACAAAAGAATCCTCAAAGGGAGTAGATAAAGACGGACAGTTGTGCAGTGGGAAGTTAACATTTATAGCAAATATTTAACTTCAAGCCTGGAAAACTGGATTGCTTTTTAAGCAGATTTGTTTAATCTCCTGAGGAAGATTGTTGCCTGCCAAAGGTGTTCAGCAGGCCCACACACACTCTTGCTAGGTGGTGTTTAGATAAACCTTTGAAATAAAAGGAATCATTTGTCATTACAGTATCTCATGGCATGCACAAACATTGCGTATGTGGTGGAATTAGTGTCTGTCTCTTTCAAAGCTGGTTTCAAAACCCTAACTGAAAGAACCAACATTGCAACTTTAATTATCTATAAAAGATATCTGAGTACATCTGGTCTCCTCAGTGGTGGGAAAATGTATTTAATCCATTGGCTTAGACTTAGGTTACCTGGAAGCCTAACTATGCTTTAGAAACTGTGAGCATTAGTGAATTTTTCGAAGACGTCTGTGGGCAGAAGAGCCTTTACAAATCTTTTTGCAAGCAGATGGTCTGCTGTATTTACTACTCATACCTCTTAGTGTGAAAGAAGGACTACATCCATGCACCGTTCTTCCTATGCTGTTACAAGCCTTTCTGGAGGGCAGCAAGGTTCCAGCTGAGTTCTGCCATTGAGATACACTTCTCTGGGGTATTCTCAAGCAGAGTGTATCTGTTTGATGTGAATTAACAGGCTTCTTTTTTATGCACAGAAAAGTTGTTTAAACCTGCTTTTATCCTCCAAATCTGGAATGACAACAACTCTAGGGTACTGCACAGGTTTTCTAATGAGGCTAGTGTTTATGGCATGCCATGTGGCTAGAAAATGTGGGACTAAATAATCTAATTTAACCTTTAATTTATATTACTAATTCAGAATAATGACTTTTCAAAGATTATCATCAGAGTTGAGCACTGTAATAAAAATCCCCTATCACCACAGGCACCACAAATGAGATCTGTTCACCTGAGGTTCATCATTGCAGTATTGGAGTTTCTTCTACAGGCTTAGAATCTTTTCTCCTTGAAATTTTAGCATAATCTGCATATAATATTCATTCAAAAATGTAAATTCAGCTTCATCGTGGAGTTAGCTACCTGTATTCCATGCTCATTGATTACATGGAAATAATAGCTTTTTAGAAATCCACTGAGCTCAGCTTGGTTAAGGTGCTGGGATGGGAGCGAGGTGACTCAACACTGGGAAAGGACTTGCTGTTGTCAAGAAGATCCATGACTTATCTTCATGTACAGATGACAGTAATTTTAGGCATGTGGGCATCACTGAGTGAAGTCTTACATGTCTCCACCCATATGAAGCAATCTTCTGTAAAACCATTCCAAAAAGTTTCTGAGTGTACTGAGAACTCTCTCGACATTCCTCTGTTAGTGAGCCAGCTCCACAAGGAAAAATAGCTCACTGCACTCAAGGGACTCTGAAAGCAGTCTCCCCTCTGTAAGTTTTAGCAGGAAAAAGAGCCGAGTCTTCAGTATACACAGTTAGTGACAAGTGAACAATTTCCAGATATGTGACAAGTTTGAAATGCTGTATTTCCACACGTGATGAAATGCTGTTATGTTTTGAATATCTTATCCATATTTTCATGACAATTTATGACAGAGAGGATAGAGCCATGCAAAACAAAATTTGTAGTTAAATTATGTTCATACTTCATTGATTCATTTCTGCCTTGTATTTAGCTAGGCCGGACTCCTGGCTGGAGACAATATGCTGACACTGATAAAAACAATTAAGGTTTATGGCCAAGAAAGGCATGATGTGATCAGTTCTAAATGTTGCTGGGAACGCTGCACACAGACAGGAAAATTTCCATTAAACCTGGGGTACCGCCCCCGTGCTTGAGCTTGGAGGAACAGTGACGACACTTTATTTGCCGAAGGATTTATGGCATCGTTGTTGAAACCTGCACTGGAATTTAGTACCTCTTCTCCCTCCTGTCGGGGCTGCCGTTTCGCCTCGGCGCAGTTCGGAAGGCCGCCGCTGCCACCTAGTGACAGCCCTGTACGTAGTGGCAGCCCCTGCACCGGTGGCACAGGGACCTGGTGGGGGGGCGGCGATGCACTGCTCTGGTCCCCGCACGCAGTGTGTGAGCACCTGGAGAAGACCTCTGCTCCTTCCTCGCCTGTTTGGAGGATGCGCGAATGGAAATCTTCCGCTCTAACACACAGTGGTAAAACAGTATCCAAAGCCTAGGATTGAACAAAGCACTTCTGAGATGGGACAAGAGGTAACGACCATACGTTGCACCAGGGGAGCTTCATGTTGGATATTGGGAAGCATTTATTCTCAGAAGGAGTGATGAGACGTTGGAACGGACTGCCCATGGAGGTGGTGGAGTCACTGTCTCTAGAGGCATTCAGAGAACATGCAGGAGTGGCACTGAGATGTGGTTTAATGGGCATGGGTGAATGGCTGGACTGGATTTGTTTACTGGTCTTTTCCAAATGTAATGTGCAAAGAAAGCCTAAAAGGAATTGAAACAAAACTTAAAAAAAGTAAAAGTCTTTACAGGCAGAAGCATGTGGGAGAGGTGAAAATATAAAAAATCCAGCTTAGAGAACAAGAAATTTAATCAAATAATAAAAGTTGTCTTGGTCATATAAACAAAAATTAAGATAAACAGATGCCTTACATAATGTAAGTGCTGGCATTAAAATGAATCTAGGCACTGCCCCAAACTATTTACCTCAGCTTTGGTAATGATAATGGCAGTGTACACAGAAGCAAAATCAAAGCAGTAAATGTGAATGGGTGTGGAAACACGTTATCACAGGCAGGGTGAAAGCAAAGTGCAAAGAGCTCAGCTCTTTTGGAGGCTCAGAAACAGATAATAAAGCTCTTCATATGAGTTTTGATGCATTTACTAAAACAGATGTAATGCCATGTGAAAAAACATTAGATAATGAAGTTTCTTTTTCCTAAGGAAAAAAGGGATCCTTAAAAATATGTTATTTTATTGCATACAAGGATTAAATATTGTATGAAAGAAATAGAGATATGAAAGGATACAAAATGGGAGAAACAGTTACTGAAGATAGATTCTGCCAAATTAACTTGGGATTTTCTTTGATTAAATATTAGACTTTTTTTAAAGGAGTGGTGTGTAGTGACAGGACAAGGAACACTGGCCTAAAACTTGAACACAGGAAGTTCCATACTAACACATGGCAGCGCTTCTTTATGGTAAAGGTAATGGAGCATTGGAACAGGTTGCCCAGAGAGGTTGTGGGGTCTTTATGGAGATATTCAAGACCCATCTGGGTATCTACTTGTGCAACTTATTGTAGGATACCTGCTTTAACAGTGGGGGTCTTGAGGATCTCTTGAGATCCCTTCCCATCCCTGTGATTCTGTGATTCTATCATTCTATGAACTGCAACAAAGCAAATCCATATGGATATCAGTAAAGTGATTGACATGGTGTGTCAGTGTGGTGATACTGGAAAAACAGAGGGAAGAAACCAGCTGAAAAGTTGTACTTACAAGGGAAGGCTCAGGCTGTAGACAGAAGAGTTTTGTGACTATGGAGTGCATAAGGATTGACTGTATTTATCTTTTGTGGAAAGTATTTTGTCCAATAAAGTAATAAATAAAAATAGAAGTGATTAATGAAATATGCTGGTGACACAAAGAAGATGACTTTAAAGCACAGAAGGACTGAACTGCCATGAAGTGGAGGCGCAAGGAACAGAATTCTAAAATAACAAAGGCGAGGAACTTAGTGACCAGCAAGGCTTTATTCAGGAAGTACAGGTGCATCAGCTGCTGACAAAAAGTGAAGAGCTGGCTGTTTTAGTCAGTTGTCCATTGCGGGATATCTGAAGACTACTACTCATGAAAAGTGAAAACACACCTATATATCTGAAGACAAGTTCAGTGATCTGAGAAAGATTTTAGTACCGAGTTGCCTTTCTAGCTTCGTCCAAATACTTGCAGTACAGCCCACACATGAACAAGCAATACATTGATGCATATGCTTACTTTCAAGCATAAGATTTGTCTCATCAAGTCTTCAGGGTTGGCAGACAGCTTGAACCAGGAGAAAAGAGAGTGTATAATGGAACCTTTCATTTAAATGCAAGCAAAGCAACCCATACAATGTTAATAAAAAGATTTTGCTGCATTTTGTAAACCAAATTTAACACACTGTAATATAAACATATCTATCAGAGTATAGACTGAGCGATGTCAATGTAATAACCAACAACTGCTATCAATTTACACCCTTTTGAATAAGCTGGGATGAAAATCTTGTAGTGTCAGGTCCCACCGTGTCCTTTTGTAACTTGGGTAAGCTGCAGCAGTGGCATGCCAGGGTCACTGTTGACCAAACAGCAGGCTGTTTTTTGTTGAGGCATGTGGTAATAATGAGTGTGCCTGTACATACAGCATATTTCAAATGTCCACTGACATTTACCTTTTTATATATTTTTGCATATATATATATGTAAATTTGAGCAAAATGTTAAAATGAGGTGCCAATAAAGCTCTTCTATCTTATTGACAGGTAAAAGATCAAATTTTAATCCCTTCAAACGATCTTATTTCTCTGCCAAAATTGAAATCAAGAATTAATATCTGAACATGGAGTTATCAAGGAAAATCCTCTTTCTTGTGACTGTACCAAGCTCAAAACAACACATCCCTTTCATCAGAACTGACCTTCTGTACAAATCCTTCTCTGTAAGTATCTTCAGCCACTTGCAGCACTGTATTCTGTACATGCACAGTGTAACTGATTTTATGTTTAGCTTGAAACAACCTTTGGAGTATGCCAGTGAGTTGCAGCCTTCTCAATGACTTTATTGCTTGGTGGAAAGCCCGGGTCATATCATAGAATCATAGAATGGTTTGGGTTGAAAAGGACCTCAAAGATCATCTAGTTTCAACCCCCTGTCATGGGCAGGGTCGCCAACCACTAGATCGGGCTGCTCGGAGCCACATCCAGCCTGGCCTTGAATGCCTCCAGGGATGGGGCATCCACAGCCTCCTTGGGCAACCTGTTCCAGTGTGCCACCACCCTCATCATCATCATGAGGGATTTGTGGAGGCTACAAAATTAAAGGAATAGGTGGGACATGTTTAACCTACGTGTGGGCTATGAGTGCAGTCGAATGTACTTCAGAGCTATGCATGAACCTCAGGAAGGAAAAGCTGCCTCGAGCAGAGGCCGCAGGGGTAGTACTTCCTTTCCTCCATCAGCACCAAGCTGCTGCATTGGGGCTGAGAGGGGTGCTGGAGTCTGATGCCATAAGTCAGATTTTGCCCTTTTGTTATTAGCAGATCTGAGTCTGTTCCAGTGCTGTGTGATTCTTTCAATACAGAAAGCACTACATAAGAGTCAAGCTATATTCAGACCTCAAAAGATGTGCCGAAATGACTGAAACCAACCTTTGGTGGAAAGTTCAGAGAAGAGAGAATATCAAAGGACCCTTATTTTTAACCAAGAATCCAGCAGTTTGTGTCGATTTCCCAGCTCAGACAATGCAGCAGCCTGGTGAGTGCGAGGTATTTTCTATGGGCTCAGTTCCTGCTATTGTTTACAAGCCAAATGTGAGGTTAGATAGTAATGGGTCAGCCCTTCGTAGTCATGGCACAGGCATCTCTTAGCAGTGACATGCCTGTGTGTTAGGACAAAGAAATGTGTGAGGGCAGGAGACCTACAGTTTTCTTTCTTTCACATAAGCATTTTGACAAGACACGTTTAAGAAAAATCATAGTGTTTGCTGTTGATTTTTTTTTTAATTACTATTACTATTTTAAAGGAACGCTTTTAACACTCATCACATTTGATTTTCCTAAGAGTTAAGTGTCTAAGTAGAGATAAGTAAATAATTCTCAGAAAATTCTGGGTTTATGGCAGAATCCAATGAAGTTCAGGGGGTGCTAACTTGGGAAAAAATAGCATCAGTGTCAGTTATTCATATTATCCTATTTCTGCAGTATGAAGTGGTGACCCAAGATGAATTGTTTCAAGGTGACTTTCAATAGATGTGTAACAAATGGTGTGTGTGTGCATTTGTACACTTGTGTATGCATGTTCATCTTTGTACATTCATGCACACATCTTTTCAGCTGGGTAGCAGCAGACTGCTCCAGATCTAAAGTAACGTTAGAAAGCTAGACATCAAATAGAGCATGAGGTCAGATTGAGACATGAGTTGAAGGAGGCTACAAAACAGTGGGAATTACAGATACAGTGGAAAGGCAGTTATGTTCTCTTTACATCACCTGAGGCTCCCTAACCGTCCCTATACCTCAAATTTAAGAGCTTTTTGGAACAAGGCAGCAACATCTGTAAAACTGTTTCCAGCAATACCACAGCTGCAAATACAGTGTTACCAAGGATACAAGGATGCACTTTATCCCTACTTAGGGTTGCTCAGCAGTAGAATTCAGGTGGATGAATTGGACATGAGGGTTTTGTTGTCTGTCTCTACTGTGTAGCCATGTGTCACTGTTAAGTGTTACTAAAGTACTCAGTTACTAAAATGTTTCACACAAAGTTAGCAATTGTTTACTAACAGAGCAAGTGCCATTTGCCATTCTCTTTTAAAAATAATTAACATTGATTGCTCTTGTTGAAGACTAGAAAGTGGGTTTTTAGGATGCCACAAAGTTCACAGAATTGTAAACTGAGGTAAGATTACTGAGATGCCACACACTGTCCTGGTAAAGGCATAGTGAACACTGCTGTCCTACTGCTGATGGAACTCTTTGAAGTGGATTTACACAGGTTTGGTCCTGTATCAGAAATCAATAAGGGCATTAAGCACCCATAAACAAAGCTGTAGCTTGTGCTACGTGTAAATTCTCTGGGCATACATCTGAATAACGTGGTCACCAGCAGAACCTGAGCTTCTTTTGGGATTAAGGTTTTGGATGCCAGCCTTCTAATCACAGAGATTCAGTTACTTTTCCCAATTAGATCAATGTAACAAGGCTGTGTAATGCAATAATAGCACCTCTTCTGACTGGAGGAATGTTGAATCTTGAGAAAGAAAAGCTTTGTTCATTTTAGCATTTTTGCTTTGTGTCCAATGCCTATGTGGAGTCTCACATGAAATTTTACATACACTAAAATTACACACTGACCACCTTTTTTTCAGAAGTATATTCTAGATAAACAGACCACATCCTGGAACTAAATCTCCTTTCAGTGTTTTTGCTATTCAGTGGTGCAAGTCCACTGAAGTCAGTCAAGAAATCCCAGTTTTATCAGGCTCAGAATCTGCTCTGTGGAGACCACCGCTGCTGGTTAAATTCGTGCTGTGCCACCTGTAGCTGAAGCCTACACGTGCTTTGAATCCTTGCGGATAGGTATCTGCAGGCAGCTTCCTCCGCTTCCTTCACGGCCACAGATGCGCCTTTAAGCCACGCAGTGCTGTCACTCATGCTGCCCCGCAGTGTCACTTACCGGCATCACCACAGAGGGGGAGCAGCACACCGCAGGTTGGCCCAGGATACGTGCAGAGACGTGCTGCTGCGGGGTGGTGGTTTGCGTTTTAGGATCATGGGGGCTTCTTCACAGCAGAGAGGATCCCAGTGAATGCAGGGTGGCCCTGGGGAGCTACCTGCAATGGTCACTGACAAGCAGTTCCTTGAGCAACAAGGGCTCGATCATGAGCTGAAAACCACCAGAGTGGGGCCACCAACACCCCCGTCCACATCTTTGCCTTTTTAGGTAGTTCTTTGCTTCAGTACCAGTATGAAACTTTAACCTGCTCACCAGTGCTGCTGTGTTGAGTTGGCAAGTGGGGTGAATGGTGATAACAGAAAGTACTCTTTACACTCTCCTCATTTTATGTACATGCGCTTGCTGTTGTTTATTATATCATGTCACTGCTCAAATAAGGCTGCAGGGGTCTATTTTTACTGTTCGGTTGCTTGGACTACGGCAAGTGGCATTGCAATATTGCAGCACTTCAGAGGGGAATGGGAAAGAGAATGTGTGTGGGTGTATGATTATAGCAATGGTTGTGGTCAGAGAGGCCCACCAAGAATTAAAGATGTCTAGCAAATCCTCCTCCAAATTTATGGATCCAGCTTAACACTCAAATGCATGAATACAAATCCTGTAGCTTTATAGAGACATCTGCCTGTGTTCTGAAGGCTAATTTAGCTTGATATATAGTACTTTTACCCGTTGCTCCTTTAATTAATAACTGTATTCACATTCCTTACAGCCTTGTCAGTTTTATTTCTAGTACATATTTATCACCCAAGTGTTGATAATGCATTTCCTCAGTTTGTTTTTCTCCATGAAGTTAGCTATCAAAGCATACATAGCACACATTTTAGTGCACCAGGCACCAGTGTCCCAGCCTGTTGCAAAGATGCTCTTGCTTTTTCACATGATGCAAGTCTCTCCAAGAATGTGTGTCAGCTGGGATACACCATCCTCTCATTGAATGCAGTGAAACACAGCCCTGGTGGCTGGCATTGAGCTGGCAGCTGTGGGCTAGAAGGTAGGAAGAAGAGAAAAGCTGCCAAGCTTGTGGCCGCTGGAACCTGTCCAATGATAGCCAAAAGAGATGTCATTCTGTCTTTCTGGTTACATCTTTTCCTGTTCTGATGTTTGATTATCCCATTTGTGTTTG
This sequence comes from Lagopus leucura, assembly GCF_019238085.1. NCBI lineage: Eukaryota > Metazoa > Chordata > Aves > Galliformes > Phasianidae > Lagopus > Lagopus leucura. The sequence continues at coordinate 45,954,986 of NW_024962264.1, forward strand.
CTTATAGACTGAAAATGAGTAACATCTAACTAGCAAACGGGTATATCTTCCATGAACTGAGCAAAAAGCTCAATTTTTTATTTCCTGTTCTCCTATGGATGCACATTTAGTGCTTCAGGAATGCTGCTTGTTTCTCGGATCCTTTAAAATTTGCCCCAGAAGATGGACTATGTTTACTTTTTTTTTTTTAACTTTTTTTTTTTCTTTTTTCTTTTTTCTTTTTCCTGTGTTATCTTTCATTGGCCATGAAATAGAGAGACCCTGATCTACAGAGGTCTAGATGGACTGCAGAGGAAAGAAGCAGTAGTGGCAGGGAAGCCTGTGCTCCCATGGTGTGGGACAGATGTGTTCAGCCTAATCTAGCCACTGCAAAAAAGGGATGTATGGCTGATGTCACCCCAGTTATCATGTGCCTTCCCCACAGCAAGGGATAGTCAGACTTACTAGTACTTTTTTTACATTTTTTAATTGGAGCATGTTGTCCCCAGAGGGCATTAAGTGAAGCCCATCTTTTAGGGCTTCCTCCAGCAAGCAATTGTTCTACGAATTTGCTTGCCTGCATCTTGACATTGCAAGAAGAACTCTTACAAAAATGCTACTTCTGTATTATTAATATGTGCTGTATTCTCAGAAGAAAGCTCACAGCACTCTTGGAGGTGTCCAATTCAGTGTTTCCACCATTATAGCAATCCATTCCAAAACCTCAAACCTAGGTTTTGAGTTTATAAAGGAAGGATAACCAGACCTGAGCTTGAAATCAACTCTTCTCCCTACTATAACCTATTAGTAGTGAGTCCAGAAGAATTTTTTTTTTTTCCAGATAAGGACGTGTCTTTAACGAAAGAGGGCAGGGAATGTCTTTATGGTCTAGCTACTGTGGCCAAAATGCTGCCTGTTATTATGACATTAGAGGAAGCATGCTGTCTGCAAAGAGGAAGCAGGGCAATGGGGGCTGTTCAGTTGCTTGAAGTGAAGCAGGTAAAAGCAGTTCTCAGCAACAGAAAGCTGCTTGGTTGACCTCAGAGCTAGGCAGGAGATTTACTTAAGCACACAGTCATTATGTAACTGTCTGGCATGTTTGGTGCTGGTATAACCTGACTGTGACTGCTGAGTCCTCAGACTGATGGGATTACACAATGGTAGTTATAAACTAACCCTATACTGGATTATAACCTGACCTTATGATTGAAGTCATCAGCCCCTTCAAAGACATTTGTGGGCTTTTAAAAGTCTCAATTGAATCAGTGGAAGATCCAGCTGCCTCTGTCTCACTCCATGTTTCTCTTGAATCTCAGCCTGTTGCAGAAGTGAAGGCTTCAGTGGAAAAAATAAGATTGACTTTACTGTAGGCTGAGAATTAGGTCCTGGGCTGTGCAAGGTGCAGATCAGTTGATGGTGGGGAAAGACCTAGAATGACCTTGGTAAGTTACTGTGATATCTTATAGGACAGACAATGTTACAGGCCTGCTGTAAAAATATATTTATTTGTGTCAGTCAAGCATGAGATCCATCCAGCATCCTGCTTTCAGTGCTGACCACAGATGAATGTCCAGGAAAAGCAAGAACAGGGCAAATATATATCACACCTTCATACAAGTGTTCCTCAAGCGTCTTTCTCGAGGCTTCCTGGATCTGAAGGGTTGGGTCTGTCTAGTGATTCTCAATAGATTCCTCTTCCAAGTGTCCACCCAGTCTCTCTTGAAGCTCATTTGATCTGCTCCATCCATAAATGTTGTTTGCAGAGCAAAGAGCTCCACACATCTTCCAAGATGCATAATGAACCATCTTCATCTGTTTTATTTCAGTCTAGCTGTTATTGGCTTCACTGGATAACTTCTAGCTCTTGTATTGGAAGAGAAAGTAAACAGCAGATTCTTATTCAGTCCTTTCATCCCATTTAACATTTCTACCATGCTCACTTTGTGCCATCTGTCTTAAACGCTGGAGGTGGTCCATTACACTCCATCCATCAGATGTAGCATTGGGCATCCCATAAATATATTAAATGTTTCCTCAGACTAAGCTTCCAAAAAATGCACAGAAAAAGAAAGCACAGGGCAGCCTGTGAGATAGGTACAATGAAAGACTGAAGAAGTAATGTTCTGTAAACTCAATTCAGTTTATATATAAATAAGGAAGCAGACAAGTGGAGAAAGAAGTAGAAAAGTGGAAGAAACATTGTGATTGAGTAACAAAATATTGCATCATGATGCTTGCCTGCAGCGCTACTGACATAAAATTACAGAGAGAGAATGAATGGTACACAGCTCCCGGGAGCCTCTGGCCCCTGCCTGGCCCCTTGAAGTCCTGACATGGCCAGTCAGCAAGGGCTGGGATAAATCATTGGCTCTGTCACATGATGTAGTGGAAACTCTGGGCTTATTGTTCCTTTCAATACACATAGCATCTTCTGTGACCCATGCTTGATATTTTCCCCCTAACTCAGCTAGACAGAAGGACAAAATCTTTTTCTCAGTTTCTTAAAGAGGATCAAATAGAAACAAAATGACTTAATGGAACTATCACCTCCCAAATCTCTCAAAAAGAAAAGAAGCTTTGGAGACATGGTAGGCAGAAAAAGCAATACATTTGCTGATACGGAAGCCAGATAATGACAAATGACGGTTATTTTTCCCTCACTGACACAGTTTACTCCTGGCAATGCAAAAAACTCTTGTTTGTCATTTCTTTCCAAACAAGTGAGGGAAGAGAAATGAAGAGAGGAAATGCCCAGTTACTGCCTTCACAGAAAACTCTTAGCAAGCACCAGGGAGAAAGAGGAAGAGCCTCACTGTGATGTGGGGACTGGCAGACATGCTTCTCCACCAGAAAGATTGCACAGATGAGACTTTGAACATGAGAGACTGCCCAAACAGTAGTTTCAAGGACAGAAGTAATATGGGCCATCAGGTGGTAAAGCATATACAAATGTATAACTGCTGGAAATATAGTCTATGTGAGTTGCCATCTAATAGACATCTTTTTCTTTCCCTATTTGGTGCTTCATGCCACTTGTGTGCCTGAAATTTCAAGAACCTCCATGCTTTCTGATGGAGAAACTTCCTCCTAAAGATGGACATTTTGCCACAGAAACTTCACTGCTTCCCTCCTCTTCAGAAGAGCAAAATCAACTGCTTTGAGTGCTGGGTGCCCATAACACAAAGCACAGTGAAATCATTGTGCCACGCATCTCACCAGGTGCCTGAGGCCATACCAAAGGAAGGGCTTGGACAGCATGGGCTCCAATCCCCACAGCCTACAGGTGGGATGGGTGCTGCGCCACCAGCCCTCAGGGTTCCTGAACCTCTAGGAGGGTATGAAGAAAAGATGGAAGCAGCAAGCAGCACTGAGCTCTTCTGGAGCTGAAACAGGACCAAAGCCCTGAACATCCCCTCCTTTTCTCATTCCCTCTCTGCTGCATAATGTTTGAGCATGTGAAACTTTGGGGAAATGAAATCATTTCTGGTTACAACTTGCTGCTTTTTCTGCACTGGATTTTTTTTTTAATCCTAAAGCCGAAATGTTCCCCTGGGCGGAAAGTCCAGGTTCTTCCTGACCGCGAAGTTTATATAGATGCATAAAGAAATACTGTTATTTGAAAAGGGTCTTTCTGCTTTCAGTAATTTAGATCATGATGCACTAGTGGCCATGGCAATGGACACTTCTGGAGTTTATGAAGTATGGAAGGAAAACCGAATACTTCTTGCAAAATTAAAGATCCTTCCCCTGTAATTCAGCGAGCCTCAGTGCTGTGCAGGGGTTGGCATGCCGCTTACAGTGAAGCCGCCCCCATTGCTCTACTTAACAGTGTCAAAGGCATACAGATCATGAGAAATCAAGACTGTGCAGCAAAAACCCATGTGGCTGGTGCTGCCCTGCTCAGCAAGCTGTAGGAAGCCACACACAACAATGAACCATGTTTTTTTCTCAAACTGCATAACCTTTCCTCAGTGCATTTGCTAGGTGTGCATTTAAGAATCTCCTGAAGGCTGCTCAGCACGCTCCCATCCCTCAGGACCCAAACTTTCAGTTGTTTTTCTTTAATGGCATGGAGCTGTGCCAGGGAGCGTCAGGCTGGGTGATAGGAAAAGGCCCTTCATCAGGTGGCATGGGCATGGAAGAGGCTGGAGTTCAAGGAACTTGTGGACAATGCTCTGAGATAGAGGGTTTGAACTTTGGGTGGTACTGAAGGAGGGCTGTCCAGGCGCCGGACGCAGTGCTGCAGTGCTGCAGGCCTGGAGGCAGGGCAGAGGAACGTGGGGAGAGGGCTGAGAGATGGCTACTGCGCGGTGGCCACACAGTGGCTGCCTGGGCGTTCATCACCCCGGAGATGCCCCATGCACCAGGGATGAAGCCCTGCGGCTCTCGGGACTCAGCAGCAGCACGGCTTTGGAGGAAAACCCCCAAGTGAAAACAAAGGCTCTGTAAGTCATTTCCTCTGTGCTGAACAGAAAGACATCTGTGCTGATGTAGCCATTACGCATAGGCACAGCAAAACAATGCACTTGTTAGCAGCACAGACAGTTTGCTTTCCTCTGGACTCATACTTTAAAGCATTTAGAGGCTTGTTTTAGCCGAACTTTTCCAGCTTTATCTCTTAACAAAGTTCTGCAGATAGTTTCTATGGATAAAGTTGTGATAATGGAAGGCAGTGAGGAAAAGGGCCTGGATGACAACTCAGCAAGAAGTTATTGCAGCCGTGGCTGGTGCCCAAAGCTTTGGGGTGGCTACGTGCAACCACAACATCCGGCCTGGGCGCTCTGCCACGGGCATCATGCAGGACACACTGTGGAGCGGGTACCAACAGGACCAAAGCACACCGTCAGTTTTCAAGACGCGCGCCGAAAACCGGGATGGGACCTGGCAGCCTCTCTTAACCATTCACCACCTCCTCCTCGCTTGGTTTGTTTCCCCACGAAGCGCGCACACCACCGAGACGCCTCCGCGCTCCCCGCACCTGCGGCAGCGCCTAGCGCCTCTGCGCCTCCCCGCCGCCCTCACTACACTCCGCCCCGCCCCGCCCCGCCCCGCCCCGCCCCCCTCTGCCACCGCCCGCCGAAGCGGAGCCGTGCCTCCCGCCTTACCCCTACTACCGCCTCACGGCCCCTTCCGCGGCGGCGTTCGGGAGCCGCAGGTAAGGCACAGGCGGGGAGCGCGGTGATAAAATACAGCAAGAGAAAGCTCCAACTTTTGCTGAGTTGCTAGTGGGTGCGGGGAGGGATTTGAGCGCAGGTGGCCGCTGCCCGGCAGCTCGGAAGCTGCTGGCCGATGCCGTGCGGCAGCTGCAGCTCAGTGCACGGCTTCGAGCGAGCAGCGGGAGTGGCGGCGAGAAATGAAGCGCTGAGCGGTAAACGCTTGGAACCACCGGAGGTCGACCGGACAGTTCGCGTGATAGAAAGTGCGGTAGTGCGGTGTTCCCATCTACAGCCGAGTGTTGCTCGGTGTTTCCTTGTTTACGTGACGGAGTTTCTCGATGTAGCCGTGTAACTGCTCTGCCTCAGTAAGGCTCCGCGTCTCGGGCCGGGATCAGCTCAGTGGGGGGTTTCAATGTAAGTACGGCTCCATGTGCCTTCTGTGCCCTGCGCGGCCGTCCCTCTCGTGGGAGCGCTCCTACAACTGTTGCCCAGCTGCTGCATGGGGCAGCTAACGCGGTGGCTGCTGTGCGAGATCCTGCTGTGTTCCTATAAGCTGGAATCGGTCATTAGTGACACACTGAGCTTTTTGGCTGGATTGGGCTACAGACTTTGCTGATCTGAAGTGCCCAGTATTATTTCATCAAGAGTGCATCTCTTACAGAGATTAAAATAAATAAATAAATAATCAGTGGTAGCAGAAGTGCCCATGTAAATGTGTCTTGGGAGTACTACTTGACTGCTTGTTTTCAGTTCAGACTACATGCTGCTACAGGTGCTCAGTCTGACTTTGGTAGAGCGTGGCTCTGGGTGAGGCATCACTTCTTAATTCCTCTCCTAACTCTCCAGTGACTGAAGGATTAATTGTTACATATGGTTGGTATAGAAGTATTTCATAGAATCATTAAGGCTGGAAAGAACCACTAAGATCACCAGGTCTGTCATCTCATCCCCACCATGCCTACTAACCACGTCTGTGTGTGCCACATTGACGTGTTTCTTGAACACCTCCTGGGATGGTGACTCCACCACCTCCCTGGGCAGCCCGTTCCAATGCCTCACCGCTCTTTCTGAGAATGTTTCTAACATCCAACCTGAACCTCCCCCCGTGCAACTTAAGACCATTACCTCTCATTCTCTCACTGTTACCTGGGAGAAGAAGCTGACCCCCACTTCACCTCAACCTCCTTTCATGTCTTTGTAGAGAGCAAAAAGGTCTCTCCTGTGCCTCTTCTCTACACTAAACAATCCTGAATTGAGATTATGAATTGAGATCAGACATGTTTAGGCTGTTTTGGGGTGGCAGAGTGCAGAGCCCATACAGGCAGACTCCCAGTTACCTGTACCCTCTGCTCCATTCCCACTCTGGTCTCTTCATGGCCTTCATGCTATCTCCCTCAAGTCCTTCCCTGTGGTCCAAAAGGTCTCTTGGGACACTGGAAGGCACTTGTTTGTTTTCTAGGGTGAAGGCAGTGTCCATGCAGGGTGCAATGGAAGGCTGGGAAGGGACTGGTATATGGGGTAGGGGTGGTGGGGAGCTGGTGTGCTGTCTCTTGCTATGTGGGGTCGTGGTGGTGTTCAGTGTCCACTGGCCTGCTATAAGATCTCAGATGGTCACGATCTGTAGGGGGCTAGAGCAGGAAAGCCCATTTGTTGTCACTCTCCTCTGACAGTCTTCATACATCTCAGGTTTATTTATTGTATTTATTTCTAACCAACTTTTTTTTTTTTTTAAACATCAAAGCTCGAGGTGAAATACACCCATCTCTACTTCTATTGCTAAATAAAAGGGTGTTTTACATGCCCTGCTAAATTTCAGAAAGAATCCCGTGGGTGAACCAAAAAGATCTCTGAGTTTGCCTGCTGAAACCACTGAAAACAGAATCAGTGTGGTTATATTGGCCACCTGGGTACTCCCTCTTCTTTTTCCTCTCTCTTTTTTTTTTTTTAATGTGATCATCTCACAGGTGTGAGAATCAAATCCAAACATGTGGCATTTAGAGATGGCAGACACTGCCAGTTGAGCTGGCTTTTAACCCAAGTTCTCATTTGCCAGAGCTGATTTTATTATCAATTCAAAACTTAGAGGAGCACCTTTCTTTTCTTTTTTCCTTTTAGATATTATTTTCAAGTTTGATCTTCTAAAGGCATAGATTGTGAAGCAGCTAGAATTATGTCCTGAGTTATGCTGCATTTCAGCTCCCAGCTGTGTGCTTAGCCCTGTGAATCAACTCTGTGCTGTATCCAATAGCCTGGCTGGCTGCCTGCAATGGCTGCAAATGGAGAAAAATGAAATACAGCTGACATTGTTTTACTGGCTTTATTTCATTTTATCTTGCCCTGAAACAACATTGTATTCAGGAGTGCCGTGATGGTGCAGTATCCTGTAATTAAGATTACAATAGCTGGGAAGTGGTTAATTTCACAGAACTGGTTGGAAGCACCAGGAAAAGTCTCCCCCTGCGCCAGCCATAGATGTAACCTGCCGTAGATTAGTTCCTTCTGTATTGTGTTAGCTAGTAAACTGAGTACACAAGATAAGGCAAAGAATGGTGTGCTTCTTACACAAATGTTTATATCTCAGATATGCAAAATATTTTCTGTTTATCAGATAATGGAATTCTGTGCTTCCTACTGTCAACGCAGATGTCATGGAAAATGCCTTTAGCCTTTGTTAACCATTGACCTCTAAGATGTTTTGCTACTTCTGTATGTTTTGACTTTTTTCAGTACCCGGTTATGTTTTCACTGCTGCAGTTGGAATTGTGCTTTAAAAAAGAGACAAGCTTGTGAGTGCCAAAAAGTGAGTTATTGTGGTCTATAGTGGGCCTCCTGCAGCAATAGGATACAAATGAGAAGCAGTACTTGGGTGAAGAGGGCTATAGTTTGGCATGGAGAAGAAGGCTTGGGGTGTCTTCTTTCTTTTTTTTTTTTTCCTTCCTATATTTCAAAAAGCATGCATGCTTCTGAAGGACATCTAACATACAGCAAAGAAGGCAGTGTGTAGATGAGGGCGGCACGTGTCTGGGTGGACACATGTGCCCTTTCTATCACAAATGGTAGAAGAGGAACTGGGGTGCAGAGCTTTGTAATGGAGCACTGCCCTGTGGCTATGATGGCTCTGGTAGCTCTCAGTCATCCCCTGCCTCAGCGCTGTGATTCAGAGTCAGGATGCAGAAATGAGAAAAATACCACGAGGCAGAACTTGGAAAAATAAATAGTCTTCTTCTAGAAATCTGTGGTGAAGGGCCTTGTCATAAGGGATGCTCTGAGAGGGGTAGATGGTAGGATTTCACAATTTCTCGTGTGTGGAGGCATGATAGGTCACTGCCTTGCAAGCACCATAAAGGGCATGCAGTGTTCAAACGGGAGTGCAAAACTTGGAGGACTAATGGAAACCTGCTGGGGAAAAAAAATAAACCCCAATGTGCTGGGAATGCACAGAGCATGGGCCAAGTGTTTTCTTGGTGGTCCTGCTTTCCCTTATTCACTTTTCTCCTACAGGCAAGTGTATGAATGGGTGCTGCTCTGCTATGTGTGAGGTACAACTGCATGGTACTCAAGTAGGTCACAGCAGGGTTTCCTGTCAGGAGGTTTTGCTCAACCCTGTGCCTTTTATGAGCTGTGATCTGATGAAATCATAAGAACACCTTAGATGTAGGCCTTGTTTGCACTTGAATAGGACAGAAAAAGATGGTGCAGTCTTCATCCTTTTGCAGCATGATGTGAGCAGGGCACTGGCAGCCAGCATGGCCCCTTGAATTACAGCGCAAAATAAGTCATTTTTCTCTGGTGAAGCAACCACATAATTCAGTATTAGATAGAAATGGTAACTGCCCCTTGCTTGTGGCTGAATGCAGTACTTGCAGCTCTCTCCCTGCGCAGAGATCTTCTGTCATCTTCTCTGCACTAGTCTAAAGTGTGAGATGACAACAGCACTTAAAATTCCTGATGTAGAGGCAGCTAAACTCCACCACACCACACACACACTTTCACTTCCTCTCCCCAGCGAAAGAAGGAGAGAAAATGCATGGAATAGAGGTCAGGGGTTGAGAGAAGGGCAAGGAGATGACTCCCAATTGCTACCATGGGCAGACCCAACTCAGTGTAGAGAGATGAACAGATGATGGCTGCTCCAAATGCAATGACTCCTATTTTATTTTCTTAGCCCATGACGCCAGAGGGAGATGGTGGTGGTATGGCAGCAGAGGTTGAACTTTTCCACAGGTCTCTTAAAACTTGTAGTCTTAAATACACCTTGGGATCTTTTGAAAGCAAAATGACTATCCAGACTCTATCCAGTAAAGATGATTAAAGGAACATTTTCAAGCGTGGCAGAATGTAGCACTCAGTGTTAAAACTGATCGGTTTACAAACTTCCACTGCAACTTCTCTTCAATTTGCTTATGCATAATGTGTCAGAGGGTAGTGTTCAGTTACGTGGTCACATGCTGCGGCTCATTTAAAAACAAAATAATGGGCAAGTGGCATGATTCCTCAACTTCCTTCAGTTATTTCTCTAGATCTCTCAAACTGAAACCAACCCTGGAAGTCAGTGAGAAGCAGGCAATCCCTGTGAAAACTTAAGATCTAGCTGTAAAATGACTATCTTATCCTACTTTTACAGTCTCTTGCATTTATCCCATGTAATCTGGACATCAGTGAGTCTGGGTGGTGGAAGTGTTGCTTCTAGTGTTGCCTATTCCATGGTATTTTTATGCCCTACCATTAGTGATCAGAGTGGATTAAATGGCATATGATGTTATCACACATTAATGATGGTATCATACAGTATCTCAAAGAGAGTTTAAGTCGAATACAGCTGCTTTAGATCTTAAATGTCTTGTGATGCCTGATGAGTGCTCTTGTCCCTCTTTAGCTCACAACAGCTGAAACATCCTGACATCCAAGAATTTTCATCAAGGGGAGTGGGGTAATGAGCCTCTATGCTAGAGATGCTGACTGCCTCACAGGATTGAGAGCCTGAAAGAAAAGGAATGCACAAGATGACAGCACTACCTCCAGTTGTGTTGATTTTCAGGTATGGTGAGAAATTATTTCCTTGAGATAATGCTTAAAATTTAACAGTGGTGAGACTACAGTACTTTAGTATTCCTTGCTTCTTGGGCTGTGTTGTATGTGAAGGAATTCTTCAAGGTTGCATCCTGAGTTTTCAGGCCTGTACTTAGAGACTTTATTAGTAAAAGGCTGAAATGCAAGTGGAAGTTTCTCTGTTTTAAAAAATCTACAAATAAGGTCAGGATAGAACTCTGTTGGATCTGCCTCCAGAACTTCAGGAAAATAGGTCTCACTCTTCCAATTATCCATTCAGAAAGTACCCAGCAGTGTGGTTTCTATGTAGAGAGACTATTGTTATTTGCATGTTTTGTTTTGTTTTGTTTTTTTTTTAATTTTCAATCCTTATTGTGTCATAGATTGTTCAAGTACAGAGCAAAGCAGAAACTGAAAGGCTTTGCTAAATTTTGAAAGAAAATGAAAGCTGCTGTAAGTAAATGCAGTCCTTCAAGTCATTTGCCACCTAAGCACGCACAAAGCATGACACTGTATAATTCTCTCTGGTAGCATGACTGTTAAGATTTTGAGTGCAAATCAAATGGAAATTCGAGCACAATATGACGGATTGTTAATGAAATGAGACATGAGGGTGTGGTGTGATGGTGAGGGAGTTTTGAGTTGAGTTTCATCTGAGCTTTGCTATATGAAGTTTTTCTTGTAACCCATCCGATGGATCAGGGTCAGAAAGGAATCAGAAGGATTCAGGAAGATAAGAATCAGAAGATAAGAATGTAGACCTTTCCAACACCTCTGTTTTGGTAAGCACAGCAAATGTCACACGGTTTGGGAAGCTGTGAATTGCCAGATGTGGGAAAAGCAGTACAACATCTCAGCTGAAGTGAAAATGATCATTGATTTGCAATCCCATCTCCTCCATTTGCTTGATGATGTATCCTGATGAAAACAATGCATGGGAAACTCAACACACAGGAACTTGCAGGCTTGCAGTATTTCCTGCCCCCTGCTTGTTGGCTTGTATTTTTCTTGTGCACAGAAGATGATTTTGATGAATAACTCTAGATATATCAGCACTGCCTGTATGAGAGAAGGTTTGGGGCAAGTCAGCTATTAAATAGGTGTAAAAAAAAACCTAACAGTTGCCAAGTTGCATCACTGTACTGCCTCAAGAAGAAAATCAAGAATTTCAGGGGAGAAGTAGGCTTTTGTTGAGGTCAATTCATCATCTAGTTAATTTCACAATTTTGTTTTCTGCTGAAATTCCCATTACCCATGAACTATTTCTTACCATTTTAGCTTCCTCACCCCATCGTAGGTTCTTGTTTCTGTCTCTAAAACCAATTACTAATACAAGTGTGTATTTTTCATATTAGTTGCCTTATTAACAAATGTGTTGAAAGATAGTGTAGTTTCTGGTATATTTTGTTGGAAATAAACAGTTGTCATAATGAGAAATGTATGTTATGTAAATTTCTATAATTAATAACTAACATCTTGTCACATAGCATGTGGTTACCTTGATTATGTACTTTTTCATGTTTTGTTTTGTTAAAATGCTGGTGTGTGAACACTGGAACCAGTCCTGGTGCATATAGGGCCTGCCACAGCTGCACTTAGTCTCTGACAGTCTTTGATTCATTTTTCATAAGCAAACTGTGCAGTGAATGCATTAGTTTCAGCATTGGCATCTCACTGTGAAGGTGCTCTTCATAGACCATCTGCCAAAAGCATCTAAAGGGTAATTAAAAATAGGATGTGATTTTATTAAACTGCTTTTATTTTTAGAGGGAGAATGGTCATTTTGTGCCGCAGTAGAGCTGCTAACAGCTACTGTTACTGAGAGGACATGAACTTGGCTCGTATTTAACCTACGTGTATTACTTAGGAGGGTGGATATCTGATAAAAGATTTTAAAATGATCATGATTTTTAGCAATATGGAGAGTAGTTTGCGTTCTTCCACAACCCAGAGAAAAGGAACACCACACCCCTGGAGCTGGTTCAAGGCTTCCTCATCTTGTTCTGGGAAAATTTGCTTTAAAATGAAAGACGAACAATACAGCAGCCATCATTCCTCTCTAACTCAGCTCCTACCCAGAGGTAGCACTCTTTTCTGCTAGCTGCATGCTCAAGATTTCCCCCAAATTCCTGGTGAACCAAGTACACATTCACAGTTTTTCCTGACCTCAAAACTTCCTTGTAACTCTTCCCAACCATACACTCACTTCCATGGTCATATGTCCTTTGCTGGGAGGTAACCAGTTCAGTGCAGATGGGTCTGGATTAAATTTCCCATAAACTGTCCCTTTGCAACGAGGCTCACACATGTTTGTGTGGCTGTCACTCTGTAGGTGCTGAAGCGCTCCGCCGGCTGTTTTGTTGCAGGTGCTAACAGTTATCATCCATTTTGGGAAGTGATATAGTTTCCATATAACTGCATGGGGGAAAGAAAGTATATTGAGGAGCACTGCAGAAGTCATAAATGTCGTTTGGATTCTGATGAGACACTTTCATCACAGATGGAGGAAAATGTGATGTTTGAAACGATAGAAATAATCTTAGTAGATGCACATACAGGCCTGCTGTCAATTTGGGAAGTAGTAGTTTTCCCAGTAGTGTGGAAGAAGAAAGTTCTTTTACATTTCTTATGAATAAAACAAGTACTAAAAGAGGCTGGCAGGTTGCTAGGTGAATAGGTTGCTCCCTTAGCAATAAAACAGCAAGTAGGAGTTGGTGTTCATTTTGACTTCAGTCAGATCATTATACCTGGGTCTGGTGTGACTGCAAGCTTTAGTGACTTAAAGCTGGCCTTTGAAGGTGGAAGCAGATACAGGTTATCAAATCCAATTACATGGGATGTACCTATGGACTGCTTCTATGTACTGTTCTTGAGATATGAAGATATGTTTTTAATTCATAAACCCTTTGTCAAATGTACAGTCAATACAGTTCATGACATAGTTTGACAACTATATATCAACTGAGAAATGAGTAACTCAGGATGCTCATGCTTGAACTCATCTGTGTCTTTTCAGCAGAGTGCAAGTCAGAGAAGCTAGTGACAAGCTGGCTGGGATCAGAAGCAAGTGTAGCATAATTCACACCTGAGAGAACAATTCCAGAGTAGAGCAAATGACTGGTAGCATTGGTACTGCTTTTCCTGCAGCCAGCATCCCAGCCAGGGTTTCTGTTGCTTCAGCTATGCTACACAGACATACCAGTGACACTTTGCCATGATCCATGATGGCTCTTTGATGCAGAGGACAGCTGCTTAGAAGTATTCCATGTTTGCTGGCAAAGCCTGTGCAAGGTAGAACTCCTTCAGCTGCTGACTGAGTTTCCATGATGGTTTAAAATGACGCAGATAATGATCCAGAAAAATGGGAGATGTTTTTTTGTGTGTTGAAATACTGTAGTCTGATATTGTTCCTAGCTATGGAATTAATAGTTTAAGGGCCAGAGGAGGGATGGTACCAGATGATTAATGTGTGTCTCATTTATGCTTTTCTCTGCTGTAAAAGGTGTTTCAGTTCAGTGGTGCAAAACAAGACTGTAATTGTGTTGAACTTAATGCAAACTTGTATTGGTGTCAGTCACATGGTATGTACACTGGGTAAGCAGAAAGAATTTACTTTGTAGTCGGAGAAAGGGTAGTTTAGTTCATCTTACTGTATTGGTGTAGTGGAAATGCTAACTCAGGGCCTGAAACAGTGATTGAGCACCTGGTAGGAAGGCAGGGCCAACTCAGAGCTCAGGTGCATACAATATACCTGAGTGACCAGAAGAGGTGCAGCTAGGATCCACTCCTTCCCAGACCTCATTTAAGGGTTGGCAGTGGAAGCAAGGGTGTTTTGCTGGAGATCCCTGCCTAATGGAAGCCTCCTGAGGGTAAGCAGGTTCTTTATGCTGTGTCCATGGCTGCTGTGTTGAGCATATTCTCACTTGCTACAGCCTAGGACTTTTGCTATCATTACAGTGCTTTCCATCTTATGGTAGCATTACAGTTGGAAAGAAAAGTTACTTTAGAAATATTAGACATTCATTGTAGAGAAAACAAGGCACCATTTGTATGAATTATTGTATTTTAGTTAGAACATGTCAAATGAGTGTCTTGACCACTAAGCTAAATTGAGCTATTTGTGCTATAATATGCCAACTGTTCACCTGAGATTATGTGATGTTAGGAAAACCAAATTCAAATTATGAGGGAGTTGAATTAATATTTCTCCTTTAGTGAAACTAAAAAGGTCAGAACTGCCTGAGGCACTGTTGATGTCAGTCTTGTTTGTTTGTTTTTCCCAGTTTTGTGTACAGTTGCAATTCACCTGCTACTTAATGGTGAGCTTTAGACTCTGTGAACAGAAGAATTAAGTTAAACTTCTGAGCAGAACGTTTAGTTTTTAATCCCTCTTAATCTCCAGCTTCCTGTAAAAGGAAGAAAAGCTTTTCCACCAGCATCACCCATTTCCATTGCCAATCTCACCTCTGCCTGTGTTTTAATAAGTGGGTGTTGCTGTTCCTCCTCCCTCCTTATCAGAAGGGGTGTTTAGGGGGAGGGCTGAGGCAGTGGTTCTACTTTGCCAAATGTCTGCTCAGCTCTGTGGAGCCATTGAGAACACTGTAGGGGACACAGCTATGTACAAGTGAAATAAATGCTCTGCTCTCTATCAGCTTCATCTCTGCTAAGCCAATGCCATGCAGATTTGGGGGTAGTTCTTCCACTTTCTTCTTTAACTTGCTCTGCAGATGTTTGCCAGAATGAAGAGGACTGTTTCTTTTACATAAAAACATACGAGCTATACTATACATAAAAACATACAAGCAAGGCCAGGATACCACCTACCTCCTATCAGTTCCAACCCTGACTTGACCCTTGACCCTTTTGTTCATGTGTTCCCACTTCCAGTTACATTTGCACAAGGAAGCTGGACTCCTGTTCTTTACCAGATTTTCAGGCTGCACCCATGAAGAGGCAAATCCTTGTAGTCTCTGCCTCACCTGGCCAGCTGCAGTCCAGCTGATCTCAACAGCATCCTGAAGCCCCACGATACAATCAAATTCACGAGTCAATTGTAGAATAGTTAAAAATGTGCTAATTTTCTCACATGTGCTTCCTCTGACTGTTGCAGGAGGTCTGGTCAGAAGGCCCAACTGGATATTACTTTGTCTTGTTAAAGTTTGATCTGACTGTGTGCTAAGGCAAATGCACAAACTATAGCCAAGCCTGAGTTAGTTAACCTTGCTGACAGGATATTTTAGTTTGTGTCAGACTGCACATGGTTTCTGGTAAGCCCAAAACCACAGCCTCTCAGTAGAGGCCAGTTCTGCCTACAGAAGACTCAAGATTGAGTTTCTTCTGCAGGAGGCACTGTGCCATTGTGATGTGTTGCCTAGAAGCTTGCCATTGTCTACGGCAAAAATGACATGGTAATTTTGGATGCTGGATTAGAATTTATAATAGTAGCTAGTGTGAAAAGCAACAGTATTTATGGAAGTGATAGCAGCCATAAACTGCTAGATATGCTAACTGCTAGAATGAACAGGGGTGATACAAAGCTACATTATGTTTGTGGTTACAGAATTATTTTCTCAAGCCTAAAAAATCAGACTGACAGATATTTGAGATTCTCTTACTGCTAAAGATTTACTTTGTGTATGTTTTAAATTTTCCATGAATATAATGATTTTAACCATCTTCTGTCTATGTATATACGTATAAAGACCCTTTTGTCCAATTACAAAAGCCATCACATTTTCATGTCTTACTACTATTACTTTGAGATGAAAAGAGGGTGGATGAAAGTAGAGGTTAAACTTTATATTGCTGGTGGTGAAAAGCAGCAAAAACTTTTCACAAACATTGAGAGTGGCGAAGAGGCAGGCTTACAGATGTTGTAGGCTTTCAGATGTTGCAGCCTTACCATCATCACTTGGCATGCAATAAAAAAGGTGGGGGATTAGGTTCATATTCAAAGAGATTTGAAACTCTAACTCTTGGGCAGTGGGTTTTGCTTTTCCTCAATTCAGAAACGAAGCTGATTTTTACCAGTCTTTAATGAAATTGTAAGACGTCCTTATAAAACCCTTTGGCTAATAAACAGGGTAAGTTTCTGTTTGGGAATGGAATATAATGTAAGAGCGAATCTCTTGTTTCATAGCCAGTGCTGTTTCTTGAGGCCATGACACACTCAAAGGTTTTTATCTTTGAAAAGGACAGGTGGCTGAGAGTGCTTGAGGTCTGTAGGATGAGAAAGCTGCTTGGATTTTGCTACTTTAGCAAATGTTTCATGATCTTTTTTTTTCCTCCTTTTTTTCCTCCATCCCAAACAAAATTTCAGCTTTATTTTCTTCCAGTTAAGAACTTTACAAATGCTGAAGTCTTTTTGATCTGAATAAACTGCGGGCAAAAAATTTACAGGTAATGTAGGGCGCTCGTGCAGAAAAAATAGGAAAAACTACAGCTAGTTACCTACAGAGGAATAAGTGAAAATTCATCAGTCCAACCTTCATGTGGTATCTGGTAGTGCTGCTAATTCGAAATCAGTAGATAATCAAAATAATTTTTAAAAAAGAAAACATTTTCTACATGGATAATAAAGTAGTTTTGTTTCATAAAGCACCACCTCCTTCTAAATACTTTGTAAGGGAATTGGTGAAGGTATTTATAAATCTGTGAAAGGATAACATAGTCATTGTAGTGTGCTCCTTACAGGGGGCATGATCAAAGGGTTTGGAGATATGTATACATTGTTCTCCTGAACCTAAAAGGAAATAATTCCTTTTTCCCATACTTTTCAGTGCTCTTTGGATTTGCCCTCTCTTTTGTGCTGGTTGATAGCCAGCAGTGAACTGGTGCTCCAGTTTGGTGTGCTGAAGCTTCTCTCTTCATTGCCAGCACACCCTACCCAGGAGGGACCAGCACTTTTTCAGTGTTTGCTTACCAACCCAGCTACCTAAGTTATAATGCTAAAAGAAAACAAACATTTTTAGTTTGTAAAATGTTGTAACCCTGTTTCTAAGGAATTTTGGAAGACCTGTGCAGGTTAAAATGAAATTCTCCCAGTGCATACGTGAGTAGCTTGCAGTTGAAAAAAGGGTATTTTGCAACATTGTGTGCTTAACTTAGAGACTGTCAAGTCAAAGGGTTGTTGCTGAGTTACCCCTTAGCCTGTTTATTTCTTTACCCGAATGTGGTGCATGAAAATAGGCATTTTCTTTCCACACGGCCTGATTACATTTAGAACTAGCCCACTGGTACTTCGACTGACTTTCAAGTAAAGATTAGGGTTTTACAGACATTTAGGTATAATTTTCAAATTTGTTTGAAAACTGCTGCCCAAAATTACATTTCTGTCAGTTAAAAAATAGTTTGCACATGTTAGAGCCACGTGGCTTCTCAGTCTTGCCTTAAGAGGGAAAAAAAACCCAACCAACCAACCAGTTTCTCCTCTTCTCCTCCCTTCCCTCCCCCCCCCCCCAAAAAAAAGCTCATAAAAAACAACACAGTTGATGAAGAGTTGCAGATTTGCATCAAAATTCCGAAGTACCATCTGTGTACTTAAAATTGACATCTTTATATTTTCTAAACTGAATTGGTGAATATCACAGTGTTCTAATTAATGTGCTGGAGCAGGTGATATGTTTTTGATGTTAAATACACAGGCCTGAAATTGCTGCCAATTTGAACTGATGCACCCAAAATGTGAAAAAAGCATATGTGCAGGATATATAAAACCTAAGCCAGAAAGCTGAGGGTGTCCATTTGTCAGAGAGGTTATCTGTCATGACTGGCAGTCCATCCAGTTAGCATTGAGACTTTGCATGGGAAAACCCGAATTATCAGGTAAATCACTAAGGAGGGAGGAAACTCAGAAAACAGAGCTCTGACTTGGCTTGATTTTTTTAGATGCAGACAAATGTTTTCTTGGTGTTTGTTTTATGACTGTTGTACTAAGTGTGTTTATAGAATGCCTTTGCTCCTCTGAACAAGTCTGACTCTGATAAAAGGATTTGTGCTGTGAAAAGCAGGAGTTAATTAACACCTCTGGGCTGGAGGAGCTCTAGCCAGATTGTGATGCACTTCTTCCTTTCTAAATGGAGCTTCTGTTGGGACTTGCATCCATTTATGTGCCCACTGATGGACTTGCAATGGTAAATTGTTTCAATAAACGAATACAGGCCAAGAGAGAAACTCCCAAGGGAGTGGGAACAAGTAGTTCCCAACTACAGGAGCAATGTTGCAACTGCTCTGTTTACCTAATCGCTTGATGCTTGTTTTCCTAGAGAAACAAGGGAGAGGTGGCGTGCATAAGCAACTCTAGCTACAAGGAAAAGCCAGGCTTTGTGGATTTTGACTATTATTATTTAACGGATTTATCTTAGAAGCTTTTAAAATTTGTTCTGAGAAAAGTATACGCTGACTTCACGGCCTTACATCTGAATGCATCAAAATGTGAAGATTGATCAGTGCAAACTGATGCCTGAAGCTGGGAATGCATTTCTTTTTTATTTTTCCCTAAAAATTTTCGAACATCTGTAATTCTTTGTTATTTCTGTCATGATCTGTAGTACTTGCAAACTAGATTGTATTTGTTATCATGTAACTCAAGTTGGCAGGGAGATGGGCAAGCCCTAGGCAGGAAGTATTATGAAAATTTTAGATGGGTGGCAGCATGAAACTCCCACAGCTGTTTGGAACAAGATAAGAATGTGTCATACGATAGCTTCATGGACTTGGGAATAGTTTAGAAACAATTGAATGTTTGGGAATAAAAGCGTGGAAAAATCATTCTGAAACTGCTGAAGAAAAGAAATGATGTAGATGTTTCACAAGAGGTAAGAGTGATTGTTACAGCTTCTTCTCTGAGAAGTTTGTAGAAGTTGTAGGTGAGAGTTCTGTTATCCTGTGCCTCACTTATGGAAACAGAAATGTGGCTAGAAACACTGATGTGAAAAAGCAGGTCTTGTGACCAGGTGCAGATTCAAAGGCTGATTTTCTGATCTGGGAAACTGGTTCTAATCTGTGGAGATCTCTGCAGCAGCAATAACTCAATGTAGATAAATACCTGTAGCAACAGGTGCAAGCAAAGTGCAGACGTTGACCAATTATATTTTATTTTTTTAACCTGATACTCTTTCAAAAGAATTTTTTTGTTTGTTTCTTGTGTAATGTGAATATCACTGAAGAGGGCTGACTGGGAGATAAAATATTTTAATGTTATCAATACTGAGATCTGAAATCAGAATTAGTATCAAATTATTCTTGTATCTGTGCTAGACTTCTGATATCACAATTTCTAAGACAGTTTTTTGTTGTAAGTGCCAACAGAGAGTTTGTACTATGGAGAACACACTAGTTGTTTTGGGAGAGAAAGCTTATGATGAACCCTTGTAGTCTGGTGTGTGTTAAGGTGGTCTGAAAGCTAATACTAACCTTTAATTCTTTGAACAGTGTTTGCATTTTCAGTAATATCCTTCTTAATTACCTTTAAGATTGTGAATTTATATTCAGAAGGATAATAAACAGAATGTGGCAGCTTGGATAATTAAATAGTGCACTCAAGATGATTACTAATTCAAAAATTCATCTTCCTTTCAATAATGCAGTGTGACAGATGACCAGTGAGTTTATGTGCATAGATGTATCAGAGGAAGAGGGAAAACAAAAAGATTGTTCGTCGTAATTATTTTGTCCAATTTGGTTACCTTTACTTAAGCATCCTATCCTGTAAAGTGTAAACTAGAGACTAATCCTTCAACATTTGCAAGATATATGCCTTAAAAAAAAAAAAAAAGGTACTTTTTAATGCAGTGAACAAGAAAATAAATCCAGATGTGTGAAATGGTCAGAGTGTGGAATGTAATAAATTAATCAGCTAAGACAGTGAGTGAAACGTGGTAACACAGACTGAAAGGCAAAGGGCATCACTGCGTGTATTGTCAAAACAAATAATGAAAGGTTTGGGAACAAAGCAAAAGGAGAGGTACTGAAGTGATTGTGTTTACATCTAACTTTATTTAAACACTTCTTCTGTAGAATAATACTGCGAGGTGACCTGCAGCTTTTCAAGCTTTTCTGTATGATACTGTGAAATGTACTGTGTAACTGAGATCTTGATAGTCAGCCTGAAATCTTTGGAAGTAGAAGGTGGAAGGCATGTATTCAGCATTTGCTGAGACTTAGGCTTCTTTAATCCTTTGCTTCCAAACTGACATCTTCTAAACCACTGTTTGTGAAAGAAAACTTTCATTGATGTAATAGACAACAATTTTCAAAATGTCTTTTACTGCTGCATGTTCAATTTTTTCAGAGCAAACTTATTTTTGCAGAAGGCATTAAGGCCCACATGTATATGTGTGGGCATTAATGATTAAAATCTGGTTGCCCGAAAATATCTCATGGGCACCCGGCTCACCCAGAGTCTCCCAGTAGAATGGGAAGGATAGCACTGAGTTCCTGAGCTTCAAGAGTCTTGTTTCATAGGGAATTTTTCAGAAAATTTTTCTCTTAAAATGCTTGAAGTCTGGTTGGTACTATGGTGAGGAGGAATAGTCAGATGTGGTCACATTATTCTCTCTGGGATAGGATCATGGAATATCCTGAGCTGGAAGGGCCCATAAGGATAATCAAGTCCAACCCACCTAGAGCAAGATAGGCTGCAATGTACTTTATTTCAGCCCAGCCAGATACAGCTTTTGGCAACACCTGAACTTTCTTGTGTAATCATTAACTTCTGTGAACTTCCGTGTGGTTCAGATGGACTCCAGCTGTCTGTATTTTCAGTTAATTTGTAAGTAGAAGTTCTTTTCACTACAGAAATCTCCAGAGCTGTGATCCTTCAAAGACAGAGTAATGACTTTGTTTCTCTCATCTTCACAGGAACTGATATTCAATGGCTAGAAACAGAGGGGACAAGTGGCTGAAATGAATATGACTGCTATTCTACAAGAGATCTTGATTAAAAGGTCACAACAGAAGAAGAGGACTTCTCCTTTAAACTACAAAGAGAGGCTTTTTGTACTTACAAATTCTATGTTAACATATTATGAAGGTCGAGCAGAGGTAGGAGATACAGATTTATATGACAGGCTGCCTTTGTTTGTTCTTTTGCTTTTTTCTTTTTCCCTGTAGGGTATCATACAGTCAGGGAATGGATAAGGTGGATGGCAGTGAACATAAACCACTGATTCCATTTCTCTTATTTATAATTTATGTTTCCTGAAGTGCAGATTATGTATCTGGTAGTGTAAACTAATTTCTAATTGGGGCAGTAGTGCATGGCCAGGATGCCAATAACAAAGTAAAAGATGGTTGCTAAGAGCTGTTTTCTTTCTTATCTTTAATTGTTTTATTTCTGGATCTTTCTGATGGAAGGGTCTTGGCATAATTTTACTGCTGGCATTTGTCACTCACTGTTAATAATTATTTCCCAAGTGGTTACAGCATCATTTTTTCTGAATATGGCATGTTGGATATTGTGCTAGAAAGGCTTCTGTAAGAAATTTACATTTTCCCTACTAATGGGACATTCTTTAGTTTTTCAGTTGATTCTCACACAGGATTTTCTGTACGGTATGTTCTCACTGAAGAGTTTGTTGTAACTTTGCTATTGCCCTTCTTTGGCTTCTATCCATGTGTAAACTTCTTTTACATGAGTTTTGGAAGATATTTCAAATAGACTTCCTTACACTGCTATGGAAAAAGCCTTGATTGTTTTTCTGCTCCAAATTGGGCTGGCCAGCCCCAACTTGTATGTGGCAGTGAGACTGTGAACTTCCTTCCACATCTGTAAAGTAACTGGCTTCCAAATTCTAACAGTAGCATGAACATGTGGTAGGCACTACAGACCAAGTTCACTAGGGATGGGCTCAATTAGGATGGATCCTGCAGCCTAGCGATTGAAGTGAAGCTGGAAGCAATTTCTTTCGCAGCACTAACAACCCATCTCTATGTAAATTTAATGTAAATTCAGTTACGTGACAAGTCAGCAGTGTATACTAGGCAAATCTTCAGACCAGCTTTTTTCAGAGGAGATCTGGATTCAGTTTCATCAGGATCATCTGTCTCTGAAGTATCCCATCACGCAGTTAGTGCTGAGGGGTCACATTTTCCATGTAACAGAGCCTGCCTTCCAGATTTGTCATGGTGAAGACAGCAATTAAAATGGCTGCAATATCTAGAAGAGCTTTTGCTACACACAGGGTAGCTGTACAGTAAATAAAATGTAATGGAGATGTCTCTGCACCTCTTCTGTTAGATGCCTTACCTCTGGTGAAGAAGTCTGTTATAGTGTGGTTCTCTGCTAGAGCCAGGGCTCACCACAGAATTGAGCTTTCTTACTGGAGGATTACAGCAGACTCTTGTAGCTGCCTGTTACATCTCACCCAAGCATAACACAGAAAGTGGTTTTTGTTGGTCCTTTACTCTGCCATTTTTCTGCACGTAGCTTGTATGCGGTCAAGGATTAAAAACAAGAAACAGATTTCTGTATTTGTTGTGTATTTTTCACTGACTGCTGCAGTAAAATATGCATTTACTTTAGAATACAACCAATCTTCCTTTCCCTTTCCTTCAAAGAAACAGTAGGAGAAAGCTAAGGAAGCCCTCTGGAACATGTCTTGCATGCTTTTTTTTTTTTGTGTGTGTATGAGCCTACATTCAGTCCAGGCAGAACTGTTACAAACAGGTTTTTCAGGTCTAGTTGTTATCTTTCAAGAAGTCACCACTTCCAGCTTTATACCACCTTCACCCTGCAGGTTGATACCCTGCAGCCTCCAAGGTGGATCTGTCTGAGAAGAGGCTTAAACTGCAGGTTTGCTTGCAGTGAGATGGAGTAGGACATCGTGTCCTCAGCTGTGGGGACAGTAGCTTCTTGAAATGTTCCAGTTTGAGGTCGGGACTGTTGGTATGAAACTACATACTACACCTACACAGCCCAGCTGTGGAAAGAGACAAATCAATTTCCTCCCTGTCCTCACCTTGCAGCACCCTCACCCTACTTGAGTTGGCCCTGGCATTTCTTGGGCTCTGCGATGCTCTGAAGGCATTTTTCATCAGCAGAAGGATGCTTGGTGTGTGTTTGTTTTTGCCAGGTGAGCGTTATGCTAGGTTAGGAAGCTCCATTAGCTCCATGTAGGATCTGATGTGCCAGAGACAATGTCAGGTGGTGGAGGAGAACAGAATGCTCCAGCTGTTGGCATCAACGAGTTGTCAGACTGGCTTAGCCACAGCATACAGCTTTACAACCCATGCCTCCAATCCGTTTTCATCTTCAATGTGCCTCCCACATTAGGTTCTTTTAAACATTAATCAGCGTTCTGTTTTATAGAGTGTGTCTGAAAATAATGAGCTCTGATCATAGAGGAGCATGCAGTATTTCATGTCAGCAGTACTTGGGCTGTTTGAGAACTTACTGCGTGACTAAGATCTCTGTCATGCAGCAGTAGTTATTCCTTTGTGTCACTGAGCAACTGAAATGGAAAAAGGTTGAGGGTTTTATTCATCTATTTTAAGCCAATGTTGGTAGTTGTAAATCTGTATTAACAGTAAGACAGCTGTGTATTTTGGCTGAAGCAGTTTATGTGAAATGAAAAAAGTAATTGGAAATGAAAGTCGTGGTTCCTCTGAATAGTTGGATGTTTATTGCTGAAATGAAACGTGACTTACTGTTTGAACATAAAGATATGGCAGATAAAGGGTACGTACAGACTAGTCTCTTTTCAGGGCTGACAGTGGACTTACCTTACCAATCTGACCTGTTGGTCCTTTACAGAAATTCAGACTGTTAAGATAAGTAAGGAAACCAAGGCCAAGAGAACTTCACAGCATCATTTTGGTCACATTGCTGCAGTGGGAGCAGTCAGTCCAGGGTGCTGAGCTCTGCTCCTCCAGGCAAGGATGTGATTCCCAGCATGGTCACTGATAACTTTTTCAGTTTTGACTTCTACTGGGTACCTGGCAGAGAGAGTTCAGGAAGTTCAGGGTTTAGGTTCGTGTAAATAATCGTATCACTTATATTATTATTAACATTTTTTCTTAATTTATTTTATTAAGATTCAATGTTGTTAACCAGATAAGTCAGTACTCAAAGTGTGGGCAACCTGGGATTGTAAATGGAGAAACAGAAGAGGAGACTTGATATATCTGGTGGCAGAAGTGGAACATTTATGACAACAAAAAGCAGTCAACCACAGAAAAACGTTGTTCATGTAAATACTTCTGGGAGATCTCATTGACACCCCCCCTTTCCCAACCCCCCCATTCTCTGCATCCAGTGGTAGGAGTTCACTTGCTCTTTGACAACAAACTGCACAATGTATAAGTACTGTTCTCTATTTTTCTTTGTTATTTATTTTCTTTGTTATGTATTGCAAAGTGCTGTATGTCTACTTGGAGCATTAAGTGATTATCTCACAAGCATGACTGCTAGCAACAGGGTAATTGTTTTAGAACTAGTTCATAACCTGTTTAAAACTTAGCTTTTCATGCACTTTAAAGCAACCCAGGCACTCTGTCATTTTTGCATGGTGGTGCAATGTAGCTATATTGAATTTGGAACTGCACTACAGTCTTTAGAGGGAGAAATGGAGCTTCTTTGTCTAGATGTACTGTTGGAACATGAGTCATAGAAGCAGCATATGGGTTATCAAATCAATAGAGCATAGCTACAGAATCAGTGAAGAATATTTGCTTTAAGGCCGTTTAAAAAGATGGACGTTGAAAAGCTTGAGAATAAATATACATGAGGAACAGATTTGCCTGAAATGTCACAGAGATGAATTTTTAATATGTTGCCAGAAGACAGAAGTATTGTTTTCAAGCTAGAGGTGGTTTCTGGTTTTGGCTTTTAGGCCAAAATGGTGAAGTGAAAATGTTGGGGAAACACCATTACTACAGTATAAAATTGTGCTAACAGTAATGGCAAGGATAGAAAAGGCAGCATTAATCTTGTCTGTTTCATGAAGTCTGCAAGGGTTAATCGGCAGCCCTTGGGGAGAGCATTTTCTGCCCTTTTCTCTTAGCATTGCAAAAGTGGCTAATGAGGTCTGAATGAGATTGATTTCATTCGTGGTGAAGTCAAAAATTAATCACAGTAAGAAATAACTGAAATGGCCTCTAAGTAGAGAGTACTGATCATGACGTATAAAAATAAGGAGATGTACTGCTGAGTATTATAAAACTGTTTACCCTACAGTCAGTAAGATTTAAGATATGTACAGTGTTCTCATGTATGCATTGTAGACTTACCAAACCAGTTTTATAAATAGATTTTTTCAGACAGTGGTAGTGACATCTGTTAAGAAGTGCATGGCTCTGAGTACAGTTGAACATTTTCTGTCAAATGTGGCCTCCTTCTTGTATATTCAACTTCAAATGCACTGGTTCTTCTTTTTGGAAATGTTGTGCATTTGTTCTCCCCACTGGCTGTCTGGAAAATCAAGACTTGGTTCTTATCTAGAAGCCTACCTTATCATAAAAATAGGAAATACTGCTGTAAGTATCAGCTGCATGGTTTTAATTGAAAAGAATACTCACTTTACAGCTCCACTGGTGGACAGTGCAAGGACAGGCCAGGTACTCCTTCATGGAGTGATCATTAGCTGCTGTCAGAACAGCATCTTTTTTTCCTCTTGGGCTAGCCAACAGGGCAAACCACACAGAAAGAGCAATTCAAGCTGCTCTAACCCTCAGAATGGTCCACAAGTCCAACAGCTTATGCTATTTCTACTTGTGTGGCAATAAGCTGTACTACTGTGAATTCTTTCTCAGCACATGGTCAGAAGATGCATCTGAGCTGTATGATGTTATGGCAGTCAAGTCAGCTTATTTCTGTGTTACAGGACAGCTGTGATAGCAGGTGGTGTGTACTTTGCACAAGTTTTAACCAGGTTGTGCTGGTGAAGCAGCTCGCTTGAACTAAAAGCGCTACTGCACCTGAGATTTGCACTATAGATAGCATTTTGGTTGAAGGAAAATCTTTGAGGTGAGGACAAGATGATAACGTAGGTGTTGAACAACTTCTTGCCACTAGTGCAGTTGAAAGAATCTGGCTTGTGCAAGCGAGCTGTCCTGCCAGCTTGCTGTTTTGAAAAATTTCCTGTTGATGTTGCTCATGGGTGCAGTGCTTCCACAGAGCTGACACAGATCCAGCTGTAGCTTCATCAGGTAACAATGTGCTGATTGCTAGTCTCTTTGTACCTGTGGGAGCTGTGGAGTGCTTCCATTTGCTGTGGTGTTTTTTCCCCTCTCAGCCTCCTTTGCAGTGATAGTCTTTAGCTTGGCAGTGTGCTGGTCTGTGTGGTTTATTTGCTCCCTCCCACACACGAGCTCTCGTTAACCTCTCAGGCCCACACTGACTTGCACTGACCTTCAGTGAAGCTTATGAGCATGAGCTTAGGCATGCAGAATTGCTTTAAACCTTAACATATTCAATGTTCACTCACTTTTGGTGTTTGGGATTGCAGTTTGCAGTAATAGGATGTTCAAATCAACGTTTGCATTTTCAAAAGAGGTAGACCAAATTCTGACAGGATGCTCTCTTCTTCTCTGGCACTAGTGGTATTTGCCATCAGGATCAGTCCAGGGTGAAAACAGTCTTGCATAAATAGCACAACTATTGCAATGAACAAAACCAACCAGCATTTAAGTGACAAATGCAGAGGGAAGAAACTTAAATGTTCTTGAGAATTCCTAATTTTGAAAGTCTCCTCTAGGGAAAAATGGTTCTTCTGAATGAGTTTTACTTGGTTCTTGTAATTTGAATAGAGAAGAGACAGAAGCTACTGACATGACTGTGGTGATATTTTAAGGAAGGAAAAAATAACCCACCCTAATGCTGTAGGTTTCAGGATAAAATTATGTGGCTGTATTTCAATGCTACTTTTGTGCAAAAGCTTCCTTTGGAACATAACCACAACATCGAGTTACAAAAGCCTATACTAATTACTTTCCTTTCAGTTTTTAAATAGAGATTAATGTGTATCCATTCTACTGTTGCTTATTCATTTTTGCAAAATCTGTGTTTAAATACAAAGAATGTGAATAGTCACTCTTTCTAATTTATTTGTATAATGCCTCTGTAGCAACTACAACCATTGCTTTTACATCTTAGCGCTGTTTGTTAGATAGTTGATTTTAACTTATTTTTGTGCTTAATTAGACAGAAATCAAGGCAGCACATTAGCATGTGACTTAGCAAGCGTGTAGGTGACTGATCAATGGATATTCGTGAGGTTATAATTTGACAAGCAGGCTTACAGGTAGGTATTGCCATATCAGCAAAGGTGTGTTGCTCCTGTGGATCCCCATGCTTTGGTAGAATAGCATGTTTGTGAGATAGCCACTTCTGATCAGCCACCAGCTTTATTTTAGGAAATGAGGTAGGGCAAGAAGCAGGAACTAATTGTTCAAAATACAGCTGCATATAAATCTGGACAGCATTTTGAGCTATAGAGGTGAGCAGAAAAGAAGTCTGTGTTCTGGAACAGAGGCCCAGAAACCCCATGTGACGAGCAGCAAGGAAGCAGCAGGAAAGTACCTAAGAAGGAAAATGTCACAGAGAGGGTCTGGATAGCCTGATGACTTCAACTCTCCTCCCTTCTTGGCTCAAGTTGCCCAGGTTTAGAGTTCAGACTGCTGTAGGTCTGCTGAAGGATGGCTGAAGGAAAGGTATCACTCTCCAGCAGGACAGAGCAAAGACTCTGTGATCGAAGGGAAGAAAATAGGGCAGAAGTATTACAGCTGGGTTAGCCAGACTCAGAGCTCTGTGAGGATGTCGCAGGAAACAAGGAAGCAAATGCTTGTCTGAAAGAACCTTGAAGCTAAGTGCTGTTTGTTTAGACAGCTGGAAGACTGTATGTAATTTAGGGCCTGATCTGGATGGGGGACTGGCTGATTTATTTTGCTTCCTTCTCTCTTATTTGCACTGCTACCTGATGTGAATACAGCAATATAACAGAGCTGTAATTGTGTATGTTTGACTGACTGATCTCAGTTGCAGGAAAATAATAAATTGCATACAATGTACTGCAGCAATGGCTAGGCAGTTTCATCAGTGCCAGTAGAGAATTTATTTTTCATTTGTTTGTTTTAGTTTTGGTCTTTGCTGGTGGTTGGCATCTGCTGCGCAACCAGGCAACTGTAAAGATTTCTCAGTTTCACAGTCTGCAAGACAGGGTTTAAGACTTTCTCCTTCTCACTGAGATTTGTTTGCATTATTTTTTTCCTCTCAAAATTCTTCCCATGAGTCTGATCTTGGATCAGTTCAAGCTATATGAGAACAATAATCACCTCTCACTTTTATCTCAGTTATAGCCATTTCAGAAAGGTGGGCAGAATCAGAATCATTTGAGTTGGAAGGGACCTTTAATGGCCAGCTAGTCCCACTCCCCTGCAATGATCAGGGACCCGTAGAGCTTGATCAAGTTGCTCAGAGCCCCGTCCAGCCTGACCTTAGATGTCTCCAGAGATAGGGCATCTTCTTCCTCTCTGGACAACGTGTTCCAATGCTTCTGCACCCTGGTTATCAACATTTTTTTCTCATATGTAATTGAAATCTCTCTTCTTCTAGTTTGAAACCGTTTCCCTTGTCCTGTCAGTACAAAGAGTCTGTCCCCTTCTTTTTCATAGCTCCCCCTTTATGGTAAAAATACTTGATACTTGCTTTTCCTAGAATAATTTAGAATAATTTAAAAAAGAAAAACAAAAACAAAAAAACTTAAAGGGAGGCAGTGCGTATTTTAACATGACTAATGCACTGAAAACATAAGAGATAGAAATCTGGCTATCTAAAAACCAGCTACAGTATTACTATATTTATACAACCGGTAATGAGATGACTTGGGTTAAGATGCTTCTCCTGTTGCAGCTGCAGTCATATCCAGTGCTTATTGTTAATGGCAAGGATATTTAAGATAAATATATAAATTTAAAGTTATGTAAGCATCCTGCATTTGACTTTGGAGAATATTCTACAGAGAAATAGGCTCAGATGACTGCTGGAATAATCAGGCTTTCCTGAGGTTTCCCAGCATTGCCAAGCAGCTCCATAAAAGGAGATGTAATGAAGGCAGAGACCTTTGGATACGTTAGGGGTCACAAGTTCCCTAGGTTACACATTAATGACCTCATGATTTCCTGTGTGAGAATTAGGAAGGAAGAGAGAAATAGTGTGAAGAACAAGAGTAAGAAACAGAAATCATGGGTGAGACAGAAAGTAGATATTTCTTGACAGCAGGATTGACTTCTGTATATTTTTGTGGGTTTTTTTGTTTGTTTATTTTCCCAAAGTGTCCTTTGTACTGCTTAACCCCCATCCCCACTTTGCTGAACGTAAACAGCGTAATGCCTTCGTAAACAGAGAGGACGTGCACTGAAGAAACCATTTTCTCTGACAGTGGGAACATGGGTTTCTTAAGAATTTGTAAAGCTACTATCTTCAGCCGAGTTGTTGTTTCAAGTGTGTAGAAGATGAATTATCTATGCTTCTTATCTCACAGATATTTGTTGTCTTCCTTTAAGATTTTTTTTTTGTATAGGAATTTCATAATCATGTACTTTTACCATATCTGATGGTGTATTTCTAGTGTTACAACTTTTGATACTACTGTATTTTATTTAAAAAAATAGGAATGGCTTATTCTTTGCCCTGTGGCAGTAGAGTTGCTTCCCTTTTGTTATTTTCATCAAGCAAATATAATTTTAAAAGCAACAAAAAAGACACCACTATCCTTTAAGGTGGCTTCGAAACACATGCTTTTATCTGTTTGTTATCCTTATTGGTATACACCATGTGTACCTCTATTACAATTTTAACCATTTTTCCTTTCCTTTTCCTTTCCATTTTTCCTTCAGTAAGCATCCTCTAGAGGCATATACTCTGCTTTGGTAGGTCCCTTGTGTTTACAGACCATTTGATTTTCAAATCCTCTGTGAACACTTCTATCCAGAGAGCATGTGTGAATGTGCAAGTGAAATACTGCCCCTGCTACAGCAAATCCAACTTTTTCCTACTGTGCTGGGCATCTTCCTCTAAGAACAACTGCAAAAAACTACAGTCCTCTTTACACTGTAGTTTTGCACTGCATTATTATCTCTTACAATAATCCCATCTCTGTCACTTGTTGGAAAGAGTGGCTGTTGGTGGCTCTCTCTTGGCTGGCTCATGTCTGCCCCTCTACTTCCACAATAGGTCAGGGCTCAAGCTCTCACTTGATCACACATTTCTTGACTGCTCATGCCTTGGTCTAGAGCATGCCATTTGGCATTCATAATAAATACGTTACAGTGATGGTGTGCAAAAAGTCCCACTGTAAGAGGAAATTGTTAAAATGGGGGTGGAATGCTAATGGTTTTTTTGGCATCTTTCTTGAGTCATTCCTTCTTGCTCATGTGCACAACAGTTTAATTGTGAGAAATGCTAAACTAAATCACAGCTGCAGACCAGACAATTTGAAAGCTGGTGGCCATTAATAACTGTTGCTCCTGATGCAATCTGGAGCAGTGCACTTGTGTTTAATTTCACATATGCAAGGTTTTTAATTTTTTTTAAATATGCAAAAGTAGAATAACGTGCTTTCATTAGGCTTTATTTGCTGAACTGGATTTTAAAGAGGGTCAGATTTCTATTGGTTTAGTGTAGCACCTTATGGGAATGCAAACCGAGCCTCCTTAAATCATGAAAGTATACAAAGGGATCACTTAAGGAATACCAATATTAGAATGATCTGCTCTGTGTATCAGGAGCTTTGCTTTATTTTAGTTAATATATTTTTCCAAAGCGCTGGTTGGTTTTTCTTGGTTTCCTGTTCTTTATCTTTTATCCTAGCACACATATGCTCTTTTTGAGCACTCATTGGATGCCAGAACTGTCCTGAAAACCTGGGAGCTGTGGAGGAGGAGAGGCTTAAAGTAATACAGCCTGTTCCTCTAATGAAAGTCTGTGACTCCAGACAGGAGAAAAAAACAGAAAACATATCTCTTTCTGTCTCACCACCACAGTTAACTGCTAGATGGGATCCACAAAATACATGATAGCATTGCATGCTATCAGCAATGATTTGAATTCTTTTAATGTCTCAGTAGAATGTCTAATGCCTAATTATTGTTGCAGTTTGAAAAAAGCTCCGTTTTTTCTTTTTTTTTTTTTTTTTAATCTCTGGTATTGCATGATGGTTACAGCTTTATCTGAATTCAGTTCCTGCCATTCTTCCTGATGCTGACCATCACGAGCCTGAATTTTTCATGCGTGTTTCTCTGTTTTCTTCATAACAAACTTATGAGTTGGAATACTAAATATGTTTTAAATGCTGAGGAGGCTCCTCTGTTTTTTCTGGATGGTGCTATGAGGGTGTTGTATTATGAGGGTGGCAGAATCACCATGACTGCACAGGAAGCGGCTCTCCCCTTTTTGTTTTCAGTTGCATGTTATTGTGCCAGAATTCTGCTATTTGGGCTGAAATTCTCATCCTCAGGAGATAGGAGGGGAGCTGAGTGGGGATTAGAGCATCTCCAATAATTCACTAATTACTAATTATTTCCACATTGCCTGAACAGTATTCATCCTTCATAAGCTGCATGTTGGACTGCACTTGTTGGATGTACTTTACAGTGCAAAAGTTTAATGTGCGTTTACGTGGGACCAGCCATGAGTTGCTGGCTTTTTTTTTTTTAATATTTTATTCTTATTTTTGTTCTAGATTCCAGTGGAAACTTCCTCTCCCAAAAGCGAGAGGTGGCCCTTATGTTGTCTGTAGATTTCATCACCTTGATTAAAAAAAATAAAAGTATAATTCATATAATCACTCAGGTTGGAAAAGACCTTACAGATCATCGAGTCCAACCTGTGTTGTGCTGGCACGCTCAATCTCTTCTACTTCTCTTAAATAAAAACAGTATAAATAAATTATTTCAGAAAAAGCCAGTTTAAAAACGTCTGCATGTGGGTGGATTTCACTGTTGTTACTTACTGCTTTTACTAGACTGAAGCACAGTACAAGCTACCCCCAGCTGTTGTTTCCCCGAGAATTGTAGAGTCGTAGAATCATTTGAGGTAGAAGGGACCTTTAAAAGTCAACTGATCCAACTCCCTTGCAGGGACACCTAGATCAGGTTGACCTTGCTTCTTCAAGACTTCTGCCAGCCTTGGTCAAAGAAAGTTCTTTCAGCACAGACCTCAACTTATCCCAAGGACAATTTCAGCCTATCTTCTCCTTTCTACTCTGTCTGAACTTGTTTCGCCTGTGCATTGCAGTTTCTCTGGAAAGCTGGAGGGACACAGGAGTAGCCACAAAACAGTGGGAGCACATTGGCGTCAGAGCAAGCGAGCAGATTAGATGGTGTTGGAACCTTTTTCACTCACCCCTTTTAGTCATAGCTTGAGATCAGCAAGCTGTCCTTTGTAAGTTTCTTTGTAAAGAAGAGTAGGCCAGCCTATTATTATTAAAGATTGGGAACTTTATCTTGGAAAATGTAGTGCCTTCTACTAAGCAGTAGAACTTCTGTGTAGATTTTTGTGCTCTCTTTCTCCTGTTTTTGAATTACTTCTGCAGTTAAAGCTGTATTTCTATTGTAAATGGGAAAGAAAGCGATAAGACTTTGCGAGGGAGGGGAGGGCAGGAAAAGGAAGTTAAATGAGTGCCTGTAGATGAATCAGTCTTCAGCTGTATTTAATATAATATCTTTTTTTACTCTTCTCTTACAGAAAAAGTACAGAAAAGGGTCTGTGGATATTTCAAGGATCAAATGTGTGGAAGTTGTACAAAATGATGGTATTATTCCCTGTCAAAATAAATATCCGTTTCAGGTATGCTCCTTTGGCTTATATAAAATACAGCGCTCTTTTCAACATCAGCAAGCTGCTTGAATGTGACTTGCTTGAAATTACTGTTGCTTCTGTCACTGAAACCATTCTGTGGGACTGTGTAGGAGACAGTTCAGGGTCAGGGCTTGGAAGCCATCCCCCAAAAGCTCTTCTCCCTCTGAACTCCTTGCTCTTCGGAGTTCTGCCTCTGACGGTTGGTCTTTTTCTTTCCCTATCACACTCTGCCTAGGTTTTGATTGGAAAGAGCTGGAGCCTTTGCCTTCTTTTGCGTACATACTGCTTATATCAAGTGTGTGATTACCATTAATTTATATAGGCATAAGAAAATCAAGATAAACCTTATTGTATTTTCTTTCATTGTGATCCAAATGGAAATAAGTGTACTATATGAGTGTATTTATTGGTGTTTTGGTTTTTTTGTGTGTTTTGTCTCATTGGTGTTTTGTTTTTTTTTTCCCTCGCAGGTTGTATATGATGCTAATACACTTTATATTTTTGCACCAAGTGCACAAAGCCGGGATCAGTGGGTGAGGAATCTGAAAGAAGGTAATGAAAACTGCTTGCACTTCATATCTGGTATATTTAGATAACTTTGCTAAAGCTGTGTGCTGGGTCTGACTAGGATGGCGTTAACTCAGTACATACTTCTCTTACTAAGCTCTTGCTATCAGCCCACAACTTCTCACTTTTCCTCTTTCTATTATTTTCCCCTGTCACAGTGTGTGGGTGCTTTGCTGCCGGGTGGGAACAACTCACCACAGGATAGAAAAATAAAATAGTGAAACTTTTTTTTTAAATTTCTTTTGAATTGGGCCAGATTGTCATTTGTATATGCAGTATTTGATGATGGGTATTGGGCACACAGAATCGTAGAGTGGCTTATGTTGGAGAGGGACCTTAAAATCATCCAGCTCCAACTCTCTGCAATGGGCAGGGCTGCCACCTACCAAATCAGGCTGCCCAGGACCTTATCCAACCTGACCTTAAGTGCCTCCAGGGATAAGGGCATTCCCAGCTTCAGTGGGCAGCCAATGCCAGTGTCTCCAAACACCCAGACTAATTTCATTTATTTTGTGTAGTGTAGTCTCACTGCAATCAGAATTTGAATCTATGCTTTTCTATAACATGTAAAGCATCCAAAAAATTCATTCAAGCTAGTTAATGACA
The DNA here is from genome assembly GCF_019238085.1 of Lagopus leucura. Lineage (NCBI taxonomy): Eukaryota > Metazoa > Chordata > Aves > Galliformes > Phasianidae > Lagopus > Lagopus leucura. The sequence goes on from NW_024962264.1 coordinate 45,989,138, forward strand.
TTACTCAAAGGTTTTATTTGACTGTAGCTAGCCAGAATGAGGTACCTGTTGATGGTCTAACACTGAGGGGACATCTCCACTGAGGTATGATTCTGATTATTGCTGCTGTAGTGAATAAAGATCATTTTCTCAAGAGCCTCTTGATTGCTTTCTGCTGCCATCATTCACAGAGTGATTTCTGAAACTCAACAAGCTTTCAGGATAGGGGTGAGGAGCTTGCTGAACCAACTACAGGCATTGTGCTATGGAATAGTGGTGCATGTCAGCTAACTCTCTCCAGATTGCTAACTGTAGAGGAAATTCTGAGTCATTTGTGGCAGTAACAAAAGGAAAAGAGGCAGCCAGAGTTGCAGTGCCTTCACAGCCACCTGACTGCATTGGGAGGGGGCAGGTGGGTGCCTCGGCCTGTTGTGGTGAGCCCTGGCCCTCTGCCCTTTGGAGGGCAACCTGCTGGTGTAGCTGGTGTAGGCAGGGAGTATAGCACTCTATTCTGTAGTACAGTCTTGTATGTTTCTACAAATTGCACCTGCCATCAGTGTATGTCCTCCATGTAGACTTGTGAGAAGTTCCTCAAGAAAAGCAATGCTACAATAAGGACAGGCAACGAACATTATGCTTAATGTTGAAAGTACTTTAAAAGTTAGGGGCAGTCATGCTTTTTTATTATTATTTTTTGGTTTGTTTGTTTGACCTTTGCTTTTTATTTCCGGTAGGAATAAAGAACAACAGCAATATAATGATAAAATATCATCCTAAATTTTGGACAGAAGGAATTTATCAGTGCTGCAGACAGACAGAAAAATTAGCACCTGGCTGTGAAAAATACAATCTTTTTGAAAATAGTAAGTACATGTGTCCTTACATGAAATGGTTTTGGCATATGATCATGTCATCACACTTGAATGCTGTAGGTAATGGGGAAATTTATAGAGCAGGATGAGTCAGTGACACTGTGCCTAGATTAAATCAAAACATTTTTCATCTCCAAGCACTTGTGTTTAAAAAAAAAAAAAAAAAAAAAAAGTTGTCCTTCCAAAAAACATTTGGAGACATCTGCAAGGAATTATTGAGAGAAATTACACCAATGTGAAAATGATGCAAGAGGGTAACCAGACTTAATGAATTTGCAGACACATAGCTTAGGTTTCCTAGTAGTTTGCAAATATTCAAATGCTGAACCTGATGAAACATCACTTCCAAATACATATTTGGAAGTGACTCTTCTAGCATGTAAATCACAGTCTGTGCTTATTCCACAGTGTGTGCTGTGGCATATGAAGATGTGGAAACATGACCCTCAGTGCAATATTGTTCTGTGTAACAATACAGTAGTTATTTGTTCTTGAACTTGATTCAAGGAATCCTCCTTAGTAAGAGAAGAAATGGCACCAGTGGTCACTACCTGGTGAAATCAGGAGTGCCCCGTTGGTTCCCTTGATCAGAGCCTTGAGTGGCAATGGTTAGGAACTGTGGATTCCATTCCATTCAAAGAGAAATAAAAGATTGCTCTTGGTTGCCTTTATTCTACAAGACCTTTTGAATGGAAAAAAGAAGCACAGGAGACAAAAATACTTTTGGGCCAGAGAAATAATTAAAAACTACCTTTCTATACGACTTTACACATTTCTATACAAAAAGTAGCCATTGATAGGGCTTGCCATGAACACTGCTTACTCTCTGAGCTAGTCTTTTTTTTCATAGGACACTTAATGCTTTTCTGTGCTCTGTTTCTAGGTGTAGTAACGCTGCCCTTGCCAATGCCAGAAAAAAGTATGGTAGGTATCTGTGCTGCTGGTAGAGAGGGTCCAAAAATAAGCACCATGGGGGCTGCCATGCTATGAATGTCTCACACATGCCTAACCTGACCCCGCAGCTCCCTCATGGGACAGTCTGAACCAGCTCAGCCTTTTCCTCTGGGCTGCTCAGCTCATTTACACAACTGTAATAGCAGAGGTGGGGTGGAGGAAAATCAAAGAACGGAGGGGGATGATGATAATTTTGTGTCGTTTTCAGCGAAGGCCACCACCACCTGTTCCTCCAGCTGAGGAAAATGACAATGAAGAGGAGGAGATAGTGGTTGCGATGTATGACTTCCAGCCCACAGAACGTCATGATTTAAGGTTAGATAAAGGTGAAGAATATACAGTAATCGAGAAGAATGACATTCACTGGTGGAAGGCAAGAGACAAACATGGGTAAACATGAGTTTCTTATTTTTCCTTATGATGTTATTTAGGCTGTTTTCACTTTCTAATAGTTTATATTGATTGTGTGTTAACAAATTGCTGAAATTTGCACCAATTCTTTATTCCCACATAGAATCCAATTTAAAAAAAGTAATTCTCAGTAGACTGTGGAGACTGATCACAGAATCACAGAATGGCCAGGGTTGGAAGGGACCTCAAGGACCATGAATCTCCAACCCCCCTGCCACATGCAGGGCCACCAACCTCCCCTTTTAATGCTAGACGAGGCTGCCCAGGGCCCCATCCAGTCTGGCCTTGAACACCTCTAGGGATGGGGCATCCACCAGCTCTCTGGGCAGCCTGTTCCAGCACCTCACCACTGTCTCTGTAAACTTCCCCCTGACATCCAACCTAAATCTCTTCTCCCTCTACTTAAAACCATTTCCCCTTGTCCTGCAGTTATCTGATGCAGAACTGTAAGCTTTTACAGTGATATCTCCTGTCAGACTCTATGGTTTCTGAGTCATAGTGTCAGCAGGCTGCAAAACCTGGTTTGACTGGTCTGGTATTCCTGGTTTCAGGCAATAGGTCATTTGGGAGAATTGTGATTGATGTTCAGATCAACAGGCTCTGAGTTCCAAGCTTGAGTGATCATTACCTTATTTAAAAGTGGATCATTAAGGGTGATCTTTGAGAGAGCTGAGAGCTGCAGTGAGATGCCTTAATGACCACAATGTCTCGACTTCAGTTCTCCCGTGTTTAAATCTTTTCACCTGATTTTAAAAGTGAAACTAACCAAACTGCAATATTGATCAAGTCAATGTTGTGAGCAGTGAAGAGTAATTGTGAGTTAATAGATACAGCAGGGCTGCTGTGGCAGTCTCCAGTGACCAACTGCAACCTCTGACCACAGAACCAGAGGGTCACTTGTTTCCTTTCCTCTCCTCTTGGCTTTGTTGCACATTTCTGCTGACTATGTAACTCTTTAGGTGCAGCAAAGGCTGATGTGGAAATGTTGATGTGGAAATTCATTACTCAGTAATGAGTAGCGCATTGGATAGCTCAGTTAAAAAAAAGAAGAATGACTGCTAGTGACCTCTGGTAATAGCAGAATTAATGCTGTCTTCTGGGCATGTAACTTTGCATCTTTTTGCTTAGAGTATGTATTATATATTCTTTTAGGTATGAAGGATATATTCCAAGCAACTACGTAACAGGAAAGAAGTCCAACAACCTTGATCAATATGAGTAAGTGAACGTTCTATTTAAAATGTGGAATATCATAAAATAAAAGCTGTGCTTTAAGAATTACAATGCATTTTTTTATGTTTTGAAATATTTTTATAAGCATTGAAAATAGTGCTATTTACCGTAGCACCTAATTATTTTAAATATGCATATATATGTTCTGATTCTCCTTGCTGATTTTTTGATGTGATGTATAAAATAGACTCAAGACAGAGATGGTCATCAGGCAAGTAGTTTCTAGAAGATTACTATAAAAAGTAAAAAAACCAAAAACCAAAAAACCTCACAAAAAATGTGAGGCTGCTGGCCTGCTTTAGGAAATGTTTTGCTCAAAAATTAGTCAAATTTCCTGCACCTTATTGGTTTATGTGAGATCTCTCTGGATTTATTTCAAGGCATTTTTATGGGTAAACTCTACAATGTAATAAGGACTGGTTTTTTTTTGTTGTTGTTGTTTTTGTTTGTTTTTTTTTTTTTACATTTACTCAGGTACAGTTCTTGGCCGTTGGTATAAAAAAATTATCGAAATGGTAACTTTGCAATACTTGATTTTAAGCCTTTTACATAAATCAAGTGTTGCAGAGAACTTTTGGTTAGGTGCTGATGTTGTGTTGCAGGTGGTACAGCAGGAACCTGAACCGCAGCAAGGCAGAGCAGCTCCTTAGAAATGAGGTATGGCAGCCTTGTGTACAAACCACAGCATTTACTTAAACCTATTTAAGCTAACATTTCATTTTGGCATGTGCAAATTACAGAACAATTACGAAGGACATGCAGCTTAAAGTTATTTGTGGTATGAAACTGTCAATTTGTTTGCAATTTAGGACAAAGAAGGTGGTTTTGTGGTGAGAGATTCAAGTCAGCCTGGCCTGTATACGGTTTCCCTTTATACAAAATTTGGAGGGTAAGTTTCTGTGTCCACCCTGCATACATTACCTTGCCTGAATTTGTGTGCACGTACACTGAAACTCTTGGCCTGGAGGCAAGGTCGGGAGAAAGCTCAGCAAAGAGGGGAGGGCTGCCAGTTAGAAAACATGGGTTGACATAATATCAGCTTCTTGACTATATGCTTAGGCCTCCTTGGTTTTAATCTAGTGTAGATCTGACCTGCCACTAAAACAAGGAGGCTCTGACATGCTTTTGAGTCTTTTCCTTTGTGCCAGCCTATGTGCTCACAAGGGGAGCTGCGTTGAGGAGCAAGCCAAACTGAGAATTAATTCATGTGGTTAATCTTCAACAAATGATATTGTTTTATTTCCTTTTTTCAGAGAAGGTTCATCAGGAATAAGACACTACCATATAAAAGAAACAGTGACATCACCAAAGCAATACTACCTTGCAGAAAAGCATCTCTTTAACTCCATTCCAGAAATAATTGAGTATCACAAACATAATGCAGCAGGTAGATGGACTGAAATTTTCCTGTCGTTACGGGCTGTTTTGATAAGGAATCTGAGATTATCAATGAAGGCTTTTAGAATTTTGTAGATCTTAAATATAGAAGACTGCACTAAACTGCATTTCACATTTTTTCAATGTATGTAATCATTTGAAAGATTGTGTGCATATATATATATGTGTGTGTGTATGTATATATATATATACATAAATAATGTGTATATAGTTTAATGTAATTTGTATTTATACCCACACCTGCTTGCTATTCCTATTATCAGCTGAGTGTAGTGGCTAGAGACCAGGGCTGAGCTTCTGGTTTTATGAGGACAAGTGGTGTTTTCTTTCCATCAGTACTTTATTTAACACTGTATACGTTGCTCTTTTGCCATTTCTATTTGCTTGTTGTACAGTGAGCAATATCCTTTTTCCCAGCTGATGTCCAAACACAGAACAAAACAAAAGTGTGGCAAAATTAATTTTTGACAGTTCTAGTGCTATTCAGTGCACTCTGATCCACAGCATAACAGAAGAACAGCTTTATTGGATTAGAGAGAAAAAAAAAAAAAAAAAGAGCATTCATTTTGTCTTGTTTCTAATGCTGGTCTTTAGCCCAGAACAGAGAGGTAGGGATAGTACTTCTTTAAAGTACTTTCCAGGTACTTACTAGGTGTTTACTAGTGGGTCACAACAACTTAAAATGATAAAAAGGAAGTAGAAAACACATGTGGCTAACAGCATTTTTTCAGGAAATAAGTGTGAAACCGGAGGGGTTTGTATGTGCAAAATAGAAATGATCAAAAGTAACATTGTGAATATGCATTTTGGGCAGTCTTTCTGATCTGGTTTAGGAAAGAGATGGTCTCTGCTCAGTCTTTGCTGGTGCTGGCATAATTGTAATGCACAAATATTTATGTCTCTCTCTTAACAGTAATGCGGATGCAGCAAGTTAGATTCAGTGAGTGCTCTTGTGTGCTCTTGTAGCCGCTTTGAATAGTCAAAGCAATGAGTTAGCAGAGAACGTGGTCAAAACTGTGTATGAGCTTATGAGTCAGTGTTGTAGTCTGCGGTGAACAAATGGCTTATTTGCTACCTGGCACTATTTCAGAAATAAACAGTCTCTCTTGAATTACCTTTGATTATCAGGTCTTGTTACCAGGCTGCGTTACCCTGTGACCCCAAAGAAGACAACAGCACCAACAACTGCAGGATTCAGCTATGGTAATTGTGTTGTATTTATCTTACATACCTTTTCTGATGATTTTATATGTATAAGCAGCCATGATAGTTTCTAAAAATTTTGGAAGTTTTGTACTATCATTGTCTATTCTCACTAACTAGTGGGTTTAAATTGTACACTGCACAGAGAATTGCCATGGAAAGGCTCCAGAGCCAGTAGCATGTGTGGTGCCAAGGGGCACTGTGTAGAGAAACAGAGCCTGTTCAGTATCTTCCTCCATGTTTTTGTGGACACCTTGGGTTCTGCCTTATTAAAGAGCTGTGCCTTTGCCTGCTTAATAAGCCTTCAGACTTCATACTCAAACTTGTTCCTTTGATCTTTACAGAGGTGGATTTGTTAGTTTGTTTTTTAATGTTTTTAGTGGTCTGTTTTTAACCACAGCAGACCAAGTGACGTGATCAGCTTCTATGCATTGGCAGAGCTTCGTATGATGGGAGCGTGTTGAATCAAGTCTAATAATATCCATATTTATTTGTTGGCTCCAGGAAATCTTGATTTTCACCTTCTGTGTTTGTCAACAGCTGTGTCTAGATGAAAAAATATATATTTTCTTGGTGATATGGATGTACTACATTTTTGTGTTAATTCTAAAAAGTTTTCTCCCTAATTTTCTAGGAAGAGTTTCCCTTCCTCTTCTCTACCAGTTCAGCACATATCCTAAAATAACAGTCAGTGATTCTTGCTCGTTTTGATTTACAGAAAAATGGGAAATTAATCCATCAGAGCTGACTTTCATGAGGGAACTGGGGAGCGGCCTGTTTGGAGTAGTGCGCCTTGGGAAATGGAGAGCGCAGTACAAAGTGGCCATCAAAGCGATTCGGGAGGGCGCGATGTATGAGGAGGATTTTATTGAGGAAGCCAAAGTCATGATGTGAGTTGCTACACAGTGCTTGGGACCTTTATTTTTGGTCTCTGATAGCATATACTGGAAAAATTGCTTTAGGCAGGTGTGTTTTGGCAGTACTGAGAGGTGGAAAGCAATAATGATGCCAATCTTTTCAGGAAACTAACACATCCTAAGTTAGTTCAGCTGTATGGTGTGTGCACACAACAGAGACCCATCTACATTGTAACCGAGTTCATGGAGCATGGCTGCCTTCTGAATTACCTAAGACAAAAACGTGGGGTTTTGAGTAAAGATGTCCTGCTCACGATGTGCCAAGATGTCTGTGAGGGAATGGAATACCTGGAGAGGAACAGCTTTATCCACAGAGACCTGGTAACATCCTATCATGCAATACACTTCGTAAAATTTCTGTTTTTGACCTTATCTATCCAGTTTTGAAGCAGCATGTTTGTAAATATCAGCTTTTATTCTCACAGAAGACTACAAGTAATTTAAGTTGACTCTTTAGGTTCTAAGCAAATATGTAAAGCTGCAGTGTACAGAAAAAGATGATGTGTCTCTCTCTTGAGAAAATAGAATAAAGTCCCTCAAATGTTTATAGAAAGTTGATAGCTAGTTGTGCTGAAATAACTGTGTATATTTGTGCTATTTTTACCACTCCAAAATGCCTTGAGATCATAATTTTTCCTGGTGGCTTTTTACAAAATGTTTTAGTTGTCAAAACAACGCTTTCAGGAGCCAAATGCACAGGCAGCTTTTCTTCTGGGCCATAGTGTCATACACCGATGTGCTTGGTGAATCAGTGAACTTGCTAACAGACTCATCAGTCTGTTGCAATTTGTCCGAGAGACTGAAAGTTTTAATGTAATTCTAGTGATTCTCTTTGCAGGCTGCCAGGAACTGCTTGGTGAATGATTTGGGAGTGGTTAAAGTATCTGATTTTGGGATGACAAGGTATGGCTGAGTGTGCAAACATAATTGTAGTGATATTGGAAAATTTACCTAGCCCTTTTTCTTTTCTGTAAGAGAATACACAAAAAACAAGGTTACGGGTAATAATGATCTTTTTTGACCTCTCTAAGGAACATTCTTATATTTATTTTTCCAGTGCCTTTAAAGATTATTTGCTCTGTAGTGATGTGACTTGTGCCTTCTAAATTATGGAAAAATAAAACTGTGTAGTTTATTCTTTAGAGAATTAAGTGTCTCTGCTGCTTATGTTGAGAATCACAGAATCTCAGGGATTGGCTCTAAACAGACTCCGTAGTCTGACTGGTCTTTTATTAGCATTTTTCTGTTTAAAAACAAAACAAAAACCTCAGAAAAGCAACACAATAGTTGTTGAACCATGACCTGCTTGACTTTTGCCACTTTTCTGTACTACTGCTCTTGCATGTCCCTGTGTCTAAGTTTAGACTGACCAGTGAGAAACAGAGCAAGAAATGAAATATTTTGCATTGTTTTTCTTGTAATATGGGCATTTGTCTTGCAAGTGGCTAAGGCTTGAGAAGACTCCAAGGTAATAGAAAAAGAAACAGTGTCTTGACTGAGACCCTAGTGCGAGTCCAATGTAGCTCATTTTCTCATGTGATACTAAGTCATAGCCTTTAGGTGGCAATACGAGCTACAAATACTCAGTTCCCGATCTAAATAACGATTTGTAGGCTTTGAGGCCAGCTGAAAGACATGATGTTTTCTTTTTAGGTATGTCCTTGATGATCAATACACAAGTTCCTCAGGGGCTAAATTTCCTGTGAAGTGGTGCCCACCAGAAGTTTTTAATTACAGTCGATTCAGCAGCAAGTCAGATGTCTGGTCATTCGGTAAGGTGTTTATCACTGAAACAAAGCACTATTTTTACATTTTGTCAATTGTGGTTAAATTCTAGTTATCAGGTAGTATCACACATCTAAGAAGGAGGTCACGGAAATCATTTGCTGGGGTTTTATGCTTGCATTCAGCTCCGCAGAGGTCATTAGAGCTGTTATGTATTAAAACACATGCTACTAGAATAAAGTTTATTCGGTGATGACATGTAAGTGCTTGTTCTGTAATATGGTTCTCAAACTATTTTTCTTTTAGTAAGCCTGAGTCCAGAGCTCAAAATGAACATTTATTTTAAGAAATTATTTGCTTATTTTCTTAATGTTTATTTAAATTTTTTAGGTGTTTTAATGTGGGAAGTGTTTACAGAAGGAAAAATGCCCTTCGAAAAAAATTCCAACTATGATGTGGTAACTATGGTTAGCCAAGGACATCGCTTGTACCGCCCCAAACTGGCCTCCAAGCAGGTATATGAAGTCATGATGATGTGCTGGCAGGAGGTAGGCACGTTTTTATTTTTGCCTTTGAGTTGAAAAAAAGGTTAATCCAGCAACAACAATCAATCTGTATTGCAGCATTCTTCCTGTAACCAGGGCATCAAGGCCCGAGATCCCAGAAGACTTATTTCTAAATGAACGGTGCCCATACGAGGATAATGGCTGTTGGCTGCTAGGGCAGAAAGAAGCAGGGTGTCTTTTCTGTACAGGTGGTGTGAGAGAGGCATAATAAGGAATTCGAGGATAAGAAGGTTCTCCTTTATCTACTGTAGATAGTGCATAAAGAAATAGGGTGCAGTAGGTGAGATGTAGACCACAGCTGAATGTTTGTAGACAACTTGTAAATTTGCTGCAACAAGAGAGTCAGCTGAGTCAAGTAGAGGGAATTGTTCTGTATAGGGATCAATGTGAGAATGGTTTTAGTTCAGTGACAAATATATACCTTAGGTGAGAAGAAGGGAGGGAGGGGGAAAGTGGGGCAGAGCAGTCAAATATAGTTCTGATACAATTGAGATTAATTGAACACATGCTTTGCACACAGAATGTGGGTGAGAAAATAAAAAGGTACAAGCCTGTTTTCCTGTGATCTAATAGTTGACAGTCTTGGAGCTATATGTCTCTCTCAGGTTTTCAAGTGTACAGCTGTAATGATAACAGCCACTGGAGAAATTTCTGTGAAATAAATGAACTATAAGTTTAGTAATAAAATGAAATAATCACTAAGTTTTAATTGATCATGATTATTTCTGCATACAAGCACTGCTTGCAAAACTGTATTAGTCAAAATAGTCCAGAATTGAGGACTTATTTTGATACTGCCTCACTTTACTAATTGTCACGGAAACATGATATTAAAACAGAAGCCATATGAAAAGGTTAGTTGTATTTCATTAGTTGCTTCCAGTTTTCAGAGAGCAATCAGAGGAACTAGTGATGGAAAGAGCTAAATGATTGATTTTCTAGTTTGTCTTTTCTGCATTGGCTGTTGAGGAGAGTCTGTTCTTTTCCTGTAAGAAAGATGACATGCTGTCTGACATTTGTCTTGATTGAGAAGGTGCTGGAACAAGTAGTTAGTCACCAAACTGACTGGTGAATATCTAAAGCTTACAAAGCAGTTGGTTTATGAAATGAAAAGCAGATTAAAAACTACAGTGTCCTGGAGGGCTGCAAAATAACAAACATGTCTATGGTCCCAAAAGGCTTTTCACAGGAGCCAGGAAATTATAGATCATTAAGTTTTGTTTGTATTTGATAACCTGCTTGAAATCTCCATTAAAATGGACCAATAAATCACCTATGAGATAACTAAATTATTTGTTAACACTCCTTCAATATAGATGTATTTTTAGAATTCATATGAACATCAATTGATTAAAAATGTATTGATTTCATGAGAGGTTATTACCAGTAAAACCTAAGCAAACATTGTGTGAAAGAAGGAATCTTTGCAAATCACAAATGGGGCACTGTATAATCAATAGATATCAAGATGTTATAATCACAATATAATCAAGAGAGTTAAGCAAAGTAGACAACGATAACAAAAGAGAATAAGTGGAAGAGCTTACCCTGTGGCTGAGCTCACCACAAAACACCAAGAGAGGTGATCTCCAGAAGAGATCCTTCCCCTCTGGTAGCCAGCTCTTAAATAGGTCTAGGAGGGGTGCAGCCTGGCTCCACCCCTTCCGGCAGCACAGGTGAATTGCCTTCACCTGTGCTCCTCTGGCTGACTCATGGCTCGCCTCAGGTGATCAATCAGAGGTTCAGGCCGTGACTCAGCAGTTCCCATACAGGCACAAATAATGGCAACATGCAGTCAGTCTTTGTCATAAAATACGATTAACTCTAGATATCTCAGTCCTTGCTTGATCAATTTATTAATTATTTGAGAAGTGTGCAAGGCTTCAAAATTCAGCAGGTAATACAAATTTATTTAGATTGATAAGTGGAGGTAAGGTGCAATTTACACTCGCATTCAAAAGATGTTACATTAACTCTGTCATTAAGGTCAGTAAAGGGACTGTCTCAGTGTACTGTTTTGGTTAAACAAAACAAAGAGGATATTACAACACATAGGGAATTATATGGACAAAAGAATAAATGAAGAATAATATTGCATAAGTCTACAATGCAGTCTCATTGCATTATATGAAAAATCATATGGAAGTAAAAGATTTTGGAGAATAATGCTCAGAATGCTTAGGAGCATGAACAAGTTGCATAAAGGAAGACTGGAATAATATATTGGGGCTGGGGTGGGGATGGGTACGGAGAGAGAAATGAATAAGTGTGGCACTATGCAAAATAATGAATTGCAGGAAAGGTGTAGTCCAGCAGTACATATTATAGTTTTTCACAGCACGGAAATAAAAGTGACACTTTATGAAACTGCAATGCATCCAAAATCTACACGAGAAAATATTTTTTTTTCCACATCGCATTTAATAAAGTGGTAAAGTCACTTCTGCAGAATGATACTAAGACCAAGATTTATCCAAACCAACAAAGCTTTGTTATTTTCTCATCATGGCTGTACATACTTTTGTTTTTAGAAACCAGAGGGACGCCCAACTTTTGAAGACTTGCTCCATATAATCATTGACATTGCGGAGGGTGAAGATGCTTTCTGAGAAAAGGCAATATCAGTACAAGCACAGAAAAGAAACCACTTTCCAGAGATATTTTGTTTTCAAAGGTTTGGTCCTGGATGCTGCTAGATGCTGCTAAACAGTATGGGGAGCCCGTAGTATTTAGTTCAATACAAGGACAGTTTCACATGATTTTGGAAAATAAGCATGGTATCTTCAGCAGCAATAACAGTCTTTGTATTTTCTCTGAAAATTCAGCATTGCGTAGCCAGAAAGTAGTGCTCTTTGTGGAGGAAGAAAGTAAAAATGACCCAAGTCTGGGAGCTTAATTTGCATTTATTGATTTGGGTTCATATACGTATGGTCCATGTTTCTGAATTTCTCTTTACACAGGTAGCAGTAGTAGTCACGTGCATGCTTAAAAAAATGAAGATATCTATTTACTGACATACAAATGTTTCTAGGGATTCTCCAGAAACACTATTCATGGATGTTTCATGACACACCAGGAATGCAAATTTGCCCCTTTCATTTGCACGCAGTAAGTTGTTAACAGCACAGTCTTCAGTTTGTTGTAACACTCAAAAGTGTTGCTTCAGGACTGAGCCATGATGTGCCCTGAGCTATTCTAGGCTGTTTGGTGAACCAGAGACCTTCCAAAGACATTACTCATGACGAATCAGTCCAAGATTCAGCTGGCTGTCAACATACCGTAGTACCTTGTTTTAGATTAATTGTAAAATAATTTATATGCTGTAGGTATTGTAAATATATAAATTTCATGCATTTATTTATATAAACTGTTTTCCCCTTGACATTTTCAAATGCAAGCTTGTCCTACCTTGACTTACATACAACTCTCAATGCATGGGGTTGTAAATGAGAGAAAATGCACTCAAATGTAGTTAAGGAGGACTTATTTTTCTGACTGTCATGTGTATGTACATTGATTTAATCTTTCTATTCTTAACAGACAACACTGTACTACATGTGTATATAAATAAATTGAGTGTTAACTATTATTTGGAACAACATGTAAAGAGTTGCCACTGATTTACTGTCAAGACAGTGCGTCGTAAGCCAAACTCATTGTTCGTGTAAATATGGCATTGTGATTGTCCATGTATATACATGCCTGTGTGTACACATGCTTTCTATTAAATGCATATATTTTTAATATGAATATATATTTAATTGGATTTGTCTGTGTTTAGTGCAGAAATGGTTGAACTCCTTAATACCTGCATACTCTTTCCCCTCTGCTGAAGGCTGACATCTCCTCAGCCTTGCTGAAGTTTGTTTCAATTCACCTAACTTTGGACCAAAGCATCTGAAGAGTATTTGCACTTCAAATTTTCTGTACCAACCTTTTGATTAATTCCATTACATGTGTGCTTTATTTTTTTTCTTCTGCCACTACCTATGCCCTTGTGTAATGTGTGTAATGCAAAATAGATTGCCAGTTTGCTTCTCAAAAAACTAGTTTCCATGCAGAGAAGAACATAGCAAAGTTATTTTGAATGAAGTTATTAAAGGTAAGTATAGTTACCTTGACACATTCCATCATTTCTGCATTTCATCATTTCTGTCTTGGAGGGGCTTAGTTTCTTCTCACTGCTTTGTCTAAGCCTTTGTATTTTGAATGAGGGGGAAGTATGAAGAAATGCTTTCTTTTCCTTGTGATATTGCATCAGAAACTTACAGGGTGTCAGAAAGGATTGAAATTATTATTTTTTTTTTTTTTTAAATGGTCAAGTCTCACAGCTATGGGAATGAGTTTGCTGAAGTGTTGAGTCGAAACCACTACCAATTTAATACCAACAGCAAATATTGTTAAAGGGAAAATTCTTGCATTTTCTACCTGGAACAGGAAAAGTAACGTGGATGACCTAAGGTGAGCCAGGCTCATCCTCCTTCTAGCTGCTCCTTTGAATTCCAGTTTCTTGGTGGAGATACTGCAAGGTATGGCATTGCCAAGACCTCTGACTCTGTAAATAGTTTTACAGGAATAAGTAGTATTTCACTTAAAACATATATGAAGCATTGAATTATCAGGAGAGTAATAATTTCTAGTAAACTATACGGATGTTTCTTTATTCTACAACAATTATGTGTTGATCTATATGATAAAGATAACCCTAACTGTACTGGTATTTTGCAGATTTCCTCAGTGAAGGTGTGCGCTTAAGATGACTCTTGAAATGCTGTACTTCACCTGCCTCTTTATGCTGCCCAAGTATAATTTTTACATATCCCTCATTGGGTTTGACGCTTACGTGACCTATCAGGAACTGCGAGGCCACTTCATTTTTAGATGAATGCATTTTTCAGTTGAATATACCCTCAGATGATTAATTTTGGGATGAATCAGAACAGGCTTTGAGGCAGCTCTCTTGACAACCTTCTCATGCGATCAAAGGCAGGTTAAAATACCATGTCATCATTTCTTCTGAGTGAGCTCAGTCACTCCTTAATCAACTTCATGTTTTCTCCTCCTTTTTATTAAAACTTTTTTTTTCCCCCCCCAAATGTCAGGATCAAAAATTCATGAGAATGGGACCAAATTCTGTGGCATACAGCTGCGGGATGTTTTTACCATTTTCAGCAGTAGTTAGCCCTACTGATTATAGTTCAATATTTTTTTTTTTCTGTAAACTGTATATTGGATTTTAGAAAGCAGACTTTTTTTCATGATTTCTCCTTTAAAAAAAAAAAAAAAAAAAAGCCACTTAACAGGCATGAGATTAATATCTAGTAGGTTGTTTTTAAGGAAAGTAGGTGGGGACAGGCTGTATTGGTGTTTTACCTTGCTTCACAGAAGAGCTAAGAGCACTGCTCGGGTATTTACAGGCACAGCTGATGAAGGTTTGCATTTTCATGTGAATATAAGAAGAGAACCAGATATGATTCTTTCAACCTGTAAGTAAACTGGCCCACATTTTTCTCTTGAAGTATTATTTCATGCAGCAGTTGTGTGTACATAGCAAATGAGCTACTTAATTATTGCTATAACGATACCCAACAGTTTTCTCCTGTGCAGCTTGGTTGCAGATTGAGAGATCTGTATTTGGGCTCCTTTTCTTGACTTTCAATATTACTACATAAATATGAATTGAATCCATTATATGACGGATTCAGCACAGCATCTGTCTTTTCTGATGGAAATTGTTATAAATGTGGAGATATTCCCATATGCTGTCCTTAGTGGCACATAGAAATTAGATACAAATAAGAAGTTTGGTAGAACTTGAGCCTGCTTTCCTCCGGTGCAGAATTTACACACGGAAAAATACAGAAAGCCTAAGTTTGTACATTTGAAAAGCTGAAAGCTTGTCTTTTGAAGTATTTTTAGCAGCACTGGTATTTTCTACTAGATTAGATATCAGATGTAGTTGATTAGGAGGCATATTGAGTGTTATGGTAAAGGCTTGGTTTTGCTGGGTGAAGCTGAATTTGAGTTGTTGCTCAGAATAGCGTTGTATAGAGTTAACGTATCCCTACTGAAGCGCAAGAACTCTGCAGAACATGCTATAAAAATACATATCCTAGAAATGGACTACGGCACTTTCAAAATCAGTAGCACTTTGAGATGCAGAGAATCAGAAAAGTGATCAAAGTGAGTCAGATCAAGAGACTTAAGAAATAATAAAACGCTGATTGTAAGAACTCATCTGCAACCTGTTGCTTTTGTCTAATCCTTTGATACTATTTCCCAAAGTCTACAAAATTGAGTGAGGTATAACTAAAGATGGGGAAGATTGCACATTTGTGACCAATATGCATACTGTCACACAATTTTATCAACATGATGCATTCTGCTTGATGTTCTTGGACTTTTTTAGGAAAACTACTGGTAGCAATGGACCATCTCAAAGAACTTACATCTTTCCACTGTGTCTTCCCTGTTTTTTGTTTTTGTTTTTTTCTGCTTTGTGAGTATTTGTCAAGTGAGTGTCAACATTTTATTCCTAGGATTTCTGCTTCTTCCACAGGACTCACTTGTCAACATATCTTCTCTCTTCTCAAAACCAGGCAAGCTAAAAAAAAAAATTGATTTCGTAGTCCTATAAGTTATCATGGTTTGTGCTGGTGTTAGGTTTCATACTTGTTAATCTGTCATCAGGAAAATGCGACTTTTAAAAAACTAATTTCTAGGAAGAAAAAGATACCAGTAATGAAATGGGCCACATTTTTTCTCCCCATGTTAAATTATTTGTAGAATTGGCTGATCTCTGAGATTGCAAACGTTTGTTGGAAATTAGAAATAGAAAATTCTCCCCACAGCTAAAGAATGCTGGATTCAGTAGCCTAAATTCTCATCTTGTTTGAGTGGAACCTACTTTTCAGGTTCTCCACCCAACTGATTTCTTAGAGATCCTTACTTCCTAAGGATCAAAGCCAAATGTATTTTTGTAGCTTATGTTTTGACAGAGCTCAAGGGAACGTGGACTGAAAGGATGAGTGGCGCTGTGGGTGCTGGAGAATTTTCTTCTTTCTGAAGTGCTGCATTCACTGATACCACCACTGCTTAATTTTTTAATAATGAACTCTTTAATGATCAGAGGATCAAGGGCTATTAGTATGTATGCAGCTAAACATCTTTGAATCCAGTGTTTTGTTTAAGAAAAGGTCCTTAATTCAAAACAAGGAAATCAGAATTATTCCATTGATTCCTGTGATATGATTTAGGGTGATATGATTTAGCAGGAAAGAGATTCAAGAAGAAATGCTGAAAATCCACTTTTAATTTCTTACTTGCTTTTTTTTTTTATTTATTTAAATATGGAGAGATGTCTATTTAATTTTAACTTTTTTTAAATTTTGGTTTAAAGCTTTTGAATAGAAGAAGGTAAAGACAAAGGAAGAGCCTCAGTCGTTGGGAGGGTGTGTGCAGCCATAAAAGCCTCAGGCAGGAAGTGCAGGTTTCCTGTAGCTGTGCAGTGAGCATCACAGGGGCATCTGGAGGCGGTCCTACATGTAGAGATCTGGTTGTGTTGCTAGCAAAGACACGGATGTAGGCCACTTTAATCAAATTGTTCAGCGTGGCAAAGCTGTCACTATTTGCAGTGTTGGCCAAATATGTCAAAAAAGGAGGTTGGTGTAGGACAGGCTTTTCTGGCTACAGCCATGGTCTAACCTATGCATTGACTTCCAGCTTTGGCTATGTGTTGCCATCTTTAAAATCTTACTTGAACATCAATTTCACGTTACACTGAAACTCTGAAGTGTTTCTAGTTATTTCTAATAAGCTTCTATGAGGACCGCAAATCTAATGAGAAATGACATATTTAATGACTACATGGGGTGTCATCAGAAATAGACAAGTTTTCTTTTTGCACCTCAAATAAATAATAATTAAACTTCTAGGGTTTTTTGTTTGTTTTTCTTTTCTCTTTTTTTCTCTCTTTCTGTTTTTGTTTTTTTTTTTTCCAGGAGCAGAAAAGCAATATAAATAAAACAGAAATATTTCCCAGCTGATTTTTTTGAAAGGATTGTTCGTTCCAAGCTTGATTACACTGAAGACACTAGCAAACTCAATTCTACTGCCCAACAATGCTAGAGACTGTGTTCAAAGTTAAGCTGCTGTAGTTTTAAGCAGCTGAGAGACAGCTTAATGCACTTAAGTTGTGCAGCAAATAAATTACATTACCTTCAAGTTTTTGGCCTGGTTTCTTCAAAGAAAATTGCCACTGTCATCTGGTTTGGGTATTTTGTATAGCTGTTAGTGGAAACTTTTATCAAACAGTTGATTGTGTCTTCTGATTAGTGTAGGTCGGCCACCTTCCCACACAGCAGGTTCTTTACAGGATGCTGCTCTAAGTCTAAGGGAAATGCCCTACAACTTTCATGACAAATACTCTAATCAAAACATGTATAAAATAGGTCTCTTCCACATCTGACTGAGAACTACCTTTTCTTACCTTTCTGTCATCTGTTATTTTCTCCTTTTCCTTTTATTACAATGAGATTTACTGACTCATATTCCTTTATAAAGAAAATAATTGTTTTTTTGTCGCACGGGTTACTAAATGTTTTGGTAGCATGTCAGCACACTTTGCTAAACTATTGATAAAATACATTGACAAATACTGTCACAGATTGACAGAAAAACAAAACCTTTTTATTCAAAGACAGGTCGTTAGGATTAACAAGCCAAAAACTGTATGAGGGAGAAACAAGTGAAGACGTGGTGTGTGCAAGGATACATCGTGTAAATGATCATAGAGTTATCTAGGTTGGAGAAGACCATGAATATCACCAAGTCCAACTGTCAGCAAGCTAAAAGAGCAAAATACCTAGACCTTAGGAACCCTATTTCAAATAACATTCTGAGACCTGTTCTTGTGCTATGACCTCCATATCAGAGCCTGTGTCGAACTGGAATAGTGCGGATGTCAACCTTTTAAAGATTTCAAGTCTTCGTAATGACTTCTAATCCATTTTAAATCAGCTGGAATTATAGTGTATTATCCTTGCTCCTCATACAAGATACACCACACTAACATTTCTGTAAATGTAGTACATGCTAAGTAGTCATTCATTATGTAAATTTTGTAAACAAACAATCAGTTCATATGCGGAAAATGTTCTTATTTACAGATCACACCATCCAGTCTGTTTTCTGCTGCTGCTGCTGCTGTGAGGTACAAAAACGGTATGTGAAATCCTTCAGATTTTCAGCAATTGAGACAGTCAAAATGTCTATACATAGTCCATCTATTTTAAAAACTGATGTAAAATTTTTTAAAGTCCGTCTATCTTCAGTAGAAATACTAGTTGTGCACAAGTTTGAAGAAGCTCTACCCTGCACATCCCTAATGTGAATGAAGCTGTACATTTCCGTAAATATTTTCATGTGGATGTTTATATAAGTGTAATCACAAAAACACTTCTTATTTTTTGAAATTAGAGCAATGAGAACAAAGATAAATGTGGACCCTGACACTGACCTGGAGACCCAGTACACAGCCTCTCAATCAGAGGATTCCTATGCAGCTACTTGGAAGTGTAAAGTAAGTAACATTTTGGCAGATGAAAAAAACTGAGATGATTCCAGTGGCTCACTGCTGAAACAAGCAGAGGAGTAACTGGCTCTTGAGCACATAGGTTGCTTTGTTGCATAATTATTTAAAAAATTAGAGTATCGAAAGATTCATACTGATGGAAAGACAGGATTGTAGTGGGTTCCCAAGTTTGCTGTCATGGATGAGGGTAGTTCATTCTCTAACTTTTGAGTTTGGCTGGTGGAGGTGGGAAAGGTGGGACCTTTAGGAAGGCACAATTTCATCATCATAGAATTGCAGGGGTGGGAAGAGACCTCAAGAGATCATTGAGCCCAGCCCTGTACTAAAGCAGATGCCCTATAATGTGTCACATAGGTAGGCACCCCGATAGGTCTTGAATATCTCTGTAGAAAGAGACCCTGCAATCTCTCTGTTCAACATATTCCAGTACTCTGTCTTCCTTACTGTAAAGAAGTTTTTCCTCATACTTGCATGGAACTTCCTTTGTTCAAGTTTTAAGCCATTACTACTTGTTCTATCACTACACGCCACCGAGAAGAGCCTGGCCTCATCCATTTGCCTTCCATCTCCTTTTAGATATTCATAAACATTAATGAGATTACCCCTCAGTCTTCCTTTCCCTAGGCTGAACAGACTGATGGTACTCAGCTATTCCTCATACAAGAGATGTTCCAGGCCCTTTATCATCTTTGTGGCCTTCTGCTGGATTCCTTCCAGGAGATCCCTGCCTGTTTTGAACTGGGGAGCCCAGAACTGGACAGTCATCTAAAAATGGCCTCATCAGGGGAGAGTGGAGGGGGAGAATCACTTCCCTTGACCAGCTGGTCACACTTGTTTTAATGCACTCCAGAATACCATTGGCCTTCTTGGCCATCAGGGCTCACTGCTGGCTCATGGTCAACCTATTGTTCACCAGGACACCCAGGTCCTTCTCTGCAGAGTTCCCCTCCAGCAGTTCACCCCCTAACTTGTACTGATGCACACATCCATCCACCTTGCTCAGCTTCATGTGAAAAGTCCACCTCAGTTTTGCTAGATCTAAATTGAATTCATTTGAGTTGTCAGAGCATAACTGAAGGTAAAAATAAAACCTAACCTGATGCATAAGAAAAAGCTTATGTTCCTGCTCAATTGTTAAAAATGTTTCTAGTGTTCTCCATGTTAATTCATCAGACAAATTGCCACTGTTTTCAATGCTGCTCTGCTAATTTACACTGACTTGTCCCAGCAATTGTACTATGTAGCAGTCACCCAAAGAACAGGGGGAAGATTAGGTAGATGGCTTGTCTTTTATTTACTTTACTTCCCATTTTAACTTAGACTTTGATACCAAACTATTCAACTGTGAGCTGTACTGTTTTACAAGTAATAGTTTTACAAGGTTATTGTGCTGTATGGCAGGAATTTATGACCATGATTAGTACCTTTTAGTTACTGAGGTGCTATAGAAGTAGGGGAATTATACAAGAAATAGATGAGAGAAAATACTAATTATGGAAGATACTTTCTTTTTCACTAGCATAAGAAGAAATTGCATGTAAAGAACAAGCCTTTACCTCCTCTACCTGCTGAGGCTTTTGAAGACTACACAAAGAAACTCAGAGTTATTGCGCTGTATGACTTTTTCGCTAGAGGACCCTCTGATTTAACACTCAAGCAGTCAGAAGAATACATTATCCTTGAACAGTATGATCCTCACTGGTGGAAGGCTAGAGACCAGTATGGGTAAGAGACTGGGCATCTAATTTTAAACCCTCTTCCTACAGAGAAATAAAAAGAACAACCCTTTGTAGGATTATGCTACAACCCTCTAAGCATGTAGGATGAGGTGCGTGCAATTTTAGTGGAGGTTTGAAGGTATAGAGAAGGTATGTACAAGGGATGCGGGTTAATTGAGAAGGGTTTGAACAGTGTCTAGCACTCCAGAAATGAGGTGGCAACTCCTCTCTGCTGGTAATACAAGGTTAAGTCATAGGCTTAGTAACTTCCAAAACAACATAAGTACAGCTGAGGACTATGTGAACCACTGGGCTTTAAGCCATGTGAAAATCCAGCTTTATATGCTTCGAGTGCTCTACCACGTGTTGTGTATGTGTAAAGTCTTCATAAAGACCACAGAGACTGGTAAGACATTTAAGTTGAACAAAGCCCCTAATCAAAGGTTCTTGGACATTTTAGAGAACTGGATAACTTCTTTTAGGATCCTTGCTGCATTTATATATTTTTTTCATGATGTTTCTCTTTCTCCACAATTTCTCAGTGTGTCCTGTAATCTGATATGAAGAGTGATTACATGTTATGTAATAACTATCTCCTTTTCATTCACCCTCCTTTAAATACTTTTAAACACTTATTCTCAAGTCAGATTTGCCATTAGAGTCCACTTTGTTATTATTTTGTATATGTTCAACCACACACTTTCTATTTCTTCGTATTGAAGATCTGTTACAAGGATAGAAATAAAGCTAGTGACTTCTGATTTGGAAGAAATGTCACTTTTTTTCTAATCTTTCTTTTGATTTTACTTGAAAATTTTCCTTAACATGCTGTTCTTGGCACTCTAAGTACCGTCATTTCAGTAGCCATTCATAGTCTAGGGCAGAAACACTTTGCCTCAGGTGAAAGGAGTTATACTCTTATTTGATTCTCATGCTGGGATTCAGTATCTAAAGACATGTAGTATAAATAACTTCTGTCATTCAGTAAAAGAAGATGTGTATCTTAGTCCTATTAATATTTTACATCTTACTACTGTATTATCCTTAATACGTTTCAGGAACGAAGGTCTAATTCCTAGCAACTATGTTACTGAGAACAAAAAAAGTAATTTAGAAACATATGAGTAAGTACTCTTGAAGACAATGACTCTACTTTCTTTTCTAAAAATTGAGTGGTAAGTTTTGGCGCTTGATCTTTCAGCTTTTACCAGAAGACTGACTGTGAACAGGTGTTCTCTTTGTTCTCTTCATTGAAGCCTTCTTTTTGTTGTTGTTGTTGTTACAAAATATCACCCTTAGAATGTGTTAAACATTTTTATTGTGGTCTATCTGTTTGGACTGTATAATATGATGATGACACCAAGCTGAGCTGTGCAGTTGATACAGCAGAAGGAGGGATGCCATCCAGAGGGACCTCGATAAATTCAAAAGATGGGTCCATGTGAACCTAATGAGGTTCAACAAAACAAGGTGCAAGGTTTTGAACCTGGGTCGAGGTAACCTCAGGTGTGTATGCAAACTTGGAGAAGAACTCCTTGAGAGTAGCCCTGCTTAGAAGAATTTAAGGGTTGTGATTGATGAAATCAATCATAATAATCATATAATTATGATAAATCATAATGACAGAATCTAGATATGTCCTATTTCTGTAGGCTTACTACATAGTATCTCTTTATTCTGATCTCTTCCCTTTGTGAACATCCAGTTGATTATCTAGAATCTATTTTCAGTTTCTTCAGCCTGGTTTCCTGGAGAGAAAAGTAAAATACATCATAACTCCAGAGAAGAGGGGGCTGAAGCAGCTTCACTGTAAAATTCATCAAAATTTAGCATAAATGTTTCCTGTTTTTTTTCCTTTTATTTCACCTCACGTTTAATTATAGTGAATCACATTCAATGGGGAAAGTATTTGTCATATTTACTGTGGTCTAATGAAGTAATTCCAAATTAAGAGATGCTTGATATGCAGCAGTGGTTAGTTCTGTTCAGATGTTAACATTGGAGACAGAGCAACTATTAAGATTAACGCTTATTTCTGTGAAGCAGAACAAACGTTAATTTGTACTGGCTGAAATTGATGTGTCATCTCCTTGTTGCAGGTGGTATTGCAAGAGCATCAACAGAAGCCAGGCAGAACTACTTTTGCGACAGAAGGTAATTCAGCCTGTATGTTGAGTTAATATCTACAAAGGATTATCAGTAGAGGCATCATGAGAGTTTCAACAGCCAAATCCAACTCTGTTTGACATACAGTAAGAGAAGGTACTTTAAAATAAAAGGATGGCTTTCTGGGGTACAGTGTAGTGCAGACTGTCCAGACATCCCAAAATTTTACATTGTAACCCCAGCAAATTCCATTAAGATTTTCCATATTGAATGACATGAGTTACGTGGAGCTTACTGTGCTTGTCTTTGGTATGAAACACTGAAGACTTAAATCCTTGCAGGAAGTTAGTGAGGTGGTAGAGCTTAACAAAACCTCTGATCCTTCCTTATATACAGATCAAACAATTTGTGCTGTGTTCTATCCTCTATCTCTGATGGGCATTTAGATGTCATCTAGCTTGTGTAAAATTCAAGGGCTCAAGGGCTAACACAGGGCTTGGGCAAGATAGAGCAGAGAAGAACACCAAAGATTAAATTGTTTTGCAGCAATTATCTAGTGACTTGTATAATCCGAATTTTTAATAAATGAAAGAATTTTCACTATTTCACACTGAAGAGTGTAATTCACCCAAAATATTTAACTCTGGCACTTGATATTATCCTTTGGTTAATTTTGCTCTGCTTTGTTATCAATTCCTGTTCACTGCTGCTTTATCACCCTCCCAAGTAGTCATAGGTACACCACTGAAATCAGTAATCATCTGCAAGTGCTATTTCAGGAGACTTTTATTCAAGAAAGTAAATATCTGCATTTCTTTTTAGTCCAAAGAAGGCTCATTTGTTGTCAGAGATTCAAGCCAACAGGGAATCCTTACACTGTCTGTATACTCACGGTCTAAAGGGTGAGTTGCTCTGAATGGTTGTGATTTGATTGAAAATGTGAAGGAAGAGTTTCCCTAAAACTCCTTGGGATGAGGGGCAGGCTGGATATATGGTGCAAGGGAGCAATGAGGCACCAGCACTAGTTGTGCAGCACTGCAGTCAGTGAATTGCAGCCCATATATTGAAATGCTGGTGCTGGGCTTTTGGGAGTCAGGGTGCCGATATCCTACGATAAGATCAATTGCATTCACGGAAACCCTGAAATACTCTACTCCAAGGACTGATCATCTCAGCAGTGTGGCACAAACAATAAAGCCTTACAATCCCATTTTGCCTGTTTTTACACAAAGTGCTGTGGCTGCCATACTGGTGAAATATAGTTAGATTTGTAGTATCAAATATTTTTATTGACAATCATAATCTTTTGTTGATTTCAGAAGTCATGGTGGAGACATTCGACATTATCAAATTAAGAAAAACCACTTGAAACAGTATTATGTAGCAGAAAAATATCTATTCTCCTCTATTCCTGAGCTCATTCAATATCATCAACACAATGCTGCAGGTAATGGATGTAAGCTGATAAGGTTTTACTACTGATGTCCTGAAGCTCATCAAGACTTTGAGAAATTGGATGTCAGTCTTGAACTAATCCTTCCCTTCCAAAAAGATACACAATTTTTTCTGTTGGTAATGAATTCAAGTATACTGTGATCCTTTCTGCTGAAGTTGTAGCTACAATGTGCATATATCCTGGGGGAAATGAAAATACCAAACTCATATATATGAATGAAATTTCATTCATAAAAATGAATGAAACTAGAAGCCTTATGATCTTACCCGCTCTGTATTCTATTGATTCATATTTGATTGAATGTGACTTGCATTAAATTTGATCATAGTTCTTTTATTGTCTTCAATTCAGCGGCTTGCATGCATGCAATCTGAGGAAAAACAGGAGAAAAACAGGAGCTGTGCTATGCACCAGCAGGCAGCTTTTGCAGATTTTGGCACACACAAACAAAAGGCAGAATTGGGAGGCACAAGGACTCTCTAACACTGACTTGCAGCCTACCTGATTTAGCCACCCCTGCTTGTTGGCTCATGGCAGCCTTTTTTAATTTCTAGCATTCAAAATGCCATTCATTCTTGGTTCTGCCTGTCATTTCAATATGGATTAAAACGTTTTTTTCCACGAGTGAGTAGAGACAAAAATATTTTTTGAGAGCAAGTATGATGTAGTATACTTAAATATGGAGCAATTTGTCAACAGAATATTGGTGCTTTGTTTCCTGCAGGTCTTATCACCCGTCTCCGACATCCAGTCAGATCAATCAGATGTTCCTCACCAGCAACAGCAGGATTTAGTTATGGTAAATTCTTTATCTTGTTTTGGTGGAAACCTGGGTATCTGGGAAAGAGTTGAGATTGCATTCGTACAACTAATAATTGTGTCTGTTAAATTTCCCAGCCATAAGAAACACATAACCAGCTTCATAATCACCAGACTCACACACCTCAGGTGTTGAATCCAAATGAAAGGCCTGGCTCAATTCCTTCAGTTTAGTGAAGTGCTTCTTTCAGAACCACTAATGCCTTTCTGGACTTCCATAAGCAGACCAGAAACTCACATATACATTTAACAGATTTGAAAAAGGTTTTTTATTTAAAAGTCTATGAAAATAAAATTAATGTTGATTGGGAAGATTTTCTTTTGTCAATTATGGAAGTTTTAGAAATAAGAATTATGTCTTACGCAGCGTTAGAAAACAAGCAGTAAATGCTGGTGCTGTGCATGCAGATCAGGAAGTTAATATTAACTGATGGATGTGTATGTATGAATATACACATACGTATTTGTATGTACGTGTATATATATCTATATGAATTTCCAAAATTTGTACTGTGCATTTTTACTGTGAATCAGTATCAAGGCTTAATATTTCTGGAGGGCAGAACTATTGGCAGTTTCAATGGAGACAGTCAGTGACTATTTCTATGGCTATATTAGCCCTTTGGAACTGATTTAAAGTTAAAAACATAGATGACAGTACCAAAAAAAAAATCCTCAGAGGTAATCAAAGCCAATTTCTTGCCTTATCTTCAAGCCTCAGGCTTTCCTATGTTAAACAATTTAAACAGCATTCTACAAGCTGTAAAGTACCACTCATGTATGAACACATACATGTGTGGAAAATTCCAGATAATCAAAATCCATGCTATAGCTGATGAACAGTTGTGATACTTTGCTGTGTACATGAACTGCAGGTAGGCATGTCTCCTAGACTATTGTAATATACAGGATTGTTTTTATAGAGGAGTGGGAATTGAACCCCTCGGAACTGACGTTTATGAAAGAGCTTGGGCGTGGGCAGTTTGGAATTGTTCATCTGGGTAAATGGAAAGCAACCATCAAGGTTGCCATCAAAAAAATCAATGAAGGTGCAATGTCTGAAGACGATTTCATGGAGGAGGCCAAATTGATGATGTAAGTACAAAGTAATTGTGGCTCACAGATGACACTGAGATGACCAAGAAACAAACATAACCTAAGTCCATTTAAAACAAAGCTATTGTGCTGGGAATAGTGGACCAAAAAGCTAGTGTAATGGTTGCTAAATCGCTCACCGGGGCCTTTCTTTAGCATGTGTGCTGCTTTGCACTTGGAGCCTAGCAGGCAATAAATGTGCTGACAGTTACTCCTACAGCCATTCTTTTGTCTATAACTCAGTGCCTCTAGGAGCATGGGCAGAACTAACTAAACCTAACTAAACCTAACTTCTTAGAAGCTATATTGCCATTCCTGCTAATTTTGAAAATTAGGGAATTATCCAGACCAGGTGTTGGTTCAATCCATAGAAAGAGGTAAAAACAGAGGTGTTATGTCAGGCTGAGCAGAGCCCATAGGGAAAGCCATGGGTTTGCAGCCTCTCATGTCCCCTGCCTGAAAGCCAGACAAAATAAGACCTTTCCGCTTCATATTTCCAAATCAAGGTTTATATTCATTCCACCTGTATAACTGATGGACTATCACAATTTTGCAAAATGAACCCTTTTTGAGGAAATTGCTTACAGAAATGTGTTAGGCAGAGGACAACTCCAGGGATAGTTGAACTGAATAATGTTTATAAAACACTGAAGGTGTTTCTCAAAATTATCGTGATAATTGATCATGAACGAATGGTCTAGTTACCTTTTGAGTTGGACTTGATGATCTTTATGAGTCCCTTCCAACTTGGGGTATTCTTTGATTTTATGATTCTACCTACCAGAAACAAATGATCTTCTAACTGAAATGCAATTTTAAACAATGTTAAACAGGAAACTATCCCACCCAAAGCTGGTCCAGCTGTACGGTGTGTGCACACGCCAGAAGCCCCTCTATGTGGTGACTGAATTCCTGGAGAATGGCTGCCTGCTCAACTACCTGCGACAGTGGCGGGGGAAGCTCAGCAGAGACATGCTGCTGGGCATGTGCCTGGATGTGTGTGAAGGAATGGAGTATCTGGAGAGAAATAACTTCATTCACCGTGATTTAGTAAGTACAATGGGTTTTCTGAGGTTCGCTGAATACTGATGATATAGAACATGCCATTGAAATTTAGGGGTGCTTCTGTGCCCTGCAAGGCTTTAACAAAGCCTTTCTGTATTCACATTTCTTCTGGTCCCTGCTGCCTTACTTTGGTGCTGGGATATATAAGTGGCTTGTCTGCCCTGCCCTTCAGACACGAGGAATTAAGAGTCACAGAAATGCTTTTTTAGTAATTCGTATTGAATGTCCTGATGTTAACATTCAAGAAAATACCTGCTTGGATAACTAGACTCTGCATTTGGAAAGTTATTTTATTGTGCAAGGATACTTGAAATTATTGCAACTCATGATACAAGCATTCATGCAGGTATATGCTATGTGCATGAAATCACACAGCAGTGAAAGGTGTTCACCAACACTGAGCCAGAATTTTACTTTTTTCTCATCTTTTTGAGGAAGACACACACCTCCTTTCAGGATATGAAATACATGAGCTGAAAGTAAATTATCTATTGTATTCCTCTTAAAAATTGTACTCTTAAAAATGCCTTTGGCCGGATTTCAGATATGTTTTTCTCATTTCTCCTAGGCTGCAAGGAACTGTTTAGTCAATGCTGAACACACTGTTAAAGTATCTGACTTTGGCATGGCAAGGTAGGAGATACAAGCTCAGTGAGTGCCCTATTTTGTGTCATTTGGGACGAGGCCCATCGCCACCTTCACTTCTTGCTTGCTGGTGTGGGAAATTTCACTGTGCACAGCGTCTACAATTCTGATCAAATCAATAATATTGCTGTTCATCTGTTGTACTGTGAACAGAGTGTCATATTGTCCTTTTGCTGACTGCAAGACAGGTGAACAAAATATCTCATGAATGTCAGCAGTAGTTTGTGGACATAGAAATGCCCAGTGTGCCCTGGGCTGCCAGAAGCTCACTCTGCTTCCTGGAGAAGGCTGCAGGGTGACCTCATTGCAGCCTTCCAATATTTAAAAAGGGGATTATAAACAGAAGAAGAATCAACTTCTTACAAGGATAGATAGTGATAGGACAAGGGGGGAATGGTTTTAAGCTCAAGAAGGGAAGGTTTGTATTAGATGTCAGGGGGAAGTTCTTCACAGAGGGAGCGGTGAGGTGCTGGAACCTGTTGCCCAGAGAGGCTGTAGATGCCCCGTCCCTGGAGGTGTTCAAGACCAGGTTGGATGGAGCCCTCGGCAGCCTGGTCTAGTACCAGATCTGGAGGTGGTGGCCCTGCATGTGGCAGTGGGTTTGTAACCTGATGATCCTTGGGGTTGCTTCCAACCTGAGCCATTGTATGATTGCATGGTTCTAGGCTCAGTAAAGTGAGTGCTCCAAATTTCCGAGCCCAGTGAGAGTTGAAAGCCACTGGGAACAGAGGCAGGTGTTGGCACTGGCCTTTGGAGCCTCAGCAACAGGGTAGGTGAGGAAGGATGACACGTGGGCAGGAAGTGTGAAATGTGCTTCTTAGCAGGGAAGTGGTTTTTCTACTTAGTGAGGGGACCAACCACACATGAAGAGAGAGTGCACGCACAGGCCAGAGAAACAAAGCTCTGTCCACTGTTGAGAGGTGATGAGAACACTCCCTAATTAGTCAGAGCTCAGAACAGACCAGTTTAGTACTGTTATGTTGTATGTTCTTTATCCAGTAACCTCTCATCTTTCTGTGCCTGCCCCAAAAATAAGAAAGGGACACAAAGAAGCAATTTCTCATGGCGTCAAGTTGTGCCAGGGAAGGTTTAGGTTGAATATCAGGAAAAACTTTACAGAAAGGGTTGTTAAGCACTGGAATAGGCTCCGCAGGGAGGTTTAGGTTGAGTCACCATCCTTGGGTGATGAAATGCTCAGAGACATGATTTAGCAGAGGGTTGTTAGATAGGGTGATATGGTTAGGTTGAGGTTGGACATGATGATCTTGAAAGTCTTTTCCAACCTGAGCAATTCTATGATTCTCTCAGTGCAACATCCTTTGAAAGGTGCTTTAAAAGATACTGTTATGTCTTCAGTTGTAAGATTTGTGTAGTGCATACCTGTCGTCTTCTCATGAGAATTTACAGAGCTTGTTTGGATATTGGGCTCAGCCTTTTAATATATTACTGTATAAATGCCCTTGTTGGGCACGTAAATTCATAGAATCATAGAATCATTAAGGTTAGGAAAGACACGAAGACCATTTAGTTCAACTACCAACTCATCACCGTATTGCCTACTAAACCATGTCCCTTAGTGCTCTGTCTACACATTTCTTTAACTCCTCCAGATAGTCACACCACCATCTCCCTGGGCAGCTTGTTATCATACCTCATCACCCTTTTGGAGAGAAATTTTTTCCTAATATCCAAACTGAACCTCCCTGGGCACAAATTAAGACCATTCCTTCTCTTCTTAAAAAGTAATAATAATATGTATTGCTGCTGTTTTTCCTGCCTGCAGCATAGGGACTTTTCCCAGGAGGTGATAACAACAGCCATCCTGTGAGCACACAGATAGCACTAAATCTTTTAATTATGACATACCTCTCACAAGCAATCAAATTACTCATTTAAATTGAAATTTCTTTAACTGCATGTATTCCAGTGTGCATTCTATATTAAATTAATGATATAATTTCTTTTCTTACAAACTGACACAGTATTTTCATGGAATTGTAAACTACCTGTGCAAGGTGCTGCCAGAACTGCTTTCAGTTTAACTCTCACTAAAATACACGGTATTTGCTGATGTTCTTTAGATACGTCATTGATGATGAATATGTCAGCTCTTCAGGTGCCAAGTTTCCAATCAAGTGGTCATCTCCTGAAGTCTTTCATTTCAAAAAGTACAGCAGTAAATCTGACATCTGGTCATTTGGTAAGTGGGTTAGGTTAATGTGTGACAAGCTGTTTCCCCCAAACTACTGATAAGACTGAGGAAAGAGCAACTTTTCTGGATGTTTCCTATCTTAATCTTTAGTCTATCTCATTTTTCAATTCTTGTCTGTATAGGAAGAGTGTGTGTATTTTTTTTAACACACTTTTAATCTTAAAAAATTGTTTTCAACAGACATATGTCTCCGTTAACCAAATGCTTATTTATTTCATTTTCATGAACCATGACTTTAGCTGGCTTCAATATGAGCATAATTACATCAGTTCACTTTTTTTTTCATTCACCTCAGGTTGCTTATATTTTTCATTCATTATTAAATACACAGAAAAGAATGGGACTTCTAGTATTATTAGACAACTTGCTTTCTCCTACGTATTTTGATTCATTTTTAGGTGTACTGATGTGGGAAGTTTTCACAGAAGGCAAAATGCCTTTTGAAAGTAAATCAAATTATGAAGTTATCCGTGAGATTTCTGCAGGTAACCGACTTTATCGACCACATTTGGCATCACACTCTGTGTACAAAGTCATGTACAGCTGCTGGCATGAGGTTTGTTGGTCTTTCTTGTGACATTACTTTACTTCACTTGCAGTGTGGATCTGAAGGCTATCCTCAAAAACTGGAGCAGTAAACCTCTACTTTGTAGAATCCTCAGTAGTTTTTGCTGTGCTTTTTCACAAACCACATCTAGTTTAAAAGCCTCTGTTTCTTTTCACTGTTGCATTCAGTAAATACCAAGCATATAACCTACACAATAGGTCTATGCCATCCCTGGTTTTGAATATATATACCCTGTCAGTATATGCCCTGTGCTTCCTCCTGTAGTGTGCAGAGGAATTTTGCATACAAATGCTTTCTTCTGAAAGTACTTTTTCATTCTATTGATTTCTGGCACATTAATGTGCAGAACAAGATAAACTTGATCTCTTCAATCTGTGTCAATAAAATAAAATAATAATATGAATAATAATTTTAAGTGGTTGCTTTAACTGTACTTGTAACCAATTTCTATTAATGTCTCCTCTGTTTTTTTTTGTTTTTGTTTTTTTTTCCAGAAACCTGAAGGACGTCCTACTTTTGCAGAATTAGTAGAAGCCCTCACAGATATAATGGAGATGGGATAATTGGGGATTTTATACAGGTGTATTTACTGAAAAGTGAGCATTGAGCTGGCCAATGTAGCCTATACTGAAAACTTCAGCCTTTTAGAGCAGTCTTTACTTAAACTATGGTAGCAGCATCCCTATATTGAAGCTGTTTGGGCTTGGCCTAATTTGGGAAAGATACCCGAGGAGACTGGATTACTGGATTTGTACTTTCAAGCCTTTATTTCCATGAAAAATGTCCTATCTAGAAAGAAGTAACCAAGCTTACTCACCACATAAGCTCTTTTCCTTATTCTTTTTGTCAGAGCTACGCTAATTCCTGTAACAATATTGATAAGAGATGATTTGTTACTTAATATGGTTCATGCACAAGGAAATAGTGATTAGCAGCAGCAAAAGTGGTGGAAGAACCTGTGAAAAAGTTCCAGGACTAAAGGCAGAACCTTTTGCACTGCGTAACACTGAATGAATGGAGCAGTTTCAGAGGTAACTCAGCCACCAGAGCAGCATGCGGATTTTTGCCCGGATACTGCACTGCGTGTTGCTGGGGGTCCAGACACACAGAAGAGGTGGAGGCAGCAGTTGTCCTTTGGCAGCTCCTGACCCACATCCCAAACAGCTGGAAGGGCTCAGCACCCCTGAGGAATTTTAATCTTGCTCATAGCTAAAGGCTAATTTTGTGTGAAACAGAGAGAACAAGTATAGATTGTTTTATTCAAGCTTCTCCCTGAACTTTTCACTGTCTTCCATTTCTTGCTTGCTGCAGCTTACTCAAATGCCCATCAAATGCTTTTCTTAGTACTCCTTCTGCCAGTGCCCAAAATGGTGAACAAAGAGAGACTGGAAATTGGCCATTAAAGAAAGTGTTTTGTGTTAGTTTAGATCAAATAGAGTTTGTGAGACCTTACTTGCACCATATCTGTAACTGTGCCTGTTAGCTTATTGTTCACTTCTAATTCTTAATTTTGGTTAGTGCAAATGTATTACAGAAAAAGCAAGTGAATTTGGTGATTTTTTTCAATACAGAGAACAGTCAGGTCATTACAAATAAATAGTAGTTTAAAAATGTGATTGTGCTGTGAATTGTTAATAGGTAAGTACATCATATTTCATTTTATAGCACATCGTAGAAAAAATACTTCAAAGCCAGTAGATGAAGAATGATGGACATCTGAACAAGTTTGTTCATTTCCACATTTTAAAAGTAAATGAAACAATACAATCAATCATTCCGAGTTTTGGATTTCCAGAAGGTGATGACACCTCTGGGCCAAATTCATGGCAATAATAGTTCATTTTTATTGCAATAGCATTCTCATAGTTACCACCCCTTGGGGAAGGGAGTACTTTACTATTTGGGAGTAACTTCACACACACGCTTTTAAGATCCTTCTGCTCAAGTGAAACATGATATTCTCATCCTTTTGTGTAATCTGCTGAAAGAACTGCCACCAGCATATGGCTCTGTTTACTTTTATAACTGACTTATTCATGAGCATTCAGTTCCATCTCAGCCCTCTAACTGCACACAAACCTATACAATACTGTACAAACCACTGCTTTGAGCTCATTGCAAGTTTATGCCTGTAGTACAGTAATACAGTGCTTTTGAGCTGATGATGCTCTACAAAAAAAAAGTAATTCAAACTGTGTCTGAAGTATAAATGCACTCAGGGACTTTTAATAATATAAGAGTAATATTTTACAACAGCTCTTGTAAAACTGGTTTTGCTACATGAATTACTGCAAGTTAATATGTAATACCACAGTACCATGCAATTAAAAGGGGCTCTGGTAAGTTCAAGTTCTTGAAGCACCCTGCTTTTGTTTGCATTGTTGAGTTGTCCCATAGTGTATCTTTGACACACACTGGTCTCAGATGGAAAGTAATACTTGCCTACCATTCCTTCACTTTCAGAATTCCACCTTTCTGGAGGCTGGGCAAACTGTGAGTGGGCTGATGTCACCACTCTGACGCAGATGAATTTAATAGCTGATGTCACAAGGCTTACAGTAAATAAATTAAAAAGCACTATAATGTGCTTCAGGATCAATGGAATCAGTGTTTAATCAGTAAGAAGGAAGGTCCGGCAGGGCAAGGGTTGTGTGTGTAGGGCATGTTTACTTACTCGAGAAGCTACACCCATATACAGACCAACAGGCCAACTTAGCCTTTGTGGTGGCTCCTAGCATACCTCAAACCCCAGACATATAAAAAGAAAAAAGGAGAAAGAAATGATAGGTGAGCAGTGAGAATCGCTCATGCCACTGATAACAGAGGCATATGTGTCTGCTAGCTGTTGTTTTTTTTTTTTTCCTGATAAACCTTTGAGTATTTCAAAAGAGATTTTTGATAGAAAGTAAGATATCTGAGGAGCAGATGAGGCTGTTTGATCTGGAGAATAGAAGGCTGAAGGGAGATTTCATGGTTTTGTACAACTATCTGAAAGGCGGTTGCAGTGAGAAGGATGGCGGTCTCTTTTTCTCAGTGACAAGTTGATAGGATGTGGGTAAATGGTCTCAAGCTGTGCCAGGGGAGGTTTAGATTGGTTATCAGGAAGTGTTTGATTGTACAGAGGGTGATTAGGCATTGAAATGGCCTGCCTAGAGAAGTGCTGGAGTCTCTGTCCTTGGAGGTATGAAAGAGGTGTGTAGATGTGGCACTAAGGGCCATGGTTTGTACTAAAGGGTGGTTGGTTGGATATGATATTCTTAGGGGACTTTCCAAACTAAATGGTTCTATTAAAAGAGCAGTAAAGATTGGAAGGAAGCACCGTGTCTCCAAAGGGATGTTAAGAGTGCTTAGCAATGGCAAAAAAATTTGGCCACTGTTTCCTCATCAAATATCATAAAACAGACTACCAGCCAGCTGGTATCGTGGGTGAGAGAAAAAAAAAAGAAGCTGTTTTCCTAGCTTCTGTGCAGCAACCCCATAGGATGTACCCCTTTTCTATCAAAAGCTGAATTGCTGACAAACTGGAGCATATTTCCAGAACGTGAGATGACTTTCATCCTCAAAAGTACTCCTGGCAAGTAATCACTTGTGTGTTACATGTTTGGGCAAGTTTTTCTACAGTGCCATTTGTTTTTGAGAGCAGCTTTCCCTCCCCACCCCTACACAGTGAAGTTTCATAAGAAGGTAACAAACGAACCTAAGCGCCACTCCTCATGCATCATCCAGCCTGGCTTCTGCCTACCTCTCATCCAGTTTAGAAACTTGCCAGAAAGGAGTCAGTTTTGGGAAAAACACTTAAAAGTTTCCTAATGCATTTGCTGGTTTGGTTTTGCTGGAACTTAAATAGTAAGAGGATGATATTTGCCATGAGTATATGATTAAAGATAGAACTCCAGGCCACAACCATCATGAGTAAAGAAATTCAAGTTCTGAATGAGGATTCTTTGGGAGCAAACCTGACTGGGGCATGACTGTTTTAAGTGTGGCTGGGAAGGCAGGTTCTTACAGGGAATAATGACCTATGTGCTTCCTTCCAAATTCCCTGCAGATCATGTAACAAGTCTTTTTGATTTACCTACATCTAATCAGCACAGCTGTGTAATTAATTTAATTGCTCATTTGTCCCAAGTTATGATATGGCAATGAGTAACTACCAAGATGGTTCCATTTCTGCATTTAAAAGCCCTAATTTGGTTAGTGATGTATTGCCTTTAAGGTTTCCTTTGTTGCAGTTGTTAACCATTCTACCTTCTTTCCAAAAATTTCAGATTACTTTGAAAAATAGCTTTCATTTTGCTGCTATTTTGCTGAAAGTTCACTGAAATACTGTCCATAAAACATGAGCACAACAAAAAACTCCCTAATATTCAGCTTTGGTTTTCCTTCCCTAGTTCAGAAGGGAAGACATTTCATTTGCCTACCAATCTTATTCCTCAAAATCCTTGTCTTCTGGCAGCTAATGTTTTCATCAGTATTAAATGCTCCTTGCTGATGTTTTCTGTAGAACATAAGGGTGAAAATAACACATCCAAAAAAATTGAGTCACTCTGTAAGACACCAAAACCTCTCGGTCTCCCCATATTCTGCCCTCCACCTGCATCAGAATACTGCAGGTTTTTTATTTAAAGGTAGTTTCACATGTGGCCTTTCTAAGAGAGTACAACATTTTCTTTCCTATCGGAAAAAAATCAGAAGTCAAAGCTACTAAAAGAAGGTCACGATCAAGCCAGATTCACATGAACTGCAGGGACTTCATCCAGACATCTTTCATCTTGAATCTGTGTGTGTGCACAGGATGTGCTACTAAAACTGATTTTATTGCTGATTGTAAACTTGGGTTACTCTCTTTTTTCTCCCATGCTTACAAAACACCAGTCATTTAATACATAAACCATGTATAATTTATTACAAGAAAAATAATAGCATAATTTCAGTAAAAATTAAACTTATTCCAAATCATTTACTAAATATGAACAGTTTCAAAAATAATATCTCTTCTAGCAAAAGCTTTTATACAAAAGATAATAATTTACTTTGTAACATTTTTGAGTTCTTGTACACCATGGAAATAAGCATCAACTTTGATTTTCTGATATTGCAAGAAAATAACATTGTTTTCCTAGTAGATGTTATTTACACATAAAAGTAGATAAGCAGGTCCAGTAGGAAATACAGAATTCCTGCTTCATCTAATCAAGGATTTAGAAATAATGTCTAGGTGATTGGTACAATTACTACTTCCTCCTGTACGTATGTCAATTACAAACCTATTCAAGTGGAAAAAAAAGATGCTTGCAGTTTAGAAATAACTTCAAGTATCCCTAGAGCCACTTCTCAGGTTTTCATAGCTTCTAAATCCTCACTAAAATAAAAGTCATTAACAAGTAAGAAGTTTCATGAACACCTTTCAGAAAGGAGGTGCATGGCTTTGGCATCGGGATTAAACTTGGCACAACACAAGCACGTGTGCAAGCATGCTGCAAGCTGTAGCAACCATTTTGTTTCTACAGAAGAATTGTGAGCTTTCTGTTCACAGAACAATGGAACCTAAAGTGTCAACATTTACTCCACTGCTTGCACATTA
Organism: Lagopus leucura; assembly: GCF_019238085.1. Taxonomy (NCBI): domain Eukaryota; kingdom Metazoa; phylum Chordata; class Aves; order Galliformes; family Phasianidae; genus Lagopus; species Lagopus leucura. The sequence goes on from NW_024962264.1 coordinate 46,025,256, forward strand.
CACAGCCTGCTTTATGAAGAGATTCTGCTTGGCATATATATCTCAGCTGATCAGAAGTCATTTTTAATAATCCAGCTCTCTTGCTAAATCTCTGGCAAGCATCACCCTGAACAGCCCAAGATGTGGGAAAAAATCCTTTCTTGCTAAAATTCTCCAATAGGAGATGTTGCATAAAAAATAGACAAACTTGTTCACTTCTTGACATATTATAACCACCAGGTTTCTGTCCCTCATGTCAATTATTGAACATTTTAATTCATTATTACCAACATCTGGCACACAGAGGAGTGTGCCTTTACAGGCAGTTTTCCAGAGGATAGCAGTGACGAAGAGCGGTCTGGTAGATACAGGTAAGTCTGCAGTTCATGACAGTGGAATGAGAAGCTGTCACTTGAGAGTTTCATTGGCTGAATAAAACATTGTCTTCCCCATATAACACAGCTGGGTCTTCCATGCTTTCCAGTAAAGTGTGAGAGGTTTCATACTCACAATGTGGCAATGATGATTCTTTTGTAACACTGGACATCAACTGGCTCCAGGTGATATCTATGTTTTTGAAAGCATGTAATAGAAAAATTCCAATTATAATACTGGAGAATCCACTGAGGGTCCCAAGGATGTCATCCAGGTCCATACTACTCCATTCCTTGAACAGGATGATGGAACATGTCACCACTGTGGTGGTGAAACACACGTAATAAATAGGTGTCACTAGAGATGTGTTAAATGTGTCCAGTGCTTTGTTGAGATAATTGATCTGGGTGCTGACTGAGAGCAATAGGATTCCCACCAAAACATAAACCAGGGGATGTCGATAAACTGGCTTCCACTCCAGCATTTCTTTAATGGCAATGCCCAGGCCTTTGACAGATGACACAGAGAAGGCACCAATAAGTGAACAAATTAAAACGTAGATCAGTATATTAGTTTGACCTCTCCGTGGAGCCGCAATGAAAATCAACACGAGGACAACAGATATTAGGAGAACAGCAAATGCAACAAACGCTGTATGAAAGAGGAAAGATGAAATATCAGACTATGTTCAAACACATGCTAAAAGTCACTCAACTTCAAGTCAATTTCTCTAAGAACTGGAGCACAAACTCAGTGCATTGAAATAAACACAAAATACATGCTTTGTATTTAAAATGCCAACTATATGTTTAATTTTTGATTGTAGGAGCTTTTAAATTATGAGCTGACTCATGAACTAACTTGAATTTAGCTCATTTTGTCCTATGCTACACTCATCCATATGAAATTCTTCCGCTTCTCAAACACACATTCTCTTTGAAGTGTACTCCAGGGCTACCTCAAGGATATTTGTTTGAATTAGTATGAACGACTGCTTACTTAGAGCAAGGTAGTAATTGGGACTTAGAATTGAACAGCATTTCAAATGAAGTACGTTAAGAACTGGTTGAAAGTAACCTTATTTAAAGCTGTGATTTATTTTAAGTGGAAGTAACTTGGCGTATAGAGCCTCAGAACTCCTCAACGTGCTGGAGGGCAGGAAGACTCAGTGCATCATTTCTTAGTCGAATAATCTGCAAGAAGCCATGTAAGATGAGCTGCTTTTAAGCCTGCATCTTTGGGAAATACGGTACGTGTGCAGAACCCGTTTGTGCTCACGCATTTATTAAGGGATTCTGGGCTTCTAGCACAATCAGCCTAAGAAAGTTCTGCAGCCAGGATGTTCTGATTAGATATCCCAATCCACTCACTCACCAACAGATCCAAAGAAGGGAGAGCACATCAAAATCTGTCATGTGTCTGCCATGATATATGTCAGCTTAAGTGTACAGACCTGGATCTTGCAGTTTTATTTCCATCTCATCCAATGAGGTGATCTCCTCCTCCTCTGGGGCATGAATAACCATGACTGTAGAACCCAAAGCACTCAGAACACAGCCCAACTTGCCGTGAATATTCAGCTTCTCCTTCAGAAAGTAGGATGACAATATAGCACTGACAAAACAGAAATAAAAGGTTCAGGTCCAACAGACATGGGAGACTTTGTAATATGAGCAACTTGAAGACTCTTGAATTTGGATATAGGGGAAACATGCTTGAAACAACCAAATTACAAGAAGTTTTGCACAACAAAGGTCAATCTGAAGTTTTAGGGGAGTTTAGCAACTCTGATCAGATCCCTCTAGGTTGAAGGGTCTGAATTTCTTAAGGAACTTGTCATTAGTGATTGCCTGGGTCAGAGGTATGGGCTGCTTATACAGAGCCCTCGGACACTCACAGCTGATCATGTGAGCTGTTGTTTTCTCATAAAAATGGTTTAAAGCACTCCATTTGCCATGAGAACAAACACAAGCAAGTTTACGTGACAGCTCCTCACCATCTCTCTCTGAGCTCTCTAGAGGATTAAGATTTAACCTAAGGATAACATGACCCCAAAAAAGGCAACCAAAGAGTGGCTATGGTCAAGAATTACACACAACCTTAGGCATAGCCACATGCGTACTGATGTAGTCATGAACAGTTTTTCAACCTGTTGATCAAATTTCAGTTATTTTTTGCATTGACATTAAGTTCTCACAAGCTTTCTGTGAAAAATCGCCACCTGCATGAAAGGAGGGGCAGCAGCCAGCCAGGTGATTAGTGTGAATCTGCCAAAAATGCGTAGTAAGTGAGTCTTGATATAAAATTATGCTTCTATTACAAAAAACGTTTTTGAAAACATTTTAAGGGGAGAATGCCGTATTTTCTTCTTAAGTTTTGTCCATACTGAGAAACAGAATAAGGTGGGTTTTTTTAGGAAAGTGTCATTTCTCTAGGAGGAAATAAGTTGCAGCCTTCTAACACTGTGCATCAGCTGTATACCAGGTATATGCTGGTAAGAAACACACAAGGAATATGTGGAAGGCTGCTGCAAAGACTGGATCAGTCTTTGAGACAAGACTTCATTCCCTCTACCCAGGAAATTAATTTCCAAATAATCAAGGGATCCTCCTTGCTGAGGAAAAACAAGCCTTTCTTATCTGTATTTGCCCTTCAGTTTTCTTGTTAAAATTATCTGCTGTTAACCAAAGACATTATTTTTCCCTCAGGCAGTGAATGATCAGTTTGCTTCCAGTTTGCACTGACCTTATGAGAACACTCAGTGCACCCAAAGGGGTAACTAAGGTTGCTGGTGCAAAGGCATAAGCAGCAGAGTTTGCAGCTTCTCCCAATCCCACTGCAGAAGAAAGAACATTTGGATGAACACAATGGAAGTAAGGACTGGAGAAAGTTATATGCATATCCCCTAAGTACTGTGTGCAGTATGACTACGATGACAAAGCTGAAGGCAGGCATTTACAGGACAGCCCTGCGCTGCCTACACCTTCCTGTAAGGAACAGTGACAATGTGTAGAAGCTGGACAGATTCAACCATATTGTTTCTGACTAGATGATAAAGAAGAGGCTGTTGTTCTGCAAAGAACCCCAAAGAGCAAACAAAATAGATAACAGAATTGTTTCAGTCATAAAGGTGATTGCAAAGATATTTCTTTTAACTGAGGTGGGTGAAAAAATAGAGAATGAATTTGTTAAAAATGAACTGTTCTATGCAGCGTTTATATATAGTTGAGAGATAAAGGGTGACTTACTTGAAAGCAGTCCAGCCCACCAAAGCCATTCTTTCAAGTAGGAATACCCACCATGCCCTGGAAATGGGGAAAAAAATCTCACCTTAGAAGAGAGAAATCACCTTATTTTAACAAAAAAGCACAGCTTCACATTTGGATCAAATCATATAGAGTATAGAAACATCCTGTTATCTGGATGTGACATTAATATTTTGTCTGAATTTGACTCACATCTTTATTAATCACTCTGCTGCTTTATGACTTGTGAGAAATGGTTTTGACTAATTCACACCGAGGAAAAGTGACAAGAAAAAGTGAAGTGTCAACTAAGATTCTTGATGAGCTTAACAAATGTTTTGAAGTACCTTCCCAGGTCAGATCCAGTATATTCTTATACAGAGATCTGCCTTTTGACTCTGCTTATGATTTAAATCGAAAGAAATTAGAAAGAAAAATGTCACTGCATGCATTAATTTTTGCACAAAATGTAAGTAAATTGTGCGTTCAGTTACATCATTTTTTCAAGTGAAAAGTGAAATCTCTGAAATAACAGATCTTGCAATAAATGCAACAAACAAAAGAATAACCGCTACCTCTGTGCATGTAAATGCCGTAAAGGGAATTATCAGGTCAGTCTGAAGAGGTTTTTTTAAACCTCTTGACACATTTCTAGTTCTGCATCTGCTGCCATCAATGGAAGTTAGTTGTACTATCTGTAGAAGCTCTTATGATAAATACTTCTATAGCTCACTCCACTTTTGGCTTTTAAGAATACAGGAGATCTAATGACCATTTCACAACTTCCCATCTCAAAGGAAACAGAAAAAAAATTAAGGAAAAATAATAAAGACTTCTTGAAGATTAGAACAAAGGCAGAACTTCATTTGGTATCTGGCTGCTGTCACGGAGGAGTTGTATGGCAGTGCTAACATAACTGGTACTGGAACCATCAAGCCATGCCCAGCAGGAACGCTGCTTACCAGCACGGGGAACTCCTTTGGTGGCCAGCTTCAGGAGGCCCTTCTTCTTCAGGATGAAGCTGGATCCAATGAAGATGTTGGAACTGACTGCCAGAGCCAGGCCAATGTAGGGCTGGTACTGGCTTCCTGCAGGTTTAGAAGGCCTCAGGCTTGTTTCATTAAAAGTCCCATCCATAGGGGAGAGGGGAGAAGGAGGGATTTGGCCCCACTGAAGGCCTGGCCCCGGGCCTGGTAGATATGATGGCATGAGCCCAAAAACAGCACCTGAGGGAGGAAGCAGGGAGAGCTGTTCACTCACCAGGCACAGCTCTGAAAGTGCCTGACCCTGTGCTGTTTGCTCCTTTCCATGTCCCCTCTGGCCCTACGGATAGATCCTGGTGTCAGCACAAAATCCACACAACACATACAGTTCTGTCCCAGCTAACCTGAAACCTCACAATAAAGTGTTCTATTCCGTGCACAGATCCCGTCTCCAGAACACAAACCCACAGCCAAATCCATGAAAAAAGAAAAGAACAAAAGGAGGAATTATTTTGCATGGGGGAGCACCAGTAGTACATCATACAGCAGTTTAGGCAGAAGTTCCAGTTTTTTGTTATTAAAGCACACACGTAGTGGGGATCATACAATTAGGCTGAAACAGCTTTTGAGGACAGTCTGTTTTTTTGAAAGAAAGGTTTTATTGCTAAGATATACATCAGCAGTTTATAGTTTAACATAAGTACAAAAGCTTAGTCTCTTGTAATTTACAGAAAGCATTGAATAAAACAAATCATTTTGTTTTCTGTGCTTCCCCTGTAATTAAATGACACACGAAGGAATCATCCTACTAATGGCACCAATATACTTTTTCTTTTTTTCAACTGAAAAAACATTTGGATATTTAGTAGAAAAGGACGTGCCTCTGTGTCTCCTCCTACCTAAACTATAGAAGTATTAATGTTGTGTCAGAATTACTTCATTACACTATTAACAATAATTAACCTTGGATAATTCACCTAATACTGCTTAGGAAGGAAAATGTAAAACATCAGAAGAATTAAAAATGGCATGAAGTTTGACAGCTTCTCGGTATCTTCATTTGCAGCTGAGAATGCTGACACTAAGAGGTACCACCGTGTACAAGTAAGGAGTGAAGAACACCTGCTCTAGAGTGTCCTGTGCCACACAGTGAAGCAAACACACTGCTGTAAGATTCCACTTGATTTTCAGGCTCTGCAATCATATTTCCTTGCTTGCCAAGAGAGTTTCTATCTAACAGAAGTTGGTTTGAATTGCTAAGTCAGACTTTTATAAAAACGGTTGCACAGGATGGGTATGCCCATATACTGCAGGTGAAAATTAAAATCCTGCAGTTACAATACATTAATTCATAGTATGAGGATACTACTTTTCTGAAATCATGCAATTTCTAGAAATTGCAACTGAATAATCCAAAAGAAATAGGATAGAAGAAAAGAAACAGGAACAAGAAATACAGATTTGCATCTGTACCGGAAAATATCTTTAAATCCCAAAGTATTAGTGTAAAGTATTACCATGGTTTCCCAGCTTGGAGAGCTCCTAGGTCATGTCCTCCTGCCTGCCTCATGCTCCTCTCTCCTGCTCCCTTACCCCGAGACCTACTGCCTGCCAGCTAACTCGGGTGGTCTTTGGCTGCAGCACACCCTGCTGAGCACTCCTGTACGGATTTGTTCCCATTTGCTGTGGGACTGTGAAGGCTCAAGAACAAAGCTATTCAATCTGCTTTGTCACAGAGTGAATTGAATATGTTTTATGAGAGGCATTAGCTGCTCTGCAGCAAATACTTGTAAATGAACAAGAGGGAAAACAAAGATAATCTGAGACATGACGCAGAAGAAAGGTAGCAGAATGTGATTTTAAAACATGTAACTTTAATCAAACTGGGTGAGCTGATCTACTTAGACAGTAGAAATAAAAGTTTCCATTACAGTTTGAGTTTCTTTTGTATCAGTAAAAAAAACAAACAAACAAACAACTCAGTGTCAGGTTAGGGTTGATGTATTTTGACAGCCAGGATTTCCCACACAGCTGTTTATATACGTGTTGTCATTGCATACAGCGCAAATGCAACATGACCTGAATATGTCATCTGCTCCTGCAAATGGCCGGGTCACCTCTGCAGAATGTGTGCCATAGGCACACTGAAGATTTCCTAAATGTCTGCAACGTGGCCAGAGCTACTCCTCTGCTGAGTGGCCAGAAAACCCAGAAAAGTTTTGGATTTCTCAACTGCCATCTGGCAAAAAAATGTATATCCAAGAAAACCTGGATATATGGCTAGCTGCTCTTGTACACTCTATGGATTATCTGAAAAAAATCCTTCAGGAAAGGAGAATTCACAAATATTACAGTATTTTTTTCCATCTGCAAAGTAACACGGCTTTAGTTTTGTTTCTTAGAGGTACCTGGATCAAAGAAAAAGTTGCAAAGTAAATAACATTAAAAAGAGAGAGAGAGAGAGAGAGAGAGAGAGAGAGAGAGAGAAAAGGAATGAAACATCGAGTGGATTGCTTAACTTCTTACAATGATGCTAAACAGGACTGGCGAAGGCTGTAACACCACTTGGCTACTGCAGGCCTTGTGTTGAGAGGCAGCAGCAGCCTTTAATTAAAAGAAAGCACAAAAACTCTTCATAAATATGGTCTGTTAACAACCCAAGGTTGTAAATGTTTTTTTTTTGTGTGTGTGCCAGTGTGCTGTGTTTTTACAGGGAAGAAAACAACACTCTTCTCTTTTTTTTTTTTTTTTTTTTTTTTTTTTTTTTTTTTTTTTTTTGTGAATGGTGCACTTGTCTACCTGTTGAAAATGGCAGCTTACTCCTTTCTATATGATACTACTACTTGTTCTTCAGTTTTCTGTTCCCCATCAGACTGTATGACACTTAATAATGAAAACTTCATCATGACACCTGCAGAACATCACTGAGTGACTGCCACCCCTTTCTGAAACCCAATCATTGCCCACATTTACAAAGAGAGCCTGGATCTTTGGTATGTCCCCTCTACCAGCTGAGAAGTGCCACTTTGAGCAGCTCTGGCCACTGTTTATTATTTATTATCATTTGTTCCACTTGCAAAAGAACGATGGTATTCTGCAGCTCAAAGAATGGAGGGAGAGGTGGAAAAAGGAGCCTGGTGTGTCTCTGTGGCCCATTGCAAACAATTTAAGGGTTGTTTGGAAAAGCTGCAAGAGTCAATGGGCTCCCAAGGAAGGTGGTTCACACAGCACCTGGTTTCTGTAGCTAAGCTGGTTTCCCCTCCCCACTCCCAAATGTCAACGTGAAACAGTCACCAGGGCTGCTCCTTCAGAAATAAACGCTGGGAGCTCTGACTCAAGACTGATAGCAACAGGAAACCATCCAGAGCTGGAGGTGGCCACCAATTCACTTCTGACTGTTTTCCTGATAAGGTGTTTCCTCAGCCACCCGAGTGCCATTTGACGACAGGTGGCAGACAGGCAGGGTTCACTGCTCATACCCAGTGTAACTTTCTGCAGTGCTGCAGTCCCACAGAAGCCAGTGACTGCCGTGTCCCACAGGCTGGCAGTTACAGCCTCACCCCCCCTCCCCCCAGCATGCCGCTCCCACCTCATCCCAACAGCCATTTGCTTCTACCAGATGCATAACCGTCCACTTTCGCTGCATTCCCAGGCCGGGTCACGCTGGCAGGAGCCGTACCCACTTCTCCCACTCGGGGAGATGCCAGCCCATCCCTATTAACCCCCGACCGTGCGGTTTACAGCTTCCCGGCACACCCGCGTTCCCAGAAACACACAAAAGAAACTGAAAAGCGAGTTTACAGCTACAAAACAGCGCCCGAAAGACAAACACGCGAATTATTACCACCATTTCAGCAGACGGGCGCTCCTCGCCCCCCGCTCACACCGCCCACCCACGGCAGGAGCCCTCCCAGCGCCACAACCCCCGGCCAGCACCTGCGTGACCTCACGGCGGAGTAAAGCAGCCGTCATCGCAGCAGCCCCGTGGTGGAGGGACAGATGCTCATTGCTCACAGCAGCAGAGTTTCCTGCTTCCGAGCCGCTTCTTATTCAGAACTCCGCGCAACGCGGCGGTCTCGCAGCCGCGCGAAGCCGCGCACCCCCCGCGCAGGACCGAGCGGCGGAGCCCCGCGCAGCACTGACCGATCGCGCCCCGTGGCTGCCCTGCGCCTGCGGGAGCCCAGCGCCGGCTCCGCAGCTGGCGGGAGGAGGTGGCGGCGGCGGAGGCTCCGCCCGGTCCCTTACCTGGCCCTTGTTTGTCCCTTGTCCGTCCCGCCCCGAAGGAGGCGGCCCGTGGGACGCCTCGTGTGCCGCGTCCGTCGTTTGCGAGCCCAGGTCCTGGCGTGACCGGACCGGTGTCTGCCCGTCCCTGGACAGCTGCTGCATCCGGCCGGCTCTCTCATTTCTGCTACAGCAGGGTGCCCTCGCAACCCAAAAAGCCGACCTTAACCTGCGCCGCATCAAAAGAAGTTTGGCCAGCAGGTCGAGGGAGGTGATCCTAACCCCTCTGCTCTGTGTTGGTGAGGCCTCACCCCGAGCCCTCAGTACAGGAGTGATACAGACCTACCTGCTGGAGCACTTCCAGGGGTGCATTCATGGTGTGTTGTAGTAAGACTGGAGGAAATGGTTCCAAACTGGAAGAGAGGAGATTGAAAATAAGGAAGAAATTTTTTACAATAAGGATGGTGAGCCTGTGGAACTGGTTGCCCAGAATGTTGGTGGAAGCCCGTCTCTGGAGACATTGAGGACAGGCCGGATGGGGCTCTGAGCACCTGATTGAGCTGTAGATGTCCATTGCAGGGCAGTTGGGCTAGGTAATCTCTAAGGGTCCCTCCCAGCTCAAATGATTTAACGATGCTCTAATTTTACTTTGTTCCTATTCACTTCTGGGAGAAGAGGTGAGCATTTTGAGCATGCAACTACAAAAAGCATGCAACATGTTGCCCATGCTGTTCTTTGCCACTTGTTCCATAGGCAGGTAGCAGATTCTGGTGCTGTTTGCCCAGAGGTGGGTGAACAGAAGCAACTAGCCTATGGCTCTCTCATGTGTCGTGCTCCCAGTTTCCTGCACAGCAACTGAAGCTCACTAAGTGTTGCTCCTGCAAGCAGCTCAACTGACCATTCTGCAGAGTGCTCACTGTGGTTCTGGTGTTCACTGTGGTCCCCAGCAGAATACTGAGGAACAATGTGGTTAATACTTCTGTAGGTATATTTCTCCATCAGCCAGCTCCTTTAGTAGATGATGGATGTTGAAGTATTTTTAATTAAGGAAGAGAATATTTAATCTGAGATACACTTATTTCTCTACTGAAATATAGATTGTGCCATAGAAGGGCTTGGACTGGAAAAAGTCCACCCAGTTCCAACCCCCTGAGTGGGTAGGGCTGCCACCTATTAGCTCAGGCTGCCCAGGGCCCCATCCAATCTGGTCTTGAGAACTTCCAGGTATGAGACACCCTCAGCTTCTCCAGGCAGCTGTGCCAGTGCCTCATTGCCCTCCTAGTGAAGAATTTCTTTCTGAAGTCTAAATAAGTCTCCCCTGTTTTAGTTTAAAATCATTACCTCTTGTTCTCTCAATATTAGCCCATGTACAGAGTTGGTCTCCATCCTCCATGAAGTACTGGAAGGCTGTGGTGAGGTCTTCTGGAGCCTTCTCTTCTCCAGACTGAACAAGCCCAGCTTCTTCAATCTTTCCACACAGAAAAGGTGCTCCAGACCTCTGAACATCATCCAAGCCTCCTCTGGATGAACAGATCTGAATATTCTTTGCGCTGGTGCTTCAGGCCTGGGCACAGTACTCCAGGTGGGGCCTCACAAGGAGAAAATAGAGGGGGGCAATCCCCTCCATCTCCCTACTGGCCACTCTTCTTCTGATGGAGCCCAGAATATTTGATATCTGGGCTGCAGTGCACACACACACACACACACACACACACACACACACACACACATTTCTTTATATAGCTCCTATTTCATGTTTTAAAATCTGCAATAAACTGTCAAAACACAATAAAAATTCTTTTCTGAAAAAAAAAGTTAAAAAAATATGAAAATCCAAGACAGCAGACTGGCAATTTATAACATAATTACAAAAGTTAGTGGGTTCACAGAATCACAGAATCACAGAACTGTAGGGGTTGGAAGGGACCTCCAGAGATCATCAAGTCCAACCCCCCTGCCAAAGCAGGTTCCCTACAGCAGGTCGCACAGGTGGGCATCCAGGCAGGTCTTGAACATCTCCAGAGAAGGAGACTCCACCACCTCCCTGGGCAGCCTGTTCCAGTGCTCCGTCACCTCACTGTAAAGAAGTTCTTGCACACATTTGTGCGGAACTTCCTATGCTGCAATTTCCAGCCGTTTCCCCTTGTCCTGTCTCCACTCACCACTGAAAAGAGTCCGTCCTCACCATTCTGCCCCCCACTCCTTTGATATTTATAGACCTGGATCAGGTCCTCTCTCAGTCTTCTTTTCTCAAGGCTGAACAGACCCAGTTCACTCAGCCTTTCCTCATAGGAGAGATGCTCCAGGCCCTTCACCATCTTTGTGGCCCTCCGCTGGACTCTTTCCAAGAGATCCCTGTCTTTTTTGTACTGGGGAGCCCAGAACTGGACGCAGTACTCCAGATGAGGCCTCACCAGGGCAGAGTAGAGGGGGAGGATCACCTCCTTTGACCTGCTGGCTACGCTCTTTTTAATGCACCCCAGTAAGCCATTGGCCTTTTTGGCCACAAGGGCACACTGCTGGCTCATGGCCAACCTGTCATCCACCAGGACGCCCAGGTACCTCTCCGCAGAGCTCCTCTCCAGCAGGTCATCCCCCAACCTGTACTGGTGCATGCAGTTATTCCTCCCCAGATGCAAGACTCTACGCTTGCTTTTGTTAAACCTCATCCGGTTGTTTTTTTTTTTGCCCAGCTCTCCAGCCTGTCCAGGTCTCGCTGAAATTTCATGCATATATTTTTCATTGATGATTTATAGTACGCTGCATACTCAGCAAGTTTCAAAGAACTTTGAGACAATGCCTGGAAGAAAGAAAGTGCGTAAGATTCATTTATCAACAGTGATATATTTTTCTTTATTTTGGATGATGTGTAAAGGTCAACTGGGTAAGAAATTAAGGTCTTGATATACAATCTTATCATATGAGATAAAGAGGAGAATAATGTGAGTTTACCCTTTGGAATGGCATATGTGACTGATTTAGATCAATGCCTGCAGCATCAGCTAATGCAAATAAATCAGTGCATCTCCTCTTATGCCAGTGGACCTCTGCCAGCTACAGCTAAGAAAAGATCAGTCCTATTGTGTACAAAATAACAGATTTTGACAGTCAGAGCAATTCTGTGGCAGTTTTCATTTTTTCCAAAAGAAAATAAAGGAAAATGCTACAAGAAGCTGTTATTGTTTTTTGTACTGTTTTTCCTTGGAAAATGGAGAAGAAAGTTGTGTTAAAATTCTGTAACCTATGCAAAGAATGTTTTTGCTGAAACTGACTGCCAAGCAAACTCTGATCTTAACTGTTAATTTTTGATAAAAATAGAACAACCTAAAGACAACTTTAAAATTTTACATTTATAAGTAAAATTGTCATCAGAAACCTCCTTTTTCTGCCCCACTGATAAAACCTGTGGAGTTCAGACCTGTAGGAACAACGTGTAAAGGAAGTAATCTCAACTGGTACAAGAAACTGTGCTTCTGGATTGTGGTTCAATAGGATCAAAATGCTATGCTTGCTGTGAAATTACTAGTCCTGTACAAGGTGCCTTAAAAATGCACAGAGAGTGTCTTCTTATCTGTTATACTACAACAAATGGCAATCAAGAATATGTATATCAAGTTTATTTTCACCACAGTGCATTTTCTACTGCTTTTATCAGAGGCAGTACCATATGTTAATGATTTTTTTTTTTTAAATAAAAAGACTTGATCTCAATGGAATAACTTTTGTCTGTATTTTAGCAAAATTACTCTGAATAATCAGCCCAGCTTTCCCATGTTACTTTAGCCTGAAATAAAATTCTACTAAACTAAACAGAAATCCAGCCAGACTATTCAGAGTTAGGGGCACTTTTGTATGGTCACCATTATCTATTTTCTATACAAGTGAAGAGCTTTGACATAGGATCCCATCGTGGTGCTATTTCTGTGCTCGTTAGTCCTCACGCTCACAGGAGGTTGAGCTGGAAGTCTGCCCGGTGTTTTCAGATCCCAGCCTCATCTCCATCCACGAATGTAACACATTAACGCGCATCTTAAACCGCGTGTAGTCCTTTCCTCTCCACCCAGAACCCTTCTAAAGCTAAAGTAAAAACGCAGTGCCACCTACTGTTGGTGACACTGCTTGCACTGCTGGCTTTCCAGTCGCTGGGCTTCTCAGGTGCTGACTGTACTTCTTGATTCTGAATTCCTCATTGCGTATTTACGTAAAGTTGTACTAAACTAGCCAGAAGCCTTGGAGCCTTCTCAGCTATGGCCTTTCTGACATTACATCCACTGCATGCTGAAATAGCATCAGCACTAAAGACACATAATTATTCGCAGAAAATGAGCCTGCCCCAGCTGCAGTCCCACCCAATCATTTGTTTGCAGAGCTACAACGTGTGCAGCTGGGACACTGCACTGTTCTGTTAAAATGCATTTATGTATGAATACCTATGTTCGATGTATCAAGTGTTTTGATTATGAGTGTTGGAAACCAGAGACAGCTTTAATAGGATTAAGAAGAATTACAGACACACTGACAAAGCAGGATACAGAAATAGATTAAAGTTGGCCTGCTACAATGATAATCCAATAGTGCAAGCATCCTCCCAACAGTTAAGGTTACTTCACTGAAATACCAAATGGTATGAAAAGTATCCCTGGGAAGAGGTATTGACTCTAAACTAGTCTAATTGTCACCACAGTCAATGGAAACTTGTTAACTGGCTTTTAAAGGGGGATGGAATTGTCTCAGTTTTGGATAGGGAACTGGCTGGGCCCAGTGGGGCTCCACTTCTTATGTTTGAGAGCTGAAAAGCTCTCCTGTAAAGCAGGTAAGAGCAACTTATGGAAGTTTGGGTTCCTTTACAGGATTGGTTATTTTAAAAGAAAACTCACTGTTCTCCACCAGATTAAAAAGGTGAATTTACTTTGAAGTTTGTGTTTGGATACAGCATAGACATTGTTGAACACCTAAAACTTCTGGGCAAGACATCTGCCAAGTACAGATCTGCTCTCCATTAAGGGCACAATTATAGTTTGGTGCTCAAGAGATTCACAGTCGAGGTGTAAGTTCTGGTCACTCAGTGCCACCACGTTCTGGCCACTCATGAAATAGCTGCTCAGCATTCAACACTGGGATCATTCAGACTGCAGACCAGGCAAAAGACTGTGAGAATGACAGATCAAACCAATCCTGGTTCAATACTAGGCCTTCAGAAATTCTTTTAATGCCTGTGAGTTTGGGATAGGAACTGAATTTCAGCCCTTCAAAAACAACTATGAAACAATGGCTAGAACTATTTCCATCTTACTCCATTTGCTATGTTGATATTTTATTGTAGATTTGTACAGCTGGGTTCCCGTGGACATAATATTACATATTTACTTGTTGTTGAACATTATTTCATTTAAAACTTTGTTTCTTATATCTTTAAATTTCAAATGTGTATTGGATTTAGAAAAGAAAATGAACTATCTTCAGCGTTGGAAAGTCGTAGCAGCAGATGGTGTCTGAATTGTTCTCCTGGTCAGGAGGCTGATCTGTGGTGCTGAGCATCATTTTGGGTTTGTGATTAAAGCTACAAGTCTTCCTTCCACTCATGAAAGACAGCTCAATCATGTGCACTGCAAAGTTTATGGTGGCTTATAGGAATGCTAGCAGTGTTGCTTTCTCCTGCTCTTGGTTACAGAAAGATATATGTCTTGAGCCCCTGCAAGTCTGTGATTCAATGATTTTCCACTAAATATATATACTCAATTAGTGGTATTATTGTTTTGGTTTATTTGTTTGTTTTTATGTTTTAAAGAACTAGGAATGTAAAAATTATGTTAGATAAGTGAAGAACCTCCAATAGTTTGAAGTTGTTTCTTATTATTCATCAATACGATAAGATCATAAACAGGAAATTTGGATTTATGCTCTTTCTTCTATTCCAGTGAAGGACTGTTTTTACAGTAAAAAATGCATCTGCATTATTTAAAAAAATGGGCCAGCAAAGGACAACAAGTATACAGTTATTAACAGGTGTTTGTTTGTTTGATTGTTTGTTTGTTTGAAGACAGAGTATGCTCCAATATTTGCCATTTCCTCAGCGTGTCAAAAGGGCTAGTAAGCATCTGCTCAGGAGGAGGATAATAGTGACTGCCACTGTCACTGTCATCTCTCTCTAAATCTCAAAATCCATCACCAGGTCGAGGAAATCCTCCTCTAACAACCATGTCCTTCCCTGGGAATAATTCAGGGAACCACACATGGAGCTGGCTCCTTGAGAAATCAATTAATAAGGGATTTAAGTCTGATATTCTGATATGTTGATGGTATTTAGCTTTTCACGGTGGTTACACTTATGTAGTAAGGAAACGTGGCTCATTTAGAGGAGTGGAATTGCTACAAGAAGCAGCAGATTACATTGCCAAGGTAAGTGTGCACACTGATGAAAGCTTTTGCTACAGAACTGCTAGGGACACTTTTTGCATGTTAGTGCAGATTTATGTTTTGATAGACTTCATGTTTTAAAGCTGATGATGATTTTTTTTGTGGCTTGGAATGCAGTGGATCAATGACAAGGTGAGAAATGGGTAAAATAAGAAAGCAGGAGAGGTGGAAGTTAATCTTCCATTCTCTGCAGTCCTGTAGGATAATGCTGCCTTCATTTTCTTGCAGCCCTGAAGATTTTGACACATAGGAATTACATATTTAATTTTTAGTTCATAAGATTTGACAATGCAGTGGTTTGATGTAGTAGTCGCGTTTAGAAATTCAAGGGAGTGAAGGCGAACTGTTGGTGATACAGGAAGAAAAAAAAAAAAAGCAACAAGAAACCTAAAATACTTGCAAAGGAAGCGCTTATCTGTGTTACTTTCAAACTTTACGCCTGAATACTACAATGCGGCATTGACTTACCATCAGGGTAACAAGATGTGACAATGTACCAGTTGAAGAAACAATGTGCAACCACAGAAAAGGAAGCGCGGTGGTGATACAACGTAGCAAAGGCAGCCTGAAATATTTTGCATGAAAAAGCTCTGTAAGGCAATCAGAAATGCCTTAAGGGAGATCTTGGGCCCAGTGGGCTTAACAGAGAATGTTCTGCTGCTCTTAATGCCAGGTTTTGTGATACAAATGCTGTAACAAAGTGACTACAGTCCCCAGACCAGGAGAAACTGTTGTGTCTGTTCAGTTGGCATGGGGCACACGCTGCATTATTATTTCTGAGCTTTAGACTCAACAGTTCCAAGGTTCCAAGCAGTGTGTGCTGGAGCTAATGGAATTTGAAGATATTCTTGTGCCATTTGTCCTTGACTGTGTGAGAAGGGAGACAACTTAAGGCAGCAATCACCTGAGCTGAGATTTGGATTTAATTCTTTGGGACTACAGGATAGTAAATGCTTCCAGTTTCTATGTGTAGATAGTTTTGAAGCATACTTAATGCCCAATAAATTCTTTCTGTGCCTCAGAAATATGAAATCTCTGGTCCTGCCCCCAAAAGCTGCTCTTCAGTCCCAGCAAATTCTGCTTTCTCAGAACACAAAGCACCCTACAGTTCTTCTTTTTTTGGTTAGACACTAATGGAGTCAGAGGAATTGGTTTATTTGCAAAAAAAATGCATTGAAATTCCTATTCACCTGAAGAAGAGGGGAAACGGCAGGACATAGACTTTGCCCAAACTCCAGGCTATGTATTCTGGATAGGTGTGGTTTTTCTACATGTCCTGTTTCACCACACTTCTCACTGTCTAATTTCTATCTTATGGGCAAATTAATACGTCTCCATATCACAGAGTCTAGGATGTCTATTTTGCTGTCATTCTTCTGCAAAGATAAACATGAAAACCAGGTTCCTAGAAAAGCTGTTACTGCGAGTGTTAATGTGGACTGATTTAGAGTACACTGACAGGCATGATTTGCCTTGAGATGAGCATTTTTGCAGTTGTTTCATGCCAAGTGATTGGAAGTGGTTGGACACAGCTTTATTTTACACCATTTTCTGTGAGTTCTGTGGAGGATATAGGTCAAACCAGGGTGGGGCTTTGTGTGCCAGCATTAGCAGATCCTAGCACCTGTAGCAGCTGTAAGCAGATACAAAGCTGCTTAATTTAACCTGGTTTACTTTCAGTCTCCACACACTCAAGTACTATCTATCCTTGGTGCTAGTCAGTGAAGACTCTGTTACAGCTTTTAGGGTGCTAATGAATCTGACCTAATGTTTGCTATGTGTTTTCCTGTGATACTTCAGACCTGATGCTTGCTGTTGAGCGTTTAAAGATTGATAAGCAATGCTAGACAGTATTTAGGACTATTCTTGAAAGAACAGATGTTAGCCTTCAATTTTCATCTTTCTGTTTTGTAGAGTTATGTATGTTTCTGTATCATTTCTTACACGTGTTATTCATGTCTGTCAGCTGCTTGAAACATGGGTTTCCTCCCCTATTTCTTGTACAGGAATATTTTTTAGTTTCATTGGCTAATCAAGTCAGGTAAGTCTGGCAGTACTGTTGCAGCTGTAGCACCCTTATTCTCTTTTGCTGTGTACTTCACTACAGAACGGAATTACTTTAAGACTGGCTTATTCCATGGCACTTTACTTCATTTACCAGTGGAACAGCACTTATTTCTCAGTTTGTGGCTTACAGGCATCTCTACAGTCTGATGTCATATACAGAAGGATATTGATATTGCAGTGGATAGCATCTATTTTGAAATCCCAACTAAAAAGCCCTTTCAAGACCAGATCACTTGTAGGCAGCAGTGATGCTCCAACAATTAGCAGTGCTATTGATATGAAGATATAAGTGACAAAATCATAAGAATAATGGTAGAAAGAGGCAAAGAGGCAGCAGAAGTTAGTTACTTCAGTGATTAGTTTATGCAGTACAGGATACAATATATTAATTATGCACCCTACAGCTTTTTTTTTTTTTTTTTTTTTTTTTTTTTTTTTTTTAATATATTGAAATGAACAAGTCAGGCATAAATAGCTTCCAGCAGATGTGCTTATCCTATGTGCTACGCAAGTAATGAGAACTCTACAGCAGTCTTCAAATACAGAGTTACAGCAGCTATTCTTGCTGCCATCAGATCGTAACTTTCAGATGTCAAACATACTGAGGATTCAGGATGTCACCTGTTCATGAATCTATTTATCCATCTCCATGAAAAAACTTTTGAGTCTTTGGTTCAAAACCACATGTAATAGCAAAAAAGGCTTCAAAAACATTTCCTATTTTTTCAGTTGCCTGATCATTCAGCACACTGTAGCACCCACAGCACCATTTTTATCTGGAGGGAATGTCATGTGAGAGAGGAAACTGGAAAAACTGCTGGGAATTTGGGGGGAAGCAAGGAAATAAGAGACTCATCTTTAGAGGGAAAAAAAAAATAAAGGTGTGTTCTGCTAGTTGTGATACTTTCTGAAATTAATCTTCCTCTCTTACCCAAGCTAAGACAATTTTCACCATGAAGGTAGGAGTTATTGAGACCCATCACTCCCATGCAATCATTCCCAGCGTGGTGGTGCAAGACACCAGTGAGGATCCTGGACTGACAGAGAAAGGGGAAAACAGGTGTGCCAGATTTGCTTCATTCCATTCCATTCTTGTGTGTTTAGTTTATTTTTCTATTATTTAATATTTTGGGAATAATTAAGCATAGATAACTTGCCTTCATCTGATTTTCTTCTTCCTCTATTAATAAATTGATTTTATAATGATGTGATGTATATATATATATATATGTATATATAGTAAGTATTTGCATAGATTACTTAGTCTGTGATTAAAATTGTGACAAATAGCTTGTGACAATGTAGAGGAATTTTTTTTTATTTCAGCAGTATAACACATAACTGTTGTTTTGATGTTCCCTAGGAAATGGTATCTACCCGGTGCATTTGCACAATACAATGCTAACAACAATAGCAATAAAGACGAGTAAGTACCTTTGCAATCTCAAATAGTGATAGTGCTGCTTTACTGATTGCTTAAGCAGCCATGAAAAGGAATAATCTGTACCTAATAGTTTCCTTACAAGCAGTTATGTTGTGCAAGTAATCCCAAAAGAGATTGCGTGTGCATTTGAATTTCACAGACATCAAATATTAAGATCACTCCCAATACCAAAGCTATTGCTATTTTATCTATTAATTATGAGTATAAGTAGTTCTGTATTAATGCAATAAGAAAAACAAATTTTCAAGACCAAGCAGCTAAGCATATTTCTTTATCCTTAACAAACTCAGATGATTCTAATAATTAAATGAGGAAACAGTAACTGCTGTATTTTCTTTTTCTTAAGAGAGAAGAAAAAGAAAAAAGAAAAGAAGAGGTAAGACAGAAAATCTACTTTAAGGGCTTTTGAGTGTTTCTTTGTGCTTGTTAACTTCTTGATTGGAGCACTGATTTTTGCTACCAGTGGTGTCTGCTACTATTTCTAAAGCGTTTAATTTTCCAAACATGCTTTAGCTCAATCCGCAATAACTGCAAACATAAATCTATTTTGTAGCAAGTCAGAACATAAAAAGGATGGAGAAAGACAAAAGAACAAGGAAAAAAAGGAAAAACACAAAAATAAAGATAAGAAGAAAGAAAAGGATGAAGAGTAAGTATTTTTCATTTAGGTCTTGCTATGTTAATTTGATAAAATCACTTTTTAAGTACAACTAGAAAAATGCATTGATGAGTGTGGTATAAACAAGATGCTTACTCTCAAGTGAACTGGTGCATGGAATGATGTTGTTCTCCTAGAACAGAATTGTTCTGATTTATTTTTCTATGTAGAGAGTAGAATGAGATCATAAATGCTGCATGGAAAAAATAAGACATTAAAAAAAAAAATACAAAAGATTTTGTGTGGATTGTGATTATCTAATATATTTTGGATAATGCTCTGCAGCAAAGGAAGGTCTAAGGGAAGGTCTTCTGCATGTCAGTGTCACCTATAAACAAGTAAATTTTTATGTGACTTAGAAGTTCTTGCTTTTTCTTCTTTTTATTATGCTTGGAAAAATCATCATTTCTTGACCAATGAAGAGAAAAGTGTTTTGTTTGTTTTCATGTTCTTTGGTTTCTGTATATAAATCGTGCTGATAATTCATCTTGCTCAGAACTAGATGTTTCACAGTGAGGAAGGTATAGTTTGTCTCATATAACATGCATATTCACACAATTGTTTTATTGCATTCATTCAAGGAAGCTTAGCTTCAATAAAGACCTTTTATTTATCGTTAATATTTTCTGGAATTCTTTGTTCCTCAGAATTTATTGCATATATTTTCAGTCTCTTCTCATTGCCCTTTTTCTCTACCTATCACTCAGGAAGAAGAAAGATATTTTCATCATTGATCCAGCAGGAAATATGTATTACAACTGGTTGTTCTGCATCACAATGCCTGTCATGTACAACTGGACAATGATTATTGCTAGGTGAGGTAGTCCTTTAATAAAACTTCAGACAAACTGTAATACATATGCCTGGTAGGAAATTCACTTCATTCATTCATTTCATGCAAGTATTTCATTTTCTTTTCATGGTAACTTACTTTTTCCTTTCCTATTCAGAGCCTGTTTTGATGAGCTTCAGAATGACTACTTACCTGTATGGTTTATTGTTGATTATGTTTCTGATATCATCTATATTGCTGACATGTTTGTACGGACAAGAACAGGTATGTATACTTGATAAATCATTCTTTCTATTAGTATGTTCATTTTAAAGTCTTATACTACACCCAGAACTAGATACCTCTAATATGGCACAGAAAGTCTGAGGCTCTAACTCCTTCCCTCCATTAAACTTCCTATGGCCTGTTTTGTTGTTGTTGTTTTTTTTTCTCCCCCCCAAATGTTCGTCAGTGAAAGGAAAACAGTCAGAACTAGAAGTGTATTCTTTTCAAAGCTGTACACTTTAGCTTAAGCTGAACCATATGGTCCTAAGTTGAATGCTTGAACACACGAGAAATTGCTTTAAAAAAAAAAAAAAAAAAAAGTCATGCATGATCTGGAAGTTGCACACAACGTGTCTTTCAACTTACATTTGGTTTGACACTAAATACAAAAAGTTGAAAATGAAAAAATCTAATACTTACATGCAACTTGATTTTAGGTTACCTGGAACAAGGTCTTCTAGTGAAAGAAGAACAAAAGCTTAAAGAGAAATATAAGAGCTCCCTGCAATTCAAATTAGATTTTCTGTCAATCATACCAACTGACCTCTTATACTTTAAGTTAGGGCTGAATTACCCAGAATTGAGAATAAACCGACTGCTCAGAGTAGCTCGGATGTTTGAATTTTTCCAGCGAACAGAAACAAGGACAAACTACCCAAATATCTTCAGGATCTCTAACCTTGTCATGTACATTGTGATTATTATTCACTGGAATGCCTGTGTGTATTACTCGATCTCAAAAGCCATTGGATTTGGGGCTGACACGTGGGTCTACCCCAACACCTCTCATCCTGAATTTGCCCGTTTGACCAGAAAGTATGTCTATAGCCTCTACTGGTCCACTCTGACCCTGACTACTATTGGTGAAACACCCCCTCCTGTACAAGATTCTGAGTATTTCTTTGTGGTTGTTGACTTCTTGGTGGGAGTATTGATTTTTGCTACCATCGTTGGTAACGTCGGCTCTATGATCTCCAACATGAATGCTGCCAGGGCAGAATTTCAAGCAAAGATCGATGCTATCAAGCAGTATATGCACTTTCGGAATGTAAGTAAAGACATGGAAAAAAGAGTTATAAAGTGGTTTGACTATCTCTGGACAAACAAAAAAGCTGTGGATGAAAGGGAAGTCTTGAAGTATCTGCCAGACAAACTAAGAGCAGAGATTGCAATCAATGTTCACTTGGAAACATTAAAAAAAGTTAGGATTTTTGCAGACTGTGAAGCCGGTTTGTTGGTTGAACTTGTTTTGAAACTCCAGCCCCAAGTATACAGTCCTGGAGACTATATTTGCAGAAAAGGAGATATTGGACGAGAAATGTACATTATCAAAGAAGGCAAGCTTGCAGTAGTCGCTGATGATGGAGTGACACAATTCGTAGTCCTAAGTGATGGCAGCTATTTTGGAGAAATCAGCATTCTTAATATCAAAGGTAGCAAAGCTGGCAATCGAAGAACAGCCAATATTAGAAGTATCGGATACTCAGACTTATTCTGTCTGTCTAAAGATGATCTCATGGAGGCTTTAACAGAGTATCCTGATGCAAAGGCAATGCTGGAAGAAAAAGGTAAACAAATCCTCATGAAAGATGGATTGCTGGACATTGAAGCTGCAAATTTAGGAAGTGATCCTAAAGACCTGGAAGAGAAGGTTGCTTATATGGAAGGAACAATGGACAGATTACAAACAAAGTTTGCCAGGTTGCTAGCTGAGTATGATGCTGCACAACAGAAACTGAAAAAAAGACTTACACAAATCGAGAAAATACTGAAGCCAGTGATAGAGCAAGAATTCTTAGACTTTGAAGAAGCAGATCCATCCACAGATAAACCTGGAGTGACAAAAACAGAATAAAAACCTAGCGATTGGCAATAGGACTGAAGGTCCAGTCTTTCTGACTGAATACATTCTTCTCTAGGCTTGTATGACCCAACAATTACTTACAAAAAATTATCCATTGAGGTAATATCACCAATTCCCTAAAAACAACACGTATTTGACATCTTTAGGAAGGAAAGAAGAATCAAGAATGAGGATGGGACATAAAATCTCACTCTTTATGTTACACCTTTGTACGCCTAATGCATTCTACTTGTGTAGGAATACTGAAGGTTTTCCTGACTGCTTTAAAATCATTTCTTCATGTCTTCTTATGGAAAGATAAAAAAAAGTTTGGTAACTGTATTAATTATCTTAAGTGAATATACGCATGAATCGTGATAATAATTTGTGTATAAACAAACACATTTTAATATCTGCTGATTAAAGTACAATTAATTAAATATGGGATATTATTACATATTTTTGTTCCTAAAAAATTAGGTATATCTACAATGCAGATGTGAGCATTGAAGGTTGTAGGATCTGGAAAATATTATGACTTCATTGGGTCCACCTCAGCTGATTCCTTGAAGTAAGAATGGGCAGTTTTAAAATGGTGGTTTTTTTTTTAGGAATATTACAGGAAAAGGCTGGAGTATGGAGGGGAGAAAATCTGGCCTTTTCTATGTATCTGTATGAGAAGTATAGATGGCTGAAAAAGTAGCTATTCTTTCCACAGTGGTAGCAGATACTGAAGAATGCTCTGCTCTGTGCAAACACATGGGTGCTGAGCATGGACTACTCCTCCTCAAATATAACTGCTTAAAAATCTTTATGTCGCTAAAGTAACAGCTATGGATACCAGCAGAGTGCAAAAGGAAGAGACGCTGGAAGGAGGCCTGACTGTCCCTGCAGCATCTTCTGTAGCTACTTCTGGGGCAAATACTTTTTCTTTTTTTCCCTTAAATTGTCTGGGTATTTCTTTCTTCTGTTCTTACTACTAATATAGTTAAATTCACAGGTTTAAGTCTGGTAAGTTTTCAACCCATTTAAAAATCATCGTCTCCGTGGCTTTTCCTTAATTTGTCTTTTTCTCACTGGAAAAATTGTTTTTATTAGTTGTGGTCTCAGACTTGCCTAGGTATTTTCAATATATTTTTTTCCATAGTCACTTAACGTTGGACTAATTTAGTGACTGTGAGTGAAGAAAGGGAGTGCACGGAGAGAATACATAATTCTGTAGTTAGAGTATTTTTAATGTCTTGGGCAATTGGACTTCCAGTCTTAAACAGTACATGTGTAAAAACTGTTATCACTTGATAATGTATCTATATTTCTATTTTGTTCTGTTCTTTAGTAAGATGGAAATGCTACATATTGGATCTTTTGTTTGAGCAAAGTGTATTCATTTATTTTTATTTTTTAATGCTGACGAGATTCTAGAATGGGAGAAACCTATGAACAACTGATTTCACAGTGAGAATTAAATGTCATGAAGTAATAAACACGTAGATTTTATATGGAATATTTATATGAGATGGCTGTTCATTCACCCTTGATCCTGTGCTTCGAACAACACGTGACATGGGAAAATGTGTTGGTGAGGCAAAAGGATATGCATTTAATTCAAACCTATCAATGCAAACAAGAAGTGGCATTTTCTGCATTATGAATGTTGGACTTTGCAACCAGAATTCTTGTTGTAACTCACAGTCCACATGGCAGCAGCATCATACAGGGCCTGTGTCATTGCTTACTAGGCACTTAAGAAGCACTTTTCATCTTTGTTGAAGAGTTTAAGGTCTTGTATTAGAGAAATGTTATGGAATTACTAATATTATACAGAGTCTTAATAAAGACAGAGGGCTACTGTGCACGTTGTCTCTCTTGGATCTTTCAGTGACGAGTTGTAGCCGCTAGCTGCCACTTTCCTATCACTAACATTTCAAAACAAATGAAACCATGATTGACCGGTAGCAGCTTATTTAGCATTTTCAGGCTCTTTATGATCTTTTATGAAATTTTATTATGAAACCTTTTATTAACTGCCATCAATATGTGTTTGTTGGAAGAAACCCATAAAAACAGAGCTCACGGAGCCAGCACGCGAATGCCCCGCGTACCCCAGGCACCATAGCTGCCCCCCAGCCGGCAGCACCTCCGCGCTGCGCAAAGGAGCCCGGAGGCCGCACGGCGGTGCACGCTGGGTGCTGTAGTCCTCCGGGCCGCCGCTCGGCCCCGTCCCGCCGCTTCTCGCCTCGGTGCCGAGCGAGGAACCCTGGGAGCTGTAGTCAGACCTCCGCCTGCCGCTTCCGTGCGGAGGGGCCGAGCCGGCGGGGAGGGCGGAGAGCTCGCCTCGGGGCGGCTGCGGCCAGGAGGCGCCGGGCCGTGAGGCGTGCGGCCCTTCTCCGGCTGGCGGGGAGGGATGGAGGCGGCCTGGCGGCAGGGTGGCCGGGGCCGGGGTCGCGCCAGGCTCGGGGATGGGCTCTCCGGCCGTACCGGGGCGGCCGCCCGGCCTCCTGCCGCTGTCGGCCGCGGCGGTGCGTGCGTTCGGGCAGCGGCGAGCGGCGGCGAGGGGACCTGCGGTGAGTGCCCCTGCTTCCCCTCAGCGCTGCGGCGGGGCCCAGCAGCCCGGCCCTGCCTCGGGAAGACCCCAGAACGCGGCCGGGGACTTGGAAGAGCGAGGAGGACCCGTGTGGCGGCGAGCGCGGCCCCGGCCACGCTGCCGGTGAAGCGAGCCGGGGCTCGGCGGGGACATCGCGGGTCCCTTCTCCCTCTTCGGGATCCCCGTGTGTGCGCAGTGACCCGGAGCTGAGCCGAGGTGTCCGCAGCAGTCGGTGCCGTTCGAGCGGTGCGGTGAACCTCAGGAATGGCTGCGGGGTGGTTAGCAGCTGATGGGGAGCGCGGTGGGGACTCTGCGCGGCGGCGGGCAGGGATCGGGCGGTAGGATGGGCGTGTAGTCCCGTGTGGGAAACAGCAGCTGCTTTAGGACCTCTGAAGGCCACAGGTAATCGACAGACAGTAATTCCTGTTGTGGATTTTATGAATAATGCCCAGCGAAGGAGGGGAAGTAGTGTATGTTTTCCTGTGTGGTATTGGGAGTGTAACAAAATAGCATCCTCAGAAACGTAAGATAAACAAACTTGCTAAGTAGAAAATGGTCGTAAGGGCGAAGGACTGAATGTGGTGTAACGATTAATGATGATTAAGATCACGACAATCGTTTCTTTTGAATAGAATTATCTTCACAGAAGAAATTTGATGAAATTAAGAAAGCGAATCAGGCTGCAGCAAGAAAGCTGGCTGAGGAGCAGTTTAGTTCTTCATCAGAAGATGATGATGAAGATGCTGAAATAAAACAAGGGAAGATTTTGGCAAAAACATTCACCATTTACACCAATCAAACCGGTAAACTTTTATTGTATATTGACTTTTATTTAAATAGGAAAGCGTAGAAGGGATGATATTATTGGTTATAACTTAGACTTTTTGCACAATTGGAGGGAAAACAGTTTTTCTGATGTACTTCTTTCTTTCTGATGTATTGAGAGTACTTGTTCCCAGCAGTGCATACTTGCTGTGCCTCTTGCCTTGTTCAGCGGAACCAGTGGTACAGTTTTGCAGTTTTCTTAAGTACTTGTAATAATGTGGTTTTTTATTAATATAACTGGCCTCTGTTCAGAGGAAAAAAAAATACTTCTTACAACACTCTCAACATGTACAGAATAGCAGATCAAACGTAATTTTAAAAATTGCTTTAAAAATTTTTGTACGTTAAAGATGGAGATGCAAGTGAACTGGAACGTACAAGACAGTACATGAATGAAGCTTTTCAGTCAGGGGCCATGACATGTCTGATCTGCATTGCTTCAGTTAAAAGGAACCAAGCTGTAAGTACTTTACAGTATGCTTTCAAGTATTTTAATTGTAGCAATATCATACATCTTTAAAAAGATGAAGAAATTTCTGCTGCTTATCTTTTGCTGAAAATTTCATTCATTCTAAGCTGCCAATTTAACACATCATGCAAAAGATTCCAAAGGCATGAAACTGCATTTTTATAACTTGAATTTATTTTCAGCAGCAGGTTGATATTCTAAGCAAAATAGTAATTCCCTCCAGAACTAGCAGTGAGGAGTGCGCTGAAGCCACAGAGTGATGGAGAGAAAATACTATCAAAGTCAGCTCTCTTAAGTGTTTGCTGCTGCTTTTGCATTATACTTCTTTAGCTCTTTGAAAATAAGACCATATAGTAAGCCATTCTTCTGAAAAAAAAATCCTTTTCTCAATGTTTTTAGGTAACTGTTGAAACTTGAATAGGGAAAGCTTCTTGTCACTTCTACCAAAATGTTTAGAGACCGAGGGTATGTGATAGTTGGGCTTGTTTAGTCTGGCAGACAGGATGCAAAGGAATGATTTGATTACAGGCTCTGGCCACTTAGAAGCTGTGAAGAAAACTAAAGCCAGTCCTCTCTGTGGTGACAGACGGTGTAATAAAGGGCAGTGGCACAATCTGAGGTTTGAAAGGTGCAAACTAGATGCAGGAAAGGTAGTGCTACCTTTGATAGGTTGCCCAAGGTGACTGGAGACTCCATCTTTACGGGGCCCCCCAGAACTTAAAGTTAGGCAACTGTTAAGGTGGCTGTAATTGCATTTTGGGCAAGAGGTAGCACTGTATCACCTCCAAAAGCATGCTTAACTCAGTATTTCTATGGCTACATGGGCTCCATAAGCTTTGGTGAAAACAGCAATAATAATAGAGATGTGAATCTGTAGCAACAAAACTTTCTCTATTAATCTGAGATAACAACAGGTATAATTTACCTTTGGGAATCTTTTTTTTTTTTTAAATGGGAAAATAGCAAGATTGTTTTTCTTTTGATGTGAATTTTCATCAGTTGAAATGGGGAAAAAAATACTCATTAAAAAAAAAAAAAGTGGCACATATCTACTTTTTAGGTCTGGAGCTGTTGTGGATGCTTCTGTATATTTCACCTGGTGTGTATCCAAAAGTGGGCCAAGGACAGTCTTTTCCTTGTGTCGTCTCCCTTGACAGATGATGATTTTGGGAAGAAGGATTATCCATGGCCATGGTGAGTTCTTCATAGTACATTTACATAGATACTTTTGTTGTGAAACGTGTGCACTGGAGTTGCTTTAGGAAGGATTGGTACCCATAAGTGGCATGCAAACACATACATGAAGAAGTTTAGAAGACTTGCTTCTGTATTATTTTTCTGAATTCTTTTCAAGTATTTGCTAATGTGCGTTGATAATATTTCAGTGAGATTAAAAAATATTTTGCTGTATCAAATTCTTTCTAATCTGTAAAAAAGCAAATGATCCATTGTGTCAGCTTTTGATAATTATTTTTAAATGGTCTTACTTATTTATCTGTGTCTCTTAAAATTGGCAAATGAAATTTAAAATTTTAAAAAATGAGTTCTAAAGCAGGAAGGTGTATAACTTTTCTTTTACTTATTATGATTTTCAAGTCCATTTGTAACTCAAGTCAGTCGTGAATTTTACATGAGATTGTGTAGAGGTGGTAATACTATGGGGACATAAATAATGAACCTGACTTTTTTTGGCGCTTTGTCTCTGACTGTTAAGGTTTCTCTGTACGTTTGTTTTGTACCATAATTTTCCCACCTGCTTTTATGTGGGTATATGTAATCTCTCTAAAATAGAATCCTCTGTCAAATTTGATTGAAAGTGCCTGGTGGATTCAAAAACTCTAGTGTAGAATCTCAGACAAGCTGGTTTGCTTAGGAAATAAGGTATAGAGTTATTGGCTGGCAGTGTCTCAAGTTCTGTACAAGTTAACAATGCCTGCTTTGTTACAGATTAGTTCTATAAACACTGTGCTTAAAAACAGTACATTTAAAAATTTCAAGGCAGGTGACATTTATTGTGTGCTTAAATGTTAAGTAAAATCAATGAAGTCACTTCAGAGAAATGGCATATGTGGGCAAATTGAGACTTTCTTTGGCGATGGTAATGACAAAGTCCATTCAAGGACTCTGCTCTTGTCTGAGGAGGAGCTGCTTGTCTGTTGTCTTTCCCTGGTAGCTGCTTTGTTCCTTTTGCATTGCCTCCCTTATCAGTGGTTCACACTGGAAAGTGCTTAGGCCCTGTGGAACTGACAAACTCCAGGCCTTTCATACCTACCAATCTTTAGGAATTCTGCATTTTTTTAATATCTGACACCATCAAGGCTGACAGATATATGTATAGCAAGACCTTTACTGTTTATTATAGATACAGTTTTTTTGGTTATACTAGTTGTGAGAATCTTAATTGGTAGGCTGTTAACAAACTTGGGAAACTGAAATAATTAAAACGAATGCTTTTCCTTTTCCCGCCCGCTTTCCCTTCTCAAAGCCCAAAATGTAGGTTTGAATACAAACGGTCTGAAACTCCCAATAAATATTACTGTTACTGTGGAAAAGTAGAGAATCCAACAGTGGACCCATGGCTGGTACCTCATTCCTGTGGTCAAATATGTGAGAAGGAATTCAAACCTCCTTGTGGGCATAAATGTTTGCTACTTTGTCATCCAGGTAAATTTGTTGTGTCTCTTGATTATTTGACCTCTATTTATGTAGTTGTTGCATAATTTTACTTTAAATTGAAGCCAACTGTATTTAAAATTCTCAGAATAAAATAGGTGTTAATTAAGGATGCGTTTGCTGAATAGCTGTTAATGATTTTTTTTCTTTTCTTTGCTGGGCTTAGGTCCCTGTCCACCTTGCCCAAAGATGGTCACAACATCCTGTCACTGCAGGAAAGCTAAACCAGTGCCCCGAAGGTGCAGTGCCAAGGAGTGGTCATGTCATCTGCCATGTGGACGAATGTTGCTGTGTGGACAACATACCTGTGAGAATCCCTGTCACTCAGGTAGACCGCCTCCTGAGGCTTCAAAAAAGCAGCTGTTTTACTTTTTAAGAAATATTTCTATTTTCCAAGCTGAATACAAAGAATCTAATTCCTATGCTCAGTGTAACTTTACGATTTCATACAGGAGATTGTCAGCCTTGTCCACGTGTCAGTAAACAGCGGTGCATCTGTGGAAGGCAGACAGCAGAAAGGCTTTGTGCAAGTCCTCAGTGGCACTGTGAGCAGGTATGTTCATGAAGACACCTTTCCTCTCCTCATTCATGTCTTTGTAAAATTTACTCAGTGTATTATGGATTGATAAAACCCAATTCTGTCTGAGAATAATAATGAAGGCTCTATAAAGTATCAGTTAAAATGGTGTTTATTTGAGATAACGCTGTATAGAAAAAGAATAGTATAACTAATATTATAACCCTTTAAATGGTGGAAATCCTAAGCTATGCAGCATTTAGTGCGCCTGGGATCTATTCTCAGCATGCTGTGCAGACCCTGTCTGTAGCAGGTGTTACTCTGTTTTGGTCATTCAAACTGTTACAGGATTTTGTTACAAGAAAACAATTCTATTAATCATTGCTACTGCCAAACAGAGAGGATGTTCCTGTGAGAACTTCTTGCTGTGCTTCTAGATGAAATCAAGGTCGTGTGCTTGGCATAGTCACTGTCACTAAGCAGGAGCTGCCTGTGGGCTCCTCTGTTGCTGTTAACTGGCTAGCTTTAATCTCTGGCCATGGAATGTGTGCAGCACATGGGCCTCTAGCCTACCACACTACAGGCCTGTGTGTGCTCAGGCTGTTTTGTGAATCACTGACCTTCAGTGTACAGTGGTCTTCCAATCAGGATTGCTGCAGGGGTGATCAGTTTCATTTGGCAAACTCAGCAAATAGAAGGCTTGTTAACAAAGTTATTGGTACAATTAGCTCCTCATTGCTGAGGAAGTTTAATTCCATCCAGATATCAGGCACCCATAGTTTTTTTTTTTTTTTTTTTCTTTCTTGGATTGCTTTATCTTGATGTGTCATTTTGTCACACTGCATTCATTTGAGTTCTCTGACTTTTCCAGGTGTGTGGAAAAGCTTTACCTTGTGGTAATCACACATGTGAACGAGTTTGTCATGCTGGTCCCTGTGGAGACTGTCCTCGTTCTGGGAAAAGGTTCTGTCCATGTGGAAAATCAAGTAAGCCTTTTTTTTTTTTTTTCCCAGTAAATTAAATAAATGTCATCCAGCCTTTGACTGTCAGCAGTTTAGGTTACTTAAGCAGTGCAAGGTCCATAAAAAATTCTTACAGTCAACTGTGAAAGCTGAAACATACCTTTTTGCTTCATTCTTTCAAAGCTTGATTTAGTGGCAGAAGTTTTATCGTCTGTGTGATTATTTCTGGGGAAGCTTTTTGCAAAAACGACAGAGAGAATTTGTGTTTGAAGTCATATTGCAGAATGCGTTGTTTTCTAAATTTGGTTCTGCTAATGTTTGCTTGTACTTCTCTTTTCATGTAGAGTTTATGTTGCCTTGCACAGAAGATGTGCCCACCTGCGGTGATAGCTGTGACAAAGCTTTAGAATGTGGCATCCATAAATGTTTGCAGCGCTGCCATCGAGGTCCCTGTGAAATATGCCGACAGGTCGGTCCAGCTGTGTAGCTGTTTCACATACACTGCTGTTATCAAACACTCTATCTTCAGAACACTGCGAGTCTACTGAGGAAAATGAAATGACATCTGTCACAAAATCTGTGGCTTTTCTGAGATAAAGATGTCTTATTACTCTAACTTAAATACACCCTGAAAAAACAATTTTTCCCCAGCTCTTTAAACTTCCTTGCTGCTCTGTTTAATGTTTCTTCATTCATGAAAGAGAAGATGCTGTTACATACTGGTGTTTTCTTGTTAATAAGCAAATAATGTTTTGCTCAGACCCGAGTATCTGTGGAGCTTTTGTGGACTGGCCTGTAAAGCTCTCATCTGATTGTCTCTTGACTGAACACCACAGCCAGGTCTGTGGTGTTAGTATGTGTAGTTAGTATATTATATCTGGGATGAAGGTCAGAGAAAACCCACTCATCTACTTCTTAAATTGTGTACGGAGAAGATGAATTTACTGTGCTGGTGAGGTAGTTCTTTGCATGAATTCATTTTGCATTTACACTTGATGTTTTGCACTGCATACTCAAGTGGTTCTCTTGAAGTGGCCATCCTGGTGAGACCAAAGCTGAAGTCTTTCCGTACCATCTAGAGCACAACATTTGCAGTACTGACACAAAATCCCACGTAGGCTATTGCTCTTAGAGCATGAAATACACTATCTGTGTTAGAGCACTGTAATATTACTTGGCCATGAATGTTTTTTTTTTCCAGCTAGTAGTAGAATATCTTTTTTATCACTCCTCTTGCATGGTTTTCTTTCCTTTCCTTTTTTTTTCTTCTTTTCTTTCTTCTTCTTGGAGTGGGGTTCCTGTGTATTAAAAATACCTTGCTTTTTCCCTACCTTGCTGCCCAGGAAGTTGAAAAACAGTGTCGCTGTGGGAAGCACACTAAACGCATGCCTTGTCATAAGCCTTATTTATGTGAGACAAAGTGTACTAAAATTCGTGATTGCCAAAAGCACCAGTGCAGAAGAAAGGTAAGTGTCTGGAAACAGTCTGTTAGAAATATATTCCTTAGATAATAACATATATGTATTTATAAATTAACTTTTAAGATGTTCTAATGTTTTTTGGAAGCTTTCTGCTTTTTTAGTGTCAAAAGATCACTTTAAAATATGTGAGCTTTTTGTTAAGTTTGATTTTTTTTTTTTTTTTTAAAAACAACTTTATTGATATCCTCATTTCTATTTCTAAAATGAATTTGAGGGAAATTTGACTAAATTTCATGAATAATATTTCAAGAAGTATTGGGGGCAGGGAAAAAAGATAGTAGAAGAGGACAAATTTATACCAGAAGTTTGGAGTTACATAGAGTATTTTGTTTCAATAGTGCTGTCCTGGAAACTGTCCACCTTGTGATCAAGTCTGTGGACGGACACTAGGTTGCAGAAATCACAAATGTCCTTCAGGCTGCCACAGAGGTAAGAACAGGTGAAGGATGCCTGTAGTGATAAACAATAATAGTAAACAAAATGTGGTTTATTTTAGTGCTTGTATGACTCTGTGTGGTGCTTCATGAGTTCTTCCCCTTTGCATGTGGGCTTTTTGTGGGAGCAATGTGTCTGAAAGATTTTTGGTGCTGGTTGGAGCCTAAGGGCTTACATAATGACAGCCAGGATATTTGCCTGCCAGTTTTACTTAGCAGTGTTCCTCTGAAAATTCTCTATCCCCTTTCCAACTGCTTAATTCAAAATGAGTTGCTTGACTTCTCCCTAAATAATTCTGGTCACTAAATATGTGTAATGAAGTCCAGCTGCATGTAAAAATGACAATACTGGTCATTCATCATTTTTGAAAATCCTAGAATACAATGTGTGATATGAGTAGTCAGAAAAAAAATGTCGATTGAACTTGAATGTGTCTTACAGATGAGAAAATAAAAATTTGTTACTGAATATATGAAAGGTATCAATAAAAAAAAAGTTTACTACACCACTTAGTGACCTTGGTTAAAAATATCCTGAAGAATACCAAAATTACCTGGCCACTTTTATCCTGACCAACTGCTTTTACATTAATTTGGTAGGGGATTAAATTGGAATGACTGAAAGGGGGCTATTTTCTCAGCAGTTTTCCTTCTAGAATCTAGTGCCCTGCTGAAGTAGCAGCAGAATAGCCTGTATAATTTACCTTGCTATTCTGAACTATAAATTGCAGCGCCTCAGGAAATAATTCACAACTTGTTCAGTCAATCTTGCTTTTGTGGTAGTGAATCTTAAAGAGGATTATGAAAGGTAAGTATGTTAGTTGTCCCATTTAACATCCTATTAAATCTATTACCACAGGCTGGTAGGTTTTTTGTTTCACCTTCCCCCCCCAGTAATTGTGTTCCTTCCCTTCTTGAGCTGTCAGAAAAAAAAAAGAAAGGTTACTTTTTTTTTTTTCTGCATTAGTTTGAGCTGGTTGATACCATCATAGAATGGTTTGGGTAGAAAGGTCCCTCAAAAACATAGTGAAGAAATCGTAACTAAATAACAGAACAAAATCCTGGTTGGAAAACTTTAAGGAGCTAATGCTGCATAACAGGATAAACTTAAATTCAATAGTTAGCTTGTATTTGTTGCTGATTGCATCTTATTACCTGGCTAGAAGTGGCATTAATGATTTCTCATAGTTACATTCTTATTAGAAGAAATTATAAAGAAATAAATACTTTAAAGTATTTTAACTAATAAATAAACAAATGACGTTGATTTTGTGAGAATTTGTACCCAGCGAAGCAAATAATTATAGTATCAGATGTAGAAGATTAACTCCTGTGTGCTTACAAATTTTAGCCTATTACAATTTGTGATACTTTATTGTCACAGTGTTTGGAAGTATTTCTAATGGAGGCAGTGAGTTTGACTTTAAAAATATATATTTGTGTGTTTCTTCCTCCTCCTCAATAGTGGTTTTGTTGCTCCTAAAAGTTATGACTGCATATTTTATAGTCAGTTTGTAATCCAGATTACGTTAGCAGTGAGCTAATATATCTTAGTGACCACTGATTTTAAAGGAAATAGTGTACCTCCTAGAAATAGCTTGCCAGGTCAGGTCCTTGAAAAGGTTCCTGTTCTCAGAATTTCTGAGAGATAGCTGCTGATAATAAGCACTTGGCATTTAGCAGTGTACAAGTTGTAAGTGTATCGTCAGTAAATGGTATGCGTGCTAGTCACTCAGGGCAACATAACCTCAGATTCCTTGTTTATTTTATAAAAGCACCTACTTGTATGTGCTGATTATATATTACAGTTCCATTTATAAAGATTGTGTTCTTTCAACCTTTTTTTTTCAGCAGCTGTCTGTCAGAATTGCTTAAAAACTTGTGCTGTTCATAATGCTTGCAAAACATTGTTTTCCTTAAAGTTTGAGTGCAACATGGTCAGTAGGCTAAAATCCCCCTTTTTTAAGATGCATATTCTTACTGTTGATTGTTCAGTAATGGAACAACAGTTGGCACTTGAAGAAATAGTGTGGGAGAGCTTTAGATTTAAAAACAGATATTTTAGTGATTTTTATCACTAAAATAAAAAAAAAATATATATTGCATTAGTAGTATGAATTGCTTTAGAGATGAAGAGGATCTTTTCAAAAGAGCATTAATTGTATGTAAAGGATGAACGGATGAAAGGATTTCTTAATATTGTCCAAAACAGCATCCTACCATTTTTTCAATGTCTTCTTTTTTTCTTTTGTATTCTGAAGAAAAATGACTTCATATGTATGTAAGAATGAGATGTATGTGACAGTATTAAGCTTTGTGTTATCCAAACAGTTGGGTTCTAATGGTGCTGGCTTCTTTTTATAAAATGAGTGGGTGGGATTGTTTCAGACTTGGTAGCAGTTAACAAATGGTAGCATAATCAACATTATAATTACAGTTATTTTATGATGATTAAATTGCCTTTCCCAAGAGGGATTTGAAATAAATTAACTGAATAAGCAGAAATAAATTAACAGCCATTTGTTATTTAGATCACTGGAGGAAGATAATGATACCATATGCAAATTAAGACTTATATTGATTACCATTGTTCATAATCGGCAGTTCATTCAGGTGATCATGCTGTTAATGTATTTATTTTAGGTAGTTGTAATCCGTGTCCAGAGACTGTAGATGTGAAATGCAATTGTGGAAAAACTGTAATTAAAGTGCCCTGTGGCAGAGAGCGCACCATCAAGCCTCCCAAATGTAAGCAGCTGTGCAGGTCAGTATAGAAAGTGGGCGTGTTTCTGGTTCCATCATGGAATTTAAAATACCTTCAAAGAAAGTAGTAAAATATATCAGTTTAAAAAGTAAAAATTATATTGCTTGTCAGTTTCTGCATCCTTGACTATGCGGATGGGGAGATAAGTGCTAATTCTTCATTTAAGACAACTCTTAGCTGCTATGGTTTCATGAGCAGCACATTACGGGGAGGTTCTGCTCCACTGAACCTTGACTCTGTAGTCCATTCCCTTCTTCAGGTCATCTCTGGTACCTTCAGAAGGCAGTTCACATAAAATCTCGGCAGTGAAAACAAAAACAGTATTTTCTGCTGAGCTGCAGCAAGATTACTTAGCTTGCAATTGAGTTGGGTTGTAATAACTGTAATATGCAAAACCAGCTTTTACTTTAATTTCACTTAGAAATCACGTATAATTTGACCATAATATTCACCACGAGGAAAGCGAAAATTAAACGTATTTTTCAAAACAGCGTTTGTTTTAATTCTTATATTTGAGCCATAATTGCCCAGTGACGGTGTGGTCTTATTCCTTGCTGCCATATTGATTTCTGCATTTTACTTCAGTCGCCCTCCTACCTGTCATCACCCTACCCAGGAGAAGCACTATTGTCACTTTGGCCGGTGTCCTCCCTGTCGTCAGTCCTGCCAGAAGATGTTAAGGTGTGGTCATTTGTGCCCTGTTTCCTGCCATGATGAAGCACTTGTGAAACAAACCGGCATTGTAAGTAACTAGTGAAAAATGGGGTGTTATTTGTGTGCTGAAGAATAAGAAACAGTTGTTTGGCCTTAAACTTTTGTTGAAGCCTTTTGGAAATCAGAATAAGTAATTGAATACAGAAGTATTCATACTGCTTAATTGAAAAGCTAAGTGATTCTAGTTCCTTTGTTGTAATCTAATTTGTAATGTACGTACTTGGGCAGCCTTTAGCAGTTAGGGTAATTTAGGAAATTGTAAGAACTTTACTGGCTGGAATTTCATTACATATGTTTAATTTCAAGTATAACCAATTGGTAATTCTTAGAAGGAAAAAATTAAGTTTAATTGGTACTACTAAACCATCAAAGTGTGCAGAAATTAGAAGAAATTGTTTGACATCTTCACATACGATGCATATGTGAATTTCAGTATGATGATTTCAAGCTTTTAGTAGGAGTTTTTCTATATATTAAATGCTTGCTTTTGTGTTCTTTTTTGTTTGTTTGTTTTTGGCTTTGCATTTTATTTTTAGCAGTAGGGCCACAGGCCTTTTTTATCTGTTGCTATGGTAAAGGTGAAATTGTTGTTCTATCTGGGGAGGTGGTGTTGGGTTTTCTATTCATTTTTTTGTTTGTTTTTTAAATTACTAGAAAGTAGATTGTTTTTTTTTTATTATTTTTTTTTTTTTAGAACTGGAATCTCTTTAGATAATTAGTTTATTTAAGTTTAAGCACATGGTTCCAATGGTGTTTTGTACTTTGCTCTTAGCATCAATTTGCAGGTCCTTGGGAGCAGCCATCTGAGCCAGCTTTTATTCAGACTGTGTTGCCATGTCCACCCTGTGAAGTTCCCATACCTGTGTAAGTATTAAATAAATAAAGAAAGAAAACAAAGTTTTGGACGTGTAGATACTGCTCTCTTCAGATGATGTGAGCTTATGTGAACAACATTCTCATTCATAAACCTGGAAGTATTGGTGATGGTTTAATAGTTCTGGTAGTATGTACTTATTATATGGAAGGAAAATAAAAAATGGTTGTTTCTAATACAGTGCTGCCTTAAAAGAAAAGTATTAAAATCTCAAAGACTGACATTGTAAGTTGGTAGTCTTTAAGTGACATACACCCATTTTTTCCATTGTAGTTTCTTTCTTCTTTAGTTTATAGGATTGTAACTTTGTATAACTAATTACTGTTTTGTTTTTCGGTTGTTCACTGCATGGATCTTCCCTATAATTTATTATATGCTAATGGAAAGTATTCCTACTCAGTACTCCTGATACTTGTGCTCAGAGTTCAAAGCCAGGTTCCCAAAAGGTGAAAAATATAGAGTTCTGGACAGCTTGGTTTCAGTATTTTGGTGCATTACTTCAGGAACAGTGTTGTGTAGGTAGGTGTATGTAGGGCACATCTCTTAGTCCTTTTGAGCTTCCATCTTAAAATCACCTCCTTCAGTTCAAAGGCACTTTTCCAGAAGATAGTTTGCTCAGTGAGAAGGAACCTATACTGGGAAAGCTGTATTTGATTTCCTAATAAGAATTTTATTGGGTACATAGCATTGCTATGTTTTATTGTGCTTGGCAAATTGAAGTTCTGTTAGTATTAGGTACCGTTAATTCTGGAATACCCAAACTCTTCTGATAGATCGTTGCAACTATAATGTTCTTTTTCTTTGTGAAAGTTGCATAACAGAAATTTCCTGTGCTACAGAGTCCCTGATGCAGAACTTTGTATTTCATGAACTTCCTAACAAAATATTCCTTCAGTCTGTTGAGATGCTTTTGAGTGGCATTGTTATCCTCAAATTAACAAGAATTCCACTTGTAATTGGTTTTCAAGTAGCATGCAGCCAATTTGAACCTGGTGATCCTGCCAGTTTTTCATACAAGTAATTGCTCATCTGGTACTAGTACATCCCAGCTTGAGTGCAAGGTTGCTGTGTGGGTCCCTTGATCTACAAAAGTCTGATTCTTCTTGCTGATATCCTGTTGTACTAAAGACCTCACGTAGCTATAGGTAGTTGCTTTGTATTAGAAATTCTGGAGTTGCTATCATAAAATAATAGCAAAAATTGTTGAAAAGGTGAAGGCATTGACCTACATAAATAAATAGGCTTTTTATTTTAGTTCGTGCTCAAAAGCAGATTAGGTTTTGACCTACTTTTTTTTTTTAGCTCCATGTGTTGCCTGCACTGGCCTGAATTGCACTTTGTTTCTTTAAAAAATGTATTACTTTCCTGTGAAAGACACTATCACTCATCTACTTAAAGAAATACACGCTTTCTAAATTTTTTTTTCTCTTTTTTTAACAGGGAGTGTCTTGGACAGCATGAGGTGAGTCTGGAAACTGGCTTTTTAAGTAAAATATGAAGTGTATCTCGCTTCGTCAATCTGCAAGAAAAAGTACCGAGGGAGAAATGTTATGTAGCTTTTTTTATGTTTTAAAACCAATGAAATAACATCACAAAGGCTTACCTATCAGAGCTGTGTTAGTTCCTTTTTAAATTAGAGTTCTTGGACAGAAATGAAAACTCGTATTTGTGAAGCTATTCGTGTATTGCATATTTGTTCAAATAGTGTTTAAATTGATTTGTTCTGTCTTCACTATGTAGTCCTGTGGTTTTCTTTCCCGCTTCATTGTATAGTTCTTCTTCTCTCCCTGTTCTATTTCTTCAATTTCCCAGCACCTGGTGTGTCTTTGTGTTCATTTCAAAAGGAAAGAGAATATAGTGCTGTACCAGAAAATTCTCAAGTGATTTGATCTAAGCGTAAATGGATAATGTCAGACAACACAGTTGAATTATTAGCTTACCTTTTTGGGATTTAGGCTTCTCCATCTCAAATCAAGTCATTGGCTGTTCTGGCTTACATTGTATAATAAGAAAATCGAATTAACGCTTGAACCTGAGTAACAGTGTCAGTATTCACAGTCATTTCTAAAAGTCAAGGAATGGAAGATCAGCATATTTTTCTCATTTTTTAAAAGATAATTGCTAAACTAATCTTAAAAACATATTGCTATTTACACCTCGGTTCGGTAATACCTCTACTGGTAAGTAATGCACTATCAAATCACAGCTGATACCAGTATAGGAAACCTAATTCTATTTTAATCTCATGAAAATTTCTAGAAAATAGTAAACTTTAAATATTCAAGATACCCACTTTTTTTCTTCTTTGATCTTCTTTAATGATCTTTTGGTATGAGTTGTAATGGTGGCCCAATATGTGGTAGCAATGTCACAGATTTTTTTAACAAAGTTAAAACAGCAGTCTATTCGTGCAATACATTTATTGATCCAAACATGCTGTGTGAAGACAGTTTCCACAGAGCTGCTTTTCAGCTTGCTAGTTGCCAAAGAAAAGTATGTTCTTGAACTGCATGAAAGGAATAACCATGTCTTTTTGTTTGTAGTTGGAACAGCTGATTTATGTTTTTGCTTTCCACAGCAAAACTTCCAGGTATATCAACTGTATCTTGTTTTGAATGAATGACATCTCTTGTGATAGATCATAATAAATCTCATCCTATCTTTAGTGAGCTTGCATTAAAACAAAAAAAAAGCAACTTTGTGCAGTCAGCCCAACTTAAAGTGCACTAGATAATGTAAGCTGTTTTAGAACTGTTCAGATTTGCAAGGATGTGAACTTCATATACCTCCGTTCTCTTATTAGAGAAAATGATTTAAATTTCAAAGTGTATTTATGACTGCTTATTTCAAAATATCTGAACAAGGAAATCCCCTCTCTGTTGCATAATGCTCTTAGCAGAGTCAGTTAATGACTTTGGGTTGTGGTTTTGTTACAGCTTACTGTAGAAAAATAAGGAGGAATCTGAGTTTATACTTAAGGAATTTATGTTTACTGAGATTAGATGGAACTTTCCATCTTTTGGCCAACAGAGTGCAATGTTTCTTTCCTGCTCAAGTTTGGCAGCCTCTGGAGAGGAATT
The DNA here is from genome assembly GCF_019238085.1 of Lagopus leucura. NCBI lineage: Eukaryota > Metazoa > Chordata > Aves > Galliformes > Phasianidae > Lagopus > Lagopus leucura. Next base: position 46,064,922 of record NW_024962264.1, read on the forward strand.
AAGCGTCCTAATCTTAGAGACTTTGGTAGCAGGAGAAGAAAAGAATGACTTGTTTATTACTGTGCGAGTTCAGTGTGTTTACAGTGTGTTTTCAGTGCCTTGTACATTTAATGTTGCTCTGAGATCTCTAAAAAGAAGGAAAAAAAAGCCCACAAAACCAATAGTGTTTGCTCCGTGTTTTACGGTCTCGTTGGCTCTTAACAAATACTCTCATCTCAAAGTAATTTACTTTTGTTAGAAGGAGAAATTGTTTGTATAGATTTCTGAACAGTTGCTCTACTGCAATAGTTTCCAGCCCCTGAGGGGATTTTCACAGGGAAATCTGAAAGTTTCACAGGTGAGCAGTGTAATGGTTTTCTCAAGGAAAGCTTTCCTATGAAGAGGGGGATTCATTGCTGCACTATGATTTGCTTTTGTTGGACCTTTGTTATACAGCCTGCAATGGGTGAAGTACAAAAAGCAATTAGCTGAGGATGAAACAGTCTACAAGGGCTCCTTGTGCTTTACCAAGATGCCTGCAGATAATGAACAGAAGAGAGAATGGATACAAGCAGTTTAGGAATTGTATGCTATTACTAGTACAAATTTATTTTCTTTACATTTCCCCTTGGACAATAATTTTAACTAGTGTTGATGCTGCATTGTATCAGTGAAGTTGTTTTTTTTTTTTTTTTTAAATTTCTCTTTGACATTTTAATTTATTTTAAGGGATAGATTTAGTTCTACTTCTCACATGTCTTTATGTATTTAGGAAAGTGATTTATCACTTGAGATAACAGGCTTAAAACTACTTTTCAGGAAACATAATTTTATCAAATTTGTGTTCACTGAAATACCATTCTACAAGATGTTTAGCCTAAAATAAGATTTTCTGTGGCTACAGCTTGCAGCTTTCTTTTAAGTATTTTTATGGTGTCAATTTCAAGTATTTTTACATGTAATTAGAGCAGTTGTTAATTCTTTTTTCTTATAAATCAAAGTGCTTAAAAGCAGCACCCAATTCTGATTGAACTTGTAGGTGTGAAAATCACCTGTCATCATAATTGTTGCCACCACAAAATAAAACTTGGTGGTTTACTTTTATTTTTGACTTTCACATTTCGTAGCAGTAACATACCTGTGGTCTCTTTAAAATTTAATTCTGAGAGTTGATGTTTATATTCAAAATCTAATTTTATGGAAAAGTTTTAAAGTCCCTGCAGAAGGTTTTAGGAAAATATTCTTGTTTTGCTTATGATGAGTATTTAGAACATACTGGAAAATCGGTTTTGTTTTTAGGAAGAAAGAATACTTATTTTCTTGTTTTCTAGGGGTAGGGAGGGGGTTGAGTATGTGTTTTCTTTGGTAGAAATTTAATGCTGTGTTGTATTATTCTGATTTTTTTTGTGTGTATGTGTGGATAATTTATAGGAGGAATACTGTTAGTCTGCTCTGTTGTGCTTGATTTTTATTTTTGCATTCCAACTGATGCATCTATTGGTTATGGGTTTTTTTTTCCATTTGAAAAATGTCCTGGAAAGCTTCTAAAAGCTGTCATGTCTTTTTTTTTTCTTTGCCCTTATTCTTTAGTGAACAGAGAATGATGCCTCCTTACTGTCTTTTCTTCTTTTACCTTCCAACATCCTTTTTACTATTTACCTTGTTGCTGGAATGAAGTGACTAGGAGAGGGAGGAGGAGGAACGAGATGGAGAAATGGGAAGGGGCAGGATAACAGAAATGATACAAGCTCAGCTAATCAGTGTATGTTCATTGGACACAGCAGTATTCTCTCTTTTAGGCTCTCTTTCATTAGGCCTGTTGCTGGCTTTTACTCATTTGGTCAACAAAAGCAAAAGCCATTACGGACTGAGCTGTAGTGTGCTTGCAGGAGGCAGCAGGGGCAGGCAGCATTCAGATATGTTTCATAGCTGCAGTAGTGCCTTAGCCAGCATAATGAGCTGCAGTTCTCATATAGGGATGTAAGAGAAGCCCCCTGCTTTTTTTCCTCTGGAGTTCAGTCTCTCATATGGATTCTTCCTGTTCACAGATTTTCTGTGGATCAGGATGAGAAGGAATTCAGAAGTTTTGTGAATGAATTCTGTTTTGCAGTGGCTTAATGTGAAATCCAGTCTTTTTTCTTTTTTTTCTTTTCTGGTATGGGATCAAAAAAGATTTCTATAAGCAAGTGGATTCAAATCCTGCTTTGTGTAATTTTACTTAGGATTGAAGGAAATCAGCATGTGCACACTGCTGAAGGGAGAATGTTCCTCACCCTAACCTATGTGCTTCCATTTTCTCCTACCTTACTCACCTGCTTGTATGGCCAAGCATCTTGTGAGACTGGCAAAATAAAATAACTTGTTTTTCTGTCAATTTATTTTCCTCCATTTTAATTAGCTGCATTGTTTTGCTCTAAAGACAGATGTGTAGTAGAGCTTGTTCAAAGTAAGTGGTAGGAGAGTGCAATTAGGATTGTAGAGTTGGAAGAGAGAAAAAGAAGGGGTGCAGAGTGAAGCTATGCAGTCAACTAAAGCCATAACATAAAATCACAGTCAAAGTGAATTATGTCACATTAGCCTGTTTCGTGGTAACATCAGAAATAGTTTCTCTTTTTCTCTGTACAATGATCACGATTTTTTAAAAAATGGATTTTGTGACAGCTCCAGAGAAACATTTTTTTTTTCCATGTGAATGTTATGTAATGGTAGGAAAATAGAAACGAGTGAGTTTCCTTTAATATTTTCTATATTGGAAGGTACTTTTACCATTCAGCTTCAGGGAAGTAACTTTGTTAGCTAACCTTGTTAACTATCTATTTCAGTATCAGTGGAAGTTAGAGGTAGAATTGTAAGAATGTTTTGCATCTGTGATGACCATAACACAATTAGCCCCATGGAAACAAACTGTAGACAGCTTTTGTAATAGATATAGAGCTGTTTGGGAACCTTTCCTGGTGGACACGGATGTAAAGCAGAAAGAAGGACTAAATGGCACTATGGGGTTTAAGATTGTAGTAGTATGTTTAGAAAAGGAAAAGGAGATGGGAAGGAGGGAAGCTAGGTTGTGAAAGTTAGCAAGGTTTTTTTACCAAGTGTAATTAATCAGCATAAAATAAATGTGTGATTGTAGGGATGAGAGCCTGAAGTGTCTGTGTATATATATTAAAAAAATAAAGTCGATTGCTTTCTGCTGATTTTGTTCTTTTGCAAGGTACTTAAGAACAAAAGTTTCTCTAATGGTGGTGTGTGTTGTATATAAATGTTCATACACTCATGACACAGTATACATGTACAATCTTATATACACACGCACATGCTATCTGCCTATAAATATAAACAGATAGATACAAAGTTACCTACTTACAGAAATCTTATATTTTTAACTTCCAGGTTAGTCCATTACCGTGTCACTCTGCAGGTCCCTACTCGTGTAAAAGATTTTGTGGGCGACTTCTTAGTTGTCAGAATCACACTTGTATGAAAGAATGTCATCATGTTACTAAAATCATCAGTAATGCAGATGGAAAGAAGGTAGGTTGATTTCTCTTTTGCTTTTATTTTGTTTTAAATACTGTCTTCAGTTTTAACTGGAAAATAAAGAATTTGCTGCTCAAACACATAGGATCTATTACAGATTCCACTGGAATCTGATATATGTGTGCTCTATTCCCACTGATGTTGTGACAGTTACTAGTCTGTACTCCTTAGACAACAAAACTGGGACAGTATTATGTATTTCATAACTGCTGCGCATTTTGTTTTTTGTAGATTAATGTTATGTTGCTTTGTTTTAACAATCTACTGATAATGCCTCTGAGCAAACATACTTGCAGTCTACTGGGAAAGCTGCTTACTGAGAAGAGCTGGATATGGGTTGAGAAGGTCTGACATCTGTGGCAGAGAGCACAGATTGCAGAGCAGGCAAAGACTTTCTGAATCACTGGAGCGATATATTCATGTTTATCAATTTCTTCTACAAACTATCACTTATGAGCTATAGATCTTAGTTGCTGAAAATAATGTTGTAAAACAAATGAAAATTCAGAGGTGAAAGTTGCTGTAGTTTTGATCAGTCGAGAGCACATAGCTTATGGTTTGAGAGAGTCATAGTTTGGAGGAAAAAGACTTTTTAAGCTTTTAAAGCATTAATTAAAAAAAAACAAAACAAAACAGCATCACCTCTGGTCATATAGAAAACTGAGCAAGCATTCAATAGGATACAAAACATATCTATTATATTTTAGCTTATTGTATTAGAATCACAGAATTGTAGGGGTTGGAAGGGACCTCCAGAGATCATCGAGTCCAACCCCCCTGCCAAAGCAGGTTCCCTACACCTTTGCACAGGTAGGCATCCAGGCAGGCCTTGAACATCTCCAGAGAAGGAGACTCCACAACCTCCCAGGGCAGCCTGTTCCAGTGAACTTTAATAGGATTATTAATTTCTGAATTCGAGTCTTAGAAGAGGTGTTGTTTATCTGATAACTAATTATAGTGCAGTTATGATGGTATTTAGTTAATGATTGCAGATTTTTTTGTCTGAAGATTTTGAGCTGTTAGGGCAAGCTGTTGTGGACCAACAAAGTCCAGCAATAGAATGACAACAATAAATACTGAGAGTGGCAGCACTCTAAGATCTCTAGTTATGAGTGTAAGAGAGTGTCTGCTTATTCCTGCAGTTTAACCAATTGAGGTGTGTATGGGTCAGGTTATGCCTGGCTCCGTTTTGGATGAGGCAATGCATTCTCAAAAAAGGGATGCTTATGTACATATGAAATCTGAATAGATCTCATTTCTCAATTTTCTTTGAACGAACTCCAATTGTTTTTGATATCTTAAAACTTCTGTTGTTTTAATAGACTAAATGGCAAATGTATTCAGAAAAGGACTGTTTAAATTTCTTGCTGGTGTGTGTAATTATTTTTGTCTGGAACTAAGATTTTTTTCTGCCTGTTAGAAAATACAGTAGAAAGGCCAGCTGTTTGCATTTACACACAGCTTGCTACGTTTCTTGTCACAAATCTAAAAATGCTTTCATTTGCTGCTATCTTCCTAGGTATTGATTTAGGCACGGTGTGTTTTGTAGATGATCGTTGTAGAAAGGTTCCTTTTTAAACTTCTGCAGCAAGGATTGTTCAACTGTAAGTGGAAGAAAATAAGAGGAAAAATATTTAAAACTTAAATCCTTATGTCCTTGTATTAAACAGCATAAAACAATGGTTAGATCCGTGGGATAAGGCCGATTGTGTGAGGTTCAAAAAGACCAAGTGCTGGGTCTTGCGCGTTGGTCACAACAGCCTCATACAAGGCTACAGGCTTGGAAAGCTGTGTGGTGCAAAAGGATCTGGGGGTTCTGCTGGGCAGCTGGCTGAAGGTGAGCCAGCAGGTCGCCAATGAGGCCACTGGCATTCTGGTTTCTATCAGAAGTAGCGCAGCCAGCAGGCTCAGGAAAGTGATCGTCCCTCTGTGCTTGGCAGTGATGAGGCTGCACTTCAAGTACTCTGTTCAGTTTTGGGCCCCTCAGTACACAGAAGACATTGAGACCTTGGAGCATGTCCAGAGAAGGGCCACGAAACTTTTGAAGAGCCTGGATGCAAGTTGCATGAGGAGTGGCTGAGAGAACTGGGACTGTTCAGTCTGGAGAAAAGGAAGCTCAGGATAGATCTTGTTGCTCTCTACAACTACCTCAAAGGAGATTGTAGAGGGATAGTGTTCAGCTTCTTTTCTCAGGTGACTAGTGATCATACAAGAGGTAATGGTGTCAGGATGTGCCAGGAAAGGTTCAAGTTGAACATAAGGAAAAATTTCTTCTCAGAAGAGTGGTCAAGCACTGCAACAGGCTGCCCAGGGTTGGTGGAGTCACTGTCCCTGAGGGTGCTCAAGAACTGTGCAGGTGTGGCAGTGAGGGATGTGCTTTAGTGAGCATGGTTTCATGGGTTAACAGTTGGACTGGGTGTTCCTGGAGGTCTTTTCCAACCTTGATGATTTTATGATTTTGTTCTTTTGCAGAAGCATTGTGTAGCCTCATTCTTGGGTAAATTGGCTTTACTTTGGTTGGTTCTATGTGAAACTGAGCATTTGAATGTGGTTGTGTGTGTTGAATACTGTGCTGAATAGGTTCAGTTATTAAATCACATTGATTTTTATCTGTGCATATTTCCAAACTGGGGTTCTGTCTAAGTTATTGGGACAGGAACAAGTAGGAATGAAACATATTTTACCTTAACGTTCATCAAATATTTTCTGGGAGGACTACATGAATTATTGAATTATTTTGTTTCTTAAACCTCCACACCCTTGTATTGTAGAGCAGTGTATCATGACTGAAGTACTACAATAACATGTTGGGTGGGAAGAGTTAGTTCTGAATATGAAATTCTTTTTCTAACAGTTTTCCATAGAAAATGAACAGACTTGATGGCTATTTTCCAAAACACTAATATTCAGAGGTTCTTTCATGTCTAAGAGACAAAGTAGAGCTCTTTTTGTCCCATATACACTGACATTTCTTTAAAAGAAAAAAAAAAAACATTTTAATATTTTGCTTGGGGGATAAGTTACTGAATAGCTGAGTTCAATGGCAAAAAATTCCCCAACTCTTTCTTCTGTCTAAAAGCTTGTTAGTGGCATCTAGTAAACAAACGTTTGGCACTTTCTTTAGTGCCACTTACTTTGTTTTTATTTTGTTAGGCAGGTCCAGAATGTTTGCAGTGTGAAGAGGAGTGTACCAAGCCACGGCCATTGGGCTGTCCTCACCGATGTGTTTTACCCTGTCATCCTGGGGATTGTCCATCGTGTCTCCAGATGCTTAAAATAAAGTGTCACTGCAAACTGTCAGTACTGTATATTGAATGCTTGTAAGTGTCAGAACTGAACCCAACTTTTCATTGGAATGCTTCTAATTGGAAACCATTTGAAATGTCTGGGGATGGGAGATACTCCCATGGCAAGTTATAAAACATCTTTTCAAGGTTATCATTTGTAATATATTGCGTTGTTCTTATATTTAAATCTTTCCAGTGTTTTTATTTAGTATTACTGCTAAAATAACTACTTGTTATTCTGCTCTCATGAGCAGAATTGATCTTAATGCTTTTATAATAAGGTAATACTTTGAGTTATGCATGTACATATTAATCTTATATGATGTTTTTAATCTATCTACAGTTCTTTTATTACAGTAAATAAAGAAGAATTTTGTAACAAGAATTAGAATTAATGTAGCTATTGTAAAAGATCTTACAGCTAAAACTCTTAGAAAAACGTGGATTTCTGAAACAAAATGTCCTTCAAACCCTATCTGTTTTAGTTGGAAAACATCTTAGTAATCATTTGTGCTCCTTTTTAATTATTTATGAGTGTGTGGGTAGTGGGGGAAGATAAGCTTTACTGGATATAAATTGGAAGTGTGGGTTTGAACATTATCCTCTGTATGCTTGTTGCTCCAAAAACATTCATCCCACGCTCATATGTTTTTTTTTGTGTTCTCTTTAAAGTACTGTAAATCCTCTTAATTTATGTGTTTTTGTCTGATAGAGACCTAGTGTCATTTATATTAGTCCCATGGGATATGGACAGATGACCCCGTTTCTCTTTGCAATGGGATGCACTTAAAATACATTCCTAATTGCATTGACTCCTGTTTTTTTTTCTCTTTTTTCTAAATTTGGAATTTACCACAAATACATCTTTTCTTCTATAGAAAACTAACGAGCGCAGATGTAAAAGAAAAAGATCTTCTTACTTCCTGCAAAAATCAGTGTCCAAAACAGGTAAGCCGTGTTAACAAATAAATATTTGATTTGATGAATGTCTGGTGGCTTGCAAACTTTACTTTATGTAGTGTTTTTATACAGTTTCATAGGCCAAGCAAGCTACAGAAGGTTAATCTGAATGAATGTGCTGAATGATAGGTGCAAAGGGTAGTTTGTGAACTGTACCTGTAGGACAGTTATTAATGTCTAGCTCTCAAACTGGGAGGTTCTATCAGAGGATCAAGAACTCTGGAGTTCAATTCAAAAACTGTGAAGATGTGGCAATTAGGGATGTGGTATAGTTGGTATGGTGGCGATAGGTTGATGGTTGGATTTGGTCTTAGAGATCTTTTCCAACCTTAATGATTTTTGGATTCACAGAATCACAGAGTGGCCAGGGTTGGAAGGGACCTCAAAGATCATGAATCTCCAACCCCCTTGCCACATGCAGGGCCACCAACCTCTCCATTTAATACTAGACCAGGCTGCCCAGGGCCCCATCCAATCAGGCCTTGAACACCTCTAGGGATGAGGCATCCACAACCTCTCTGAGCAGCCTGTTCCAGCACCTCACCACTCTCACAGTAAAGAACTTAAGATTCTACCAGAGGTATATCTCCAGGACAGTATCAATGAATACTTCATTCATGGCTTGACAGCTGAAGCTTGAAGCTGGTGAGGTTGAATGAGAAAGAGTATGTCCTTTGATGTGGTTGAAAACTGATCTTGAATATTTGTTCTCAGAATAACTGGATATTCTTTGGTTGGGACAAATACGAAGGACTGTATTTGTGATTTTTCTTGTGTAGGGTTAGTGATCACTGCACAACAGTTTTAGGAAACAAACAAACAAAAAAACTTGAAAAAGCATTTGGGACCTAAGTAAAATGAATTCTTAATGCCTGAGTGCACTAGTGAAACATGGTTAGTAGTGTGAAGCTTAAGACAAGGGAGTTAATTGCTTTACTGTACCTGACTGTATGAAGGGTTGCTGTGAAGAAGAATAATATCCTGGTTATATGACAGACTATGAACTAGTGGCTGTATCAGTTAGGAAGATTCATGTTAATTACTGTCCTTGAGTAGTAAAGATTGTGGAGCGTGGGAAAAGCAGTTTGGAAAGGCTACAGAATTTTCATCAGTAACAGCTTAGGCATGTATTGGGGTTAGTTCAGTTATGGATTTTATTGCTTTAAGACGTACGGGACAGGCGAAATGACTTCTTTCTAGTCCCTCCCAGTGCTGTTATTCTGCGCTGTTTGTGCGTTTTCAAAAATCTGTACATTACTTACTATTGTGCCTTTGTTCTTTAGTTGTCATTAGTTGTGACAGGGGTGATAGCCCTTTCTTCACTCTGTTTCCCTACTGTAGAACTGGAAAATTTACAGAGTGGAAAAACTTGGATAGTCAGGGATATTTTGGAAAGTGTTTCCACTGCTAAACACTTCAGAATTTCTCAGAAAATCTGCTTCCTTGCAATAAAGAAAAGGCTTGTGCATATTTTCAAAGCATTGAAAATACTTAATCCCATACTTGTTGTTTTCTTGCTCCATTTTGGCCTTGTACTTTGTCGCTAGTAGTATGTAGTTGGCACTCAGCTCGTCCTCCACTGGTTGCATTTTGTTCTGCTATGCTGGTTTGCCTGTGGCGTCCTCTAGTCTGAGATCTGTTGTCTCACCTTGTCTGATTTCTGTCTCAACTGAGTAGATGCGGGTTCAAAACTTTCATCGCATTATTTTCTGGTTTCAGAAGTGTCCTATCTTTTACTAGATAGACTTTCTGGTTTTGAGTGACTTGCAGAACTGACAGTATTCCTGCCTGCTTCCTAAGAGTCTCTGTTTTTCAGACAAGGTTAACAAATTAGTGAAAGCCCAATAGAAATTCTGAGCTCTTTGATGCATGCCTACTTGCATCTTCTACTTTTCACCCTTGTCTTTGAGATGTCTTCATTTTGCTCATCCTTTTTGTGTCTTGCATGAGTAAATGAATGTGTCTGTCACAGTTTTCTCATCTGGATGTCTGAAAGTTCTCTCCCCAACAGGGGAGCATTTTAGGATATTATTTCATTGTCTCTTTACCTCTTACTTTTGTCCTTCCATTTCCCTCTCTGTTACTTTGGTTTTATTTGCTGCAACACTTCCTCCTCTTTATTTTCAATAGTACTTCTAATCTCTTAACATGAACTGTGTGTTCCTGTACTTCAGGTTCTCTTCAAAGATTTTTTCCATATCTCATCTTTGACTTTGATTAATGTAACTGTTGTGATTTTTCTGGACATGTTCCTGAGACTCAGTCTGAGGTTTAAAATCCATCCAGTAGTACTATTGAATTCGAGTTTGCAGTTCAGAATTGCATTGTCTGTAGAACAGGGTCTTTTTAGAACTGAAATCAGTGGGATGTGAACAGACAACTTGGGACAACAGAATCTGTTTTAGTTGGATAACGCTTTTGCTTAACTCTTAAAATTCTCATTCCTGTAGATATGGATTTATGTAGTTTCATCTACATGAAAAATTTTGTAGTGTAATCAGTTATATAAAAATGCATACTGTTCCATTCCTGTGTTTCTAGTTCTATATCTTAGTAGTTTTCTTGAAATGTGCTAGTACAGTCTTGCTTCAAACAGTTCCTATCCTTGTTTTTCAGTTCCTCCTACTTTCTCCAATCCTGTTTTGTTAACCTTTGTTCTTAATTTTTTTGTCTAAAGGAATTGTTCCCTCAACACCAAATCTGAAAAGTTTTTGTGTTATCTTAGCAGCCTGAAAGTAAATACCAGGTTAGTGTTTATGAGAATTTCCTTTTCAGTGTCAGAATCTGAACTTGGTTTACCAGAAGAACTCAGTGAAACTAATGTCTGTTAAAAATCAGTGTATTCTGTGACTCCTCCAAGTTCAGCACAGTGCAGTTTAGGTTCAGTAGAATACAATATTCTACTAAAGTCTTAGTTTTGAAATGTTTGTCTTTTTTGGTTAATGGAAACTGTGGAAAATAGTATACTTCCATATTTGAATTGCAGGGAGTGTGCTTCTTCGAAGCATCATGAAAATCAGTTGTACTGATTTACTGATTGTTCTGTACTGGGACAATAAAACAGGAATTGAAAAGTCTTGCCAGGCTTCATGCTTTTGTTTTGGATGTGGTAATATAAAGCTATTAAAAAAGACTTCAAATATTGTGCGGTACAGCTCATATTTCCTATCTGCTTTAGGGAGAAGCAAAGTCTTTGATATTGCTACAGCTGTTGGATGGGAAGCTTTAATTAAAAAGTTCTTTGCTTTTTTGTTTGCTAGCAATAGCTAAATATCCCATTGAAGGAAACTTAACTTTTTTTTTAATCAGTGGTGATTAAATTCTTATGATCATGTTAGCAGATGTTTTGGAACAGATCTTAAATGCAAGTTTTAACAGTCATAGTTTCTACTGTTTACATATCCGTTACCAGTATTTGTGGGTCTGTTTAACACATTTTTCTTTGCTCTGTGTAATTACTAATTTTTCAACAAAATAACAGTACTTTGTGCTTTTACTGTGCACTCTGCTATTGTCTTAATGTGAAACATGGGACCCCATTGCGATACATCTATGAGGGCTGCTCTGAAGATAATGCCTCCTATTTTATTATGTTGGCCCATGACATCAGAGGCACCATCAGTGGGATGGCAGTAGAGGTTGAACTTCCCTGCCAGTATTCCATTACTTTTTGTTGTTGCTGTGCTACAGAAGATTTGCTCCTATCATAAGCACGTTCTCTTCCACGTCTAGCTTAAGCAGCAGAGGTTTTCACAAAGCTTTGAGAGCAGAGCTGCACTTAAAACTGCTGAGTGGGTTGGAAATGATAAACTCAACTTTTGTTTATAATTTTTGAGACAGCTGCTCAAGAATGGGGTGATTCTTATGTGTGTATTAACAGAACGTGTTCATTACCTGCTGGTGAAGATTGGTTAAGCATCCATAAATGTTGACTGTTTTTGTAACTGCCAGGCATAATGTTAGAATTTATATGCATTCCCAAAGTGGAAAATGCTTATAAAACAAACAAATCTTTCAGAGTTGGGGGTTATATTGCTTTCTTTTAATGGGCTTGCCATGACAAATATAAAGACTTTTCCGACTTTAGTTTACTAGCTATTAACAACAGAGTATTTACAGTGAAAAAGATCTAAAGGGATACACACATTATATTTTAGCACTTTGTAATAGCTCAACGTTTGCCAAAAAAAAAAAAAAAAAAAAAAAGAAGACAAAAACCCCTCCCTTCCAACTACAGCACTTATCTGGCAGAAGTGGTAGGATTGCTTCTGTTGTCTTAGCTCATGGGGGTTTTGTTTTACCACTCATCAGACTGCTTCCCTTGATTTTATATGTTGTGTTTGCATTGGAGGGGGTGAGAAGCAACTGAAACTGTCAGTGTCATTGTTGTCCTGCATCCTTCAGAGTGTGAACTGTGTGATTGTATGCCCTAGATGAGCAAATATGATTTCAGTATTGGATTAAGTATATTCCTGTGCTGTGCTCTGGTGGTATGTAACATGAAAATTTCTACTGTAGTAGCACACGGAGATTATCTAGAATTTGCAGCTCTGACATGTGAGTTATAAAACTGTTTGTTTGGGCTTTGACATCATTACTGAAAGTGTGCCTAATGAGTATGGAAGAGGAATCTGAAATGGTAGGTTCTAGTTCAGAATGTCTGGCAGATGAGACTTCGTAGCTGTTTCAGTGTGTACCGCTGTTGGGCAGGGAGCCAGAAGGAGTCTGTCTCCCTTACTGTGCAGAGGCTGTGTGGAGCAGCATTCATGTTAGGACTCCGTGTCTCTGGTCTGTGCTCTGACTTCAGCATGTACAAGGCTTAATCATGAGCTTCTAACCCATGTTTTAAAAATGAGATAGAGTTCAAGTTGATTTGCAGGTGATTGGTTCTGCCAGACAAAACCGAATTTCTTCTTTGATAGTATGACCAATTTCTTTTTTCCTCCAGACGAAGAGAAGAGATGAGGTTCCCTACATGCTTCAGTTGGGCACAGTTGGGCTGTGCCAGGTAGTAGGCAGCTAATTCATGTAAAGCTGAGAGGATCGATGCCAGGATTAGGGTTTACTGAAGGAAACAACGTGTCAAGATCAATAATAAGCCTCCTGGAGACAGCAGAAATTCTTATTGTCACATCATGAGTAATTGAAGAGAAATGCGCATGAGAGAGGAAGATGTATAGGGAAAGATATTCTGTTAAGAATAAGCTGCAATTAAGGCATTGTATGTAATTCAATATATTGCTTATTTCAATATATTGCTTATATTGCTTATATTGTTATTCAAAATATTGCTTGCAGTTCTGACTACTATATTCAAGAAACATTGATTAAAGCTGCATGGAATTCAATGAAGGGAACTAATGGCTGGATAAAATAAATGTAAATGGAAGAAAAAGCACTTGCCTCTTAAAGTGGGATCCTGAAAAAGCCTCTGTGGTGATGTGTTCAGTGTGTTCCCCCCCAACTCCTTCTGGAGCGATGCAACACTCCAGACTCAACAAGCAGTGATGCAGTCATACAGGGATTGTAGTGGGGGCTTGGACTCGGTGACTGAGACATTCCTCCTGGTACTGTGTGGAATACTGTGGGACAGTGACAGAGCACAATGCCCAATCTGTAGAATATCTGTCAGTGTAGTAAGTCACTGACATGAAAACAGACATACTTGTTCTGTGATTTCAAGCTGGAAAGTTATATGTTCTATTTTAGGTATGGTTTTCTTGCTTTGAAGTTTACTGAGCTGTGCTGTACTTCTAAGAATCCAAATTTACTCATCAACAAAAAGTGCATACACCTGCATTTTATTATATATATGCATATGTGTATGTATATATTTAGTGTTCTCATTCTTGTGGAACAGGTGATGTGGCATATGAAGCTCTTCAATTACTAATAAATTTTAAAAATACGCATTTTAAAGCTGCAGACATTACAGCATTTTCCAAGCTGTGCTAAAATGAATCAGTTGGGTATATTTCATGAGTTATCACCTTTGGTTATCAACAGTATTGAACAGTATTGATTTATGTAATTAAAAATGAAAAAATGATCATTGTGAAGATTTTGTATGGGACCTGAGCAAGGTCAGTTGAGCTCCTAAAAGCTAGTGGAAGAAAACTTGTTTTTACTCCTGTGAATTTTTTTTTTTTTTATATCTAACATCATTCTGGGAATGCTGTTGCATATGCATTATATATATATGCAACATGCATATAATGTTAGCATATTTAAATTACTATCTCAGTTCTTAATACAGTGATGAATAATAATAGTTTCAGTGCAAGTGTTAAAAATTTCACTGACAGTTAAAACAAAACAAAAAGCTATTTATCAGATGTCAAAAACAGCATTTACCTAATGCAGAAATTTAGGATTTTGTGAAATTAATTCAGATGTAAGTATATTGGTAGATTGTATTTGACTCCTGCATAGTTCATAAGGTTCTTGCACATAAAACCTAGTTTTGTAGTATTTTTGCTTCTAATTTTGCCCTCTTGTTAGCAGTATGTAGGTCAGGCTGAGTCACAACACACTTCATTTCAGTTCTGTTTCTTCTCACCTCACCTACTTTTATTCCTCCAGCATACAGATAGTTAGGGTAGTCCTATGAGTCATTGTGGAGATGACTGTTACTGTAACGTTTGAAAGAAAAAATTGGTTTTTGATCAAGCTGTCCCAGTAAAAGAAATAATTCTGTGTGAACTGAAAAACTGTGAAATACTGAAATAAGTTGACTTTTTCCTTTCAAATTTTGCAAGTAAAACAAACCTGATAAGCTGAATGAGTTTTCTGTTTAGCTGCTGTGTCTGAAATAAAGCTAGTTAATAGATTGCATGTAATTACAGTTATTTATTGTTGAGTGTATTTCTTCTTTTACTGTTTGTAGCTGCCTTGTGGTCACCGGTGTAAAGAGATTTGCCATTCAGGTGATTGTCCTCTGAACTGCAGCCAGAAGGTTAAACTCAGGTGTCCTTGTAAGAGACTGAAAAAGGTAAGTTTTGAAGTTACAGTTCTGAGAATGATGTATTTTCTTTGTATGTTCCTAGGCTTGTGAACATGAATTGTCTCTGGTGCAGATTGGAACAGATTCAGTTACTTCAGCAGAGCAATAGCAGCAGCTGAATGTCTGGGTGGAACAGTCGAAATATTTGCTGAGGAACATAAAATTTATTTTGAAACATGTTAGCTACCAGGCTCACAATATCTTTATCTTCAAGCACACTTCAATTTTTGTAGTTCCATTAGGAAAATAATCAGATGATCCGGAGTGATTTAAGAAGTCAAAGCACATTTTCCTAATGATAAGGAGGAAGTTTACAATTACATAAATTGGAACAATCACAGATGTTTTGAATCCCTAATTGACATTTTTGGTTTTGTTTGTCCGCAGCCCTCAAAGCAAACAGAGACATCAGCATCCTTAGCTTTTAATAGAGCAAAAGGACTAAGCTTGTTATGGCTATCAAGTATTATGAGGGGAAGAACAGAGGCTTATGGGAACTCTTGGCAAGTGTTAATAACTTAATGAAAAAATCACTATCTGGCTTAAATAAAGTATGCTTAAATTATTTTCAAGAACCGGTTTACTTCTGAGCTTTCCACAGAGACTGTAGTTTCACCAGAGTTCTTAGCTTCTCCAAGCAATGTCTTCTCCAGTCCAAAATGTTGCAGGGGGCATGTTCAAGGGAAAGGATGGTAATACCCACAGTGAGTGCTTCAAATTGAACAGTCTCTGCTTATGGATAGTGAGCTTTTATTTATTTACAAGTGATCTGTGGTACAAAGAAATGTTGACTTTTGCTGTGGATAAATTATTTTGTTGTGACTAAGTGCTCTTATTAATTTCAGTCTTTCAGTACTGTATTCAGTAAAATCAATAATATCATTGGTTGAGTATATATTTGTACTTCTGCTTCTTCCTCCATAAGATACAGGTTGACAGTTGGACTTGATGATCTTTGAGGTCTTTTCCAACCTTAATTAATCTATTATGATTCTGTTCTATATACCCGTTAAAAAGTATGCCTGCTTCTTATGCCAATTTTAGTTGAATAAGGAAAATGGGTATTTCCATGATAGCTCTGTTACATCTAGTTGTTACTGTCCTTAATATTCATAATGTTTTTGGATATCATCTTCTGTTGAGTTCTGACACTGTATAGCTATTTGTGTTTAGACCAGCTCAGATTTTATTGTCTCAGGATGTGTTCAGTGTTTATGTGGATGTCCAGCTAAAGTGTGGTAGCAGGAAGCAGTGAAATTAATTTTTAGGATGCTCACTTTTTCACTTGTAGACTGGCCAGAAATGGAACATTCTGAATCTGCTATTCTGAAAGTTTTATGTTCTTTAAATCTGATGACAGTTAGTTTTTGTTTTTTTTTTAGTCTTGTAAATTTGATTATAATAAAGTGGAGAGGTTGTTATGAGTGGTTATTAATTCTTATTTAAAGAATAAATAGCCACTCATTTAAATAGCCATGAAGTGATCCTTCTGATTCCTAATGAAATGGTGTTTCCCTTCAGAAAGAGAATTAAAAACTATCCCCACCTTAAATATCATCTCACTGTTTCCAGATCAAGCCCCAAATTCATGCTCTTGTTTGTATAGAGAACTGTAGTATAGAGGGTAAATGATGATAGAACCAATAAGCCACTGATAATTGGACCATGTATTAGTTGCAGCTATGAAATCTGGCCCATTTCTGTAGTGTAAAAGATGATGTTTTTTAAAGTTTGTCTTATGCATCTGCCCTTGCCAGTGATCATATCTGTTCACTCCAGAAGTTCCTTATGCATATTTGCTTAGAGCAGATAGTGAACTTCTTTCTTAGCTTTTTGGATAGGATAGTGTACCTCTATATTTACTCTTTGTGCCTGTGGCCTTCCATGTTATCTTGAAGATAAGGAGAAACAGAATTCAGTATCTAATATTTACAGTTGAATTCTCCTCTACAGAAGTACCAGTCTTCTGTCTGTATACACTACTGGTGAAGTTAATAGTTGGTAGGACACTTATTCCAAGCTCCCTATAAACATGCCTCATCTGAACAATCACAACTAATATCAAATGTAGGAGTTCATAATTTGAGTGCAGAACGGGAGGATTTTTTCTTCTTTTTCTGGTGTTGAAATTAACTGTTGCATCATGAGGCTATGTATGTAAACATACAAGGTCATATAAACCACTTGAATTTGTAGCCATCAACTTGCAGTGGACCATATTCTTAACCATCTAGGCAGGTGGTTTTTCTTAGCCTGCTTGAATTGCTCTGACGGAAAGTCAGTTTTTGGATTTTGTTATATGTTACAACAATTGAAAACTTGTTGTAAATATCGTCAGTGTTATGAAAACCAGAATAACTTCTGGTTATGTTACTGTGCTTTCCTGACAAAAATCTTCATAGGCTAGTAGTATATATAACAACTTTCTGTCTGTGGTAGTATTCTCTTTTTTTTGTTGTTGTTTTGCTTTGTTTTGTTTTTGTTTTTTTCGCCTTCAATGTAAGGGGGAGGAAGGAGAGGAAGTAAAGGAGATCTTCCCATGACCAGACCTTGCCCTGTAATCTCAGCCAGTTGTGAGAATTGGTGTGAAGTTACATAAGAGTTACTTTTTAGTTACTCTGCATGGTATCTTTTTTAACAGAGTTCACAAGGTTATATTGCTTTGTCGTAAATAAACAAGTGGAAAAAAAAGACAAGAAAAATTAAACTGATTTATTGATTTATTCTTGATTTCAGGAGCTTATCAGAAAGAAGGTAAATAGAAAAGGATGCTTGAATACAGTAACGGTTTCAAATAATATTTATTGATTAGCTTCATTCTGTAATTATGCCAAATAAGAACGTTTTATAATTTTCTTAACAAAATGAACATTATAATTCAATTTTTATGTAGGGAAATGAGTTACAAACAACTCAATTTATACTTAACAGGAAGTACAGTGCAGCAAGATACAAGAAGACCAAGTTTCACTGGAGTGTGATGCATTATGCAAGGAAATGAAACGGAAGGCGTCTGAGGTAGTGTATCCATTTTAGTTATAATTTATCCTTGTTGCCTTAAGAAGAGTTGGAAAAAACAAGCAGATCATTATTTTTCAAGATGATAACAGCAAGAAATGTGATGTAAGTCAGTATACAGTTTAATTGCACATTTAATTTTTGGACTATTGAATCTGGCTTATTCTTGAGAATTGCACTACTTGTAGATAGTGTTAACTAACTCAATGAAGTACTATGTTAAGATAAAACTCTATTTCTTCTTTATTTTTAATGTACCTTGTAACTGGAGTTTTCCTCTTCAGCCAAGTAGTGCTAATCAATGATAATAAAATCATTGCTGCTAATAAGAGCTATAGAAGCACTTCACTTCATTTAGGCCTTACTTTTACTTTGAAGATTGGTTAAGTGTGATCTTTAAATTGTGTGACACACAATTGGCTGTCTCACAGTATTAGGTGTCTGCCTCAAGCATAGAGAGCTTTCAGTAATTGCGTGTGCTTTTCAGCCTGTTGTAAACATAAACGCTCTCCAGTAGTTTTGTTTGAAGTGAAGAAACTGCTGCATAATCTCATCTACAGAGACAGAATATCCACATTGTTTTTATAGGCCTTTTTTGGAAACACGAGGAAGTGGTGCATGAATTGGTTCACTTTTATCAACTTAATAGTACATGTGATTAAGCATTCAATCTAAAACCTCACTGTGTAAAAACAACGTCTGTCTGTTTCTGCTCAGAATTTCAGGATTGACAGGCAAGTTCTAGCACGTACTCTATAAGCCAAATTCTACAACTTTGCAGTCAGCTTGAACACTAAGATTCTTGGAATATACTTATAGAAAAGCCAGCAATAACAAACCATTCTAGTGAAAGTGGGGAAGTGAGTTTGTAGGGCATGGAGTGCACTGAAGTGGGGTGAATTCATGGAAGTCTGCATCAACAAAGGAGCACTTTTTGATGGGGTACAGTGTCAGCTGTGGTTTTACTTCAGCAGATAATATTTCCTATTTTTTACCTGTGCCATTGCCTTCAACTAGGAGGAATATTCTAATACAACAAGCAAATGACTACAGGTTGCTATGATAAGCAATGCCACGGATGTACTTTCTGGCATAAACTAGCTTTGTGTTCATTTCTCACAGAAGAATGTGGATTTCTCTGTTTTGGGTTTGTATGATGCAACCTATGTTGACTTGCAAGTGACATTCTAGAATGATATTTTATTATATGCACACTGCAAAATTAGATTGTAATGTCAATTGCTTTTTAATATGTTAAGACTGGAAAAAATAGCTTTGTTAAAAGTGCAGTTATATACAAAGAGAGCTTAGTTTTTGCACCATTTGCAAAGTGACCATCCAAAATGAAATTTTTTCCAAAAATGAAATGTGTTAATTTTTAAGAAATTAACTCTTAATATATGGCACAGTGAGCATGTGCATCTGAGAAATTCAGTGTTGTTTACTGTTGATTTTACTCAAAGTAATTCTAAATTTATTTTTTCCACACTGGTTATAATAATTAAGCTGCCTGCTATACTTATGTATCTTACACAAATATGACCACAGCAGTGTACAAAAGAAGCTCTTCTGTTGCTTCATTCTATGTTCCTGGGCTGATTTTTCTTTTGGAACTGGTGTTCTGCCATTAGATGGCAGTGAAATACCAGGAGGATAGTGGTGCAGTTTTTTGCAAACCAAACTTTCCTATTTCAGGTATGCATGACTGAGAAGATCTTTGTACATTTTCCTGATGAGGGATTCTGCCATTGTCTAGGTTAAATGAAGTTGTTAATAATATTTCATATATGGTTTAACAATTTTTAAAAAATCATCTGAAAATCCACAAATGTAACTGCTTGCACAATGCTTGACTGCTTGAGCTGCTGTGTTCTAAAGCATGAGCTGGTATGCCTTCTGTTTAGAGCTCTTATGTT
Organism: Lagopus leucura; assembly: GCF_019238085.1. Classification (NCBI taxonomy): domain Eukaryota; kingdom Metazoa; phylum Chordata; class Aves; order Galliformes; family Phasianidae; genus Lagopus; species Lagopus leucura. Next base: position 46,084,622 of record NW_024962264.1, read on the forward strand.
GTAAACTGATTGGAACAAATTCCACCTGTGCATACCTTATTTGGTTAATTACCATTTTTAGTATGCAAATTATGATATTGGCAACGGTATATATATGTATGTATGTATGTACACACACAGACTGATTATTGGGATCAAGATGGTTTTTAATATCAAGTTGTCAATCATATTATTACATCTTAGGACATTCTACAATTCTGTGATCTATTTTACTTAGGTACTGTTAAGTGGATACAGAGTTGAAGGTCCAGGAAACACACACAAGCAGCAGACACATATACACTGACTCAGCATACTGGTACTGCTGTCACTGTACTGATCCCTGCCTGAGGGAATTTCAGAGACAGAACTGGTGTCTTAATGTTTGATGGCTTTGATGCATCTATATTCAGTTTGCTAGTATGTCCAATTCCTTTTCAGCTGCCATAAATTTTTGGCATATATATCATGTGGCGCTTGATTTCTAGGTTTAGCCAAGTGTTAAGCTGAAATAGAATATTTTGTGTCCTGTCAATCACCTGCTTTTTACCTGATGAATTCAAGTTAAGCAGCTCTTATCTAGGCAGGAGCCACTCCATCCCATTGTTCTTCATGTATGTTCAGGCTTCACATCCTTTCGTTATTGTAGGATCAAAATAATGCAGGAACTACAATTCAAGTGCATTGTATGTTTATATTTTCCTATTTTCTGTGCCATTCTTTTTCCTTGTAATTTCTGGCATTTAATTTGCTGCCTTGAATGCCATGTAAGAGTTCTATAGAATGATCAGGTTTTATTTTCCATATAACTTTCTGATGGTGAAGCAAATGTAATTACACTGACAGTTTGCATTACGCCAAGGGCTTTAGAGCAGTTTGAGTGTGCATTATCCAGTATGTCATTCAGTACAAATGTGGAGATTTCCTTCTGCTCTAGCAGTCAGGGTGTATTTGAATTACTTAGAAAGAAGTGTGTGTGTATGTGTGTAAATTATGTACATATGTAGGAATTACCTGTCAGTGTACAATGTGCTGAATTGAGCATTGAGTTACTGAAAGTGAATTTCTTAAGGAATTTTCCCTGGCATTAATGAATAAACTTTTTTTTTTCCCAGGTTTTGTATTTGTTAGTTGAATTTTCCAGTTAGTCAGAAGTTTGGTTTTGTAACATGGTAGCATCTCTTATGTTCCATGTTTTTCAAACATGAATTGATAGAGCTTTTTCACAGAATGTTTTAGAATCTGAGTAAGCTCATAGCTCAGTTAGTGGAAGTTTTGCTCACTTTTCTGAGAACTGCTCTATATAGAGTAATTATGGCTCTGTAAGAGAATAAGTTTTACCTTCTTTTATAACAGTTGCTTATCACTTTGTATGTCTGAACAGATAAAAGAGGCAGAAGCCAAAGCTGCTATTGAAGAGGAGAAGCGAAGACAACAGGTATCAAACTTAATTCTTCTCCAGCCCCCCATTCCCCCCGACCTTGTTGTGTTAATAAATCATTTGATGCATGTGCAGCCCAAGTTGTCTACTTTGTACAGTGCTGTTCCCAGTTGCTGCTTTCAGCTGTTATGTTGCCCTTAGGTGCGTGCCATGAGTGATCTACAGTGGTTAAAAGCAAGCATATTTTCTCTAATAGTTCTCATACTTATGGGCAAAATGGTAATCAGTTTGATGTCTCATTAGAATAACTGTTTTTTATATATATATATATATATATATATATATATATATATATATAATTATTTTTTTCAAATATGAAATACTTCTGATTTTTATCCATCATTTTATAATGCATAAAACTCACAGAATTAATAAGTAGCCTCTGTAGGGATTTGAACTATTGAATGAAACTTCTCCCCTTCATGAGAATGAAGAAACCTAAGTTGGTCTCTGTCCTTCAAGGTCTGGTGGGGTGGAGAATTTTTTTGTAATTGCTGGCTCTAGTGAATGTATGTTGTTGGCACTGTAATCTGAGAAGCTTCTGTGCCAACTGCATGGAAACACTATCGCTAATCTTGTTTCAGAAATTAACTGTAAGCTTGGTTGCTGGTGACAGCTAGCTCAGGTTTATCATCTGGAGGCTTCAGCCTCAATGTACTCCTACCAACTGGCTTTTATGCCTGTGCCAGCGCATTTGACACGTTGTGTTCTATGTCTGGTGTGTGGTTTCTGACTTTTACTCATTTATCAAAACAGTTCTGTATTAGATTATGCTCGAGTTTTCAACTGGATTGCACATTCCATTCTTATCGCAGCAGTGGCTCACTGCTTCGAGTGGATGCAGAAGACTTGCTTACATGGCTGATCATCTTGTACCATTCTCCCAATCTCATTAGGACATTCTTGGGTAGGGAGCTTCTCTGCTGGGTACAACTTCAATTAATTGCCTAGGAGGCTCTAAGTACTGTGTCTGTTAACTGGTGCTCCACCAAGGCCTACTTTTGTTTCTCTTACAGGATTTTCTCTACTTACCATTGTGCCTGGTGTCCAGGGGGACAGGCATTGCTTTGTGGTCATCATGCAGTGTTTATTATTACAGTCATGCCTCAGCTGTTAACAATATTGATCATACATTCCCTCATATGTCTCATAGACAGTTCGTCTAATTCTTTTGTTCTCTAAGCTGCAGGACAGAGGCCAGGAAGTGTAGCCCATAGAAAGCATTTGAAACATGTTGTTGGGGAGAGATAGTCTGTAAATGACAGGGCTGGAAGTTAAGTACTGAAATGTACAAATAGACTTGCATTCATATAAACAATATGCTTACAATTGCTGAGCAAGAAATTCAAAGTTGCTGGTGCTTGTATTGCACTGATTGTGTTTTTATGCCTTCCGGAAGGCATTCTAGTCACTAATGATTTCTGCATCAAAGCCACTTATTTATGATCCTTCCAGTGTAGCAGAATTGCTCCACCAGCAGTGTGTTCATTATTGTCTTAATTGTTCAGCAGAGTCTGTTTCTCCTTCCAGTTACTTCTCCATTGCTTTCAACTTGTGCTTTCAGAGCTACAGTCCAGCACCATGCTGTGCAGTGTACAGCAAACACTTCTGTATGCATATTTTTGTGATGGACTGTGACTTCAGGGATGGAAGACTTCACCCATATGTAATCAAGCCTATTAATTAATAGATTAATTAATAAAGGCCAGTTGTATAGCGTAACAAAGATTATTCAAGGACAAATGTAGCTAATAAATAGTCTTTAGAACTGCACTAAATTACTTCTACCAGGTAGCTAACATTGGTTCCTTTCCAATTTGATCTCATTATCTACCATCTGGTGATGTGACTTGAAGCACATCACTGTCATAGGGTGCTGCTTCATGTATGTGTATATACATATATGATGTTCTTACTACCTTCTGCAAAGGTTTGCATCTTGTACCATCTTTCTGATGTCATTAGTACCTTTTTGCATAGTTTGTTGCTTGCAGCTTCTTGAGACTTGTTTTTATTAATGCTGTAAGCTAGTTAGTGCTTTGGTAAGTCTGCAAACTTGCATTTTGGTGTTTGCTGTACTTCTATAAGGACACTTACAGATGGAATCGCTTGTTTAGTTAGAAAAAAATAAGGTGATCTGAAGGCTGGGCACAACTGTTCCCTGGTACTTGTTCAGAGATGGATGAAATTTGTGGTATGATGACAACTATATGACAACGCAGCTGTAAGGATAGAGACTGCATCTTTCTCATTCTGGATCTACGAATCTTTGTTCCTTTTTTTTTTTAACAACGTATTCATTTTTAGCTGGGTTTTAATGAAAATCTCTAGGAAGGCAATTAAGTACCTGTCACATAATCATTCAAGCCCTATACTTTAATTCATATTACTGCAGTTCGTGAGGCATTGGATGTTCATGTGTACCTATTAACTGCAGAAGCCCCAAATTTTATTTAGCGTTTTTGTAAAATATTGACATATATAAAATCTTATGAACTCTGCACTTACCTCCACGTATTGGATTTTGAAAAACTGCTTCATTAAGATACTTCTCAGAAGGAAGATTAGTTAGTTGAAAGTAATTTGTTTTGTGTAGCAGGTTGTAGAACTTTGAATTTTTCTCTCTATTTAATCGTCAGGGAAGTGCAAGTTTCTTCCTTTATTAGGTACGAAGTAACAGACATTAAAACAGGCCCCTCAATTCTGCTTCTGGCGGTATCTGGCACAGGAAGGGAAGTAAGATGTGCTTTATGAAGCTGACAAGGATTTGCTGTCAGTAGAGGAAGACCAGAAAATCTTGAGCTCCAAATTAAAATTACGTTTACTGGAGGGCTTCTCTGCCCATTTCCCAAAACGCTCTGGTTCTTTTTTCTTTAATGGACCTATTTTATTGTCTAAGTTCCATTTTTCCTGGCATCTACATGAAGTTGTGTAAATCTACATGAGGTCATGTAGATTTATTTTGTTTCATATCCAGTCTTTGCTCTGTTCACTGTCCACATTTCCTCTGCTGAAACTCAGTCTTGTGCCTTTTGCCCAGCCAGTCCTGGCTTGTTGTGCTCTGCCTCTCTGATCTCTCTTCTCTCTTTCAGTGCATGTAATGTCTGCTCCCTAACTCCTTCAACCCTACTAAAAATCCAGATACTTGTCAGAGCTCTTCTGTTTCTGATCTGTGGTGGCTCACCCCTACAGCATCTTTTATGGCATTCCTAGCAGTCAGATGGCTCCAATGGAGGCTCATCACTGGAGTCCTGTCCCACTCTTAAACTCTTTCATCCAAGCTGCATAGTTCCAGTTTTATTCCAGCTTTGCACCCTAAGAAGAGTTTTGCCTTGAGCTGATATCCTTTTAAGAGGAGGTGTCTTCCTGGAGTGTGGTGAGGGGAGGAAGAGGGATCAGAGGATCCTACTGTGTCTATTCCAGAATCACCCTGAAACTGCTGTTCAGGATAGTAGCTTGACATTCTTTTTCCAGTTGCTTTGCTTCTTTTCTGAACATAAGGACTTTCTTTGAAGAGTGCCACTTTGAAGAGTGTCTATTTTTTTTAATTAAAAAAAAAAAAAAAGAGTACTTCCTTATTACAGGAAGGTCATCTTTTAAAATTTTAGCCAGTGCTTTTCTATGTGTTATTTTAGCGGTTTAAATACTTACGAGTGCTTTTCTTTATTGGGAAAGTATTTTTTCCCCTATTTTTAACCTATAGTGTGAAAATAGCAATCTACTGGCTTAGTATATTTAAGTTGAGGTAGAAATCATATGTAAAACTTCATTTGTTTGCATTTTTGGCAGTGCTTTGTAGGAAGCTAAACAGTGGTTTAACACTTGGAAGCAAAGTGCTTTGTAAGCATGGGAGATATGGTGCTACATTTTATCTCTAAGAGATGTATAACTTTCTTGGCCTGCTAGTTATTTTTATAAATGGTTTTGGGGAATGTTATTTAAAATCTCCATGTTTTCTTGCTTTTACTCCTGATGCAATATCAACAACTTCTGGTTTTCTCTTCTAGGCTGAACTGGAAGCTTTTGAAAACAGATTAAAAGGACGAAGAAAGAATAAGAGGAGAAGGGATGAAGTAGAAATTGAACAATCATTGTGGCAAAAATATAAAAACCTCATTATGCTGCCAATGTTTGGAGTTGCTGTTGTGATGGTTGCATGGCTCATGGTCTACAATGACTGAATCATCTCAGTATTCAATATACCTCAGTTGGGCATTAGGTAGCTATTATTCTTAGAATGTTTAGTTTGTATGCAACAGAAATTAATATGCATAAACTGTGTATGTACACTATTTGCAAGAAAAGTGAAGAGGAGGGAAGAAATGTCACCTTTTGTGTTGTTACATTCACAGCACAAAACTAAATTCACACACTGAAGATAATGAAATAGTAAATCTTAGTTGACACTGAAGTGCTGATGTAGTTTGTCTGAGATATGTTAACATCTGTCCTATTAATATTATTACTTTTCCTTGTCTCTATTTCACAATATTAAAAGTAGCTTAGTATAAAGTGCTTTCTTGAATATTTGTTTCTCAAATACTTAGTATATGATTAAGTATTAGTATTTATAAGTTAGTCCCTTTGTTATATCACACAACAATTTCTGTCCTTCACACCAGTTTTCCTTGTAGCAACTGAGGCACTTCAGATCATTCAAGTTTTGAGCATTCTGTGGCCTCTCACGTCAAAACTTTCTTTAGAGAAAAGAAATGTGAAATGTCTCTCAATTCAACTATAATGCAGATAATAAAATGGGTCCCCTTGTAGACTATTTTTTTTTTTTAATTGTTGCTGTTTTTCAGTGCTCGGTTCCTCAAAATCAAATCAACTGAAAACTTCATTTAGTGGATGGATGCATACACTGAACATAGGTGTGAAGTACTTTCAGCATAGAGGGATTCGTTCTCATTGTTTTTCATGTAGCCAAGGGCAGAAAAGCAAATTGAAATTAAACTTAGAGCATTGCTTCTATATTTTTATAGAGAACTGTCACGTTTGAGTATTTGCCTAGATGTACACAAATGTAAAGTAGTTGAATAGTGTGCTGGTACAACTGTATGTTGTTCTGAAGCCATCTGGATGGTGTTTTCCAGTAGTGTGTGAAGTATCTAGCTAATGTTTTAAATATTTGAGTATTGCTGACAGTTTCAAAGGCCTTGCTTTGGGAAATTGAGCAATTGGTAGAAGTGCAAGGTTTACATGGCTTTGAGATTACAAGGAAAGTTATATTGTCTCAGCTGAAGGGCTGCAAGTGAAGTTTGGGATGTAAGGGAAGAATCAGAAAAATGATTTTATCTTTTTTAATCTCTGCTGGAAATGTTATGCTGATACTTGAGCATCATGTGTATCCAAAGAGTGCTTTACAAGATCCTTTGAAAGAGGAGGTACAAAGCTTGCAGTTCTTGGAGTTCTGACTGTGGGATGTTTGTTTTCCTTGCAAAGCAATTGTAATTTTAGCATATAGTTTCTTTGCAAATGCTTGCAAAAGCAGTGGGACCATTTGAGGGAAGGAGTAGAGAAAATTGCAGTTTGTTTGAGAGCTCTTTTGGTCAGATTTAACCTACATGTAAAAGGACTTGAAATGAGCTAACATCCAAATGTGTGATTACAGTTCAGCAGCAGGAAAAGCAAGAAAAGCTGCAAAAGGCAGTAGATCCTGGGGAAACAGTTTCTGATTTTTTTTCACCCAAGTTTAGTGGAAGAGAGATGAGGAAAAATTGGCAATTTTTAGCAAGAATGAGTGCTATTTGGGAGTATTAGATACATACCTCTGTATTTTAAACTGACGTTAAAAACTTACTGATTCTGTCATGGTTTTCTTAGGCTGTTTAGTATGTAAAGCTGTGGAATTAAAATTAGTGTAGAACTGAAATTCCACCAGGTAATCAAAATTATATCTGTTGAATTCTCTTATTTCCTAGTGTAAGGAGTGAATAATTTCCATTTTGTTGCTTTAGCTCTTTTCTATAATGCTGATGCCTGCGAGATAATTGCGTATGTAGGTGTTGTTTCTTTAACCAAGTGAGGTGATGCCATTATTCTCCCATCACTGAGGAAAAAAAGGAGGGAGATTTTTTTTGTTTGACTGAAGTAAGATGTGATCTATTGTCCAAAACTACAAAAAGAAGCTTTTGTAGGTGGAATATTTAGGTTAAGGTGAATGGGAACACTGTGAAAAACAGCTCTTATTTTATGTGAATCTAAGCCATTTTTTTAATGTAGTGTAAGCTATTTATTTGAAACAAGTACAAAGTAAAGTTTCTCCTTGCCTCTGTAGCAAAGAGAAGAAATCTCTACAGAGCTGTAATAATGAACTGCACTCGAGTTACATGTTTCAAGTGGTTCTAAATGTACTTTTCTGCATATTTTGCAATATTTGTGTGACATACTGGAAAGGAAAAGATTTGCTTCTGATTGATCATCTTTATTGAAATAGGAAAGCATACCAAACCCTAAAATTCATTCCATTCATAATGTGTGAATGTAAGCATATTCCCTTGAGAGATTCATCTTTCTTCTAAATCTTGCATATGTGGAAAAACCCCTATTTTTGAAATTGTATTGAGAATAGCTCTGCCTGCTAAACCAGATAGATGTCTATTGGCATTAAAAAAAAAGCATGTGGGCTCAAGCAAACTGCAGTTTAACAAATCACTTTCTTCTATTTGTTGTTTTAAAATTATTTTTACAATTCTTTTTTTTTCCTTTTGTCTTTGATTGAAGACAAGTTGTTGTTGGAGAAGCGCAACAACTGTGAAGTAAAAGTTACAGATGAAATCATTTGGTATTCAGTATATATGAAATATTTAGATTACAAAAAAAAAAAATGTTTTGAATGTTAACAACTTACAACAAATATAAAAAGCACACTGAGAGATACACATTAGAACAAATGATGTAATGTGACCTGGTGTTGGAGGGATATCGGAGATGAGCCAGATGATGGGCGTGCTTCAAAATATTTAGATACATGTAAAATAAAGAAAACAAAAACAAACTTCTGAGAGCTTTTTTGTTTCTTTTCTATTCTGATTCCAAGCACATTCTGGTTAGCGTTAATCTCTGTACTGAATCAGGGTGCTTACAGGCTGTTAGTATTTTGGACTGGAAACTCTTTGGGTGAGTTTGTTCCCTGTAACAGTAATGAGACTTTTGTGTATGTTAATTTAATGTAAAAACCAAGTCATACAATAAACACATCCAAAACTACTTGCACTACTTGGTTTGTTTTCAAGGACTGCTATCAAAAAGCACCAACCTTCTCCCAGGTCATAACAGCTGAGGTGCTGGAATGGAAGTTCTAGTCGTGCTTTTTTCCCTCCTTTGGCAGCAGTAGTTCTCACTGCTCAGAATAATACTGAAGTTATGTAATCACGTTCCTTCATGGCTGTGCTGACAACAGGTTGGGAAGCCGATTAAGATGAAACAAATGGGAGTGGATTTACTGGATTATTGCTTTGGCCTCATAAATAAATAAGTGATTTATGAGACATTTGCTCTGAGAGTACTCCTGGAGAGGGAAATGTCACTATGCAGATAACAAAATTTGTTCTTGAAAGCTTCTATGCATGATTATGGCTTTAAAGCACTGAACTCTGAGTGCTTGCCGTCTCAGCAGTTCTAGTTCCAAAATGTATCAGCACTGTATGCCAGCTGCTCTGCAGGTGATGTCTGGGTTGGAGTGCTCAGCCTGAGGATTTTCCTGTGCCAGGCAGAAGAAGTTGGAGCCTTGTGGAAGCTGCTCTGGGGTGTGATTTAGGGGGAGTGGGTGTTGTTGGGTGGGCAGGCTGCGTGTGACCCTGACAGCAGTTCCTCTCCCAATATCCCTCCTCTATTCTGATTTCATCTTAGTTGTTGGGCATGGGTGTTTAATTAAAAGTCAAATTATATGGTAATATACTTCTTCACTTCCACTAAAGGTAATGTTACTGAGCTATTTGTACACTGTGTTGACATGTTTATATATTGTTCTACCAGAAAACAAGTTCCTACCAGGACTGCTGTATCAATATTGAATCACAGAATAGAAATGTAGAATCCCTAGTGTTGGAAGGGACCTTTAGAGGTTGTCTAGTTCAACTTCTCTGCAACAAATAGGGAATATGAATATGGGCCATGCTCTTGAGGGTACTCAACCAAGTATTATTTAATCTAAATAATTTTCCTCAGGCAGCATTGCCCATAAAACTGCTAAAAGCAGAGCTCAGCTTAGGCTTTCTCTGTGTGCTGTACATTGGCTGAGTCTTGTTAGCTATGAAACAGCATCAGAGTGGCTCTCCAGCTTGAGTGAGTTGCCATGAGGTTGCGAGTAAAGTTTGGCTTAAGGTTTGGAATTCATTATTTCTGCTGAGAGAATGCAGCCTCCCACCAAGGCCACACTAGCCACGAACCTTACCTTTTCATTTTTGGTTTTCATTTGCTCTCACTGTGTTGTATATATATATATATATATATATTTTTTTTTTTTCCTCCACGGGGCAAATGAATCAAATGAATCTCTGTAAAACGCTGAAACAACAATAAACTTTGGCTTGATTCCTTCCCCCCCCCCAATATGGCCTGTATTATTTCTTTTATTTTACATAATGTCCAAATTGCCTAATGCATAAATGCTCTTGCTTTTGTCTTCTGCCCTCCTTTTCCTACTATTTGTGCAGGTATTTAAAAAGAAAGAAGAAAAGCAAAAAAACAACACTATTTTCCCTTCAGAGTAGACTTAGGTTGGGTAAAGGAATGCAGGACTGAGAAATGGTGGTCAGGAGCACTTCAGAAGCACAAAATGCCCTAACTTTACACACGAATGAGAAGTGATGCACCCTACAGCCGAATATAAAGTAACAGATTCCTGGAACAGAAGCCGGCTAGGAGCTGAGAGCAAGTTTGTGACTTAAGGTTTGCTTATAGATATGTCTGCATCTGAATGGTGTCATCCTGACAGCCACAGTCGTGATTAGGAATAGAAGCCATTCTCATGTCGAACTATTTTCACACATTTCTTGGGTGCTTTCTTACCTGCGTTTTGAAGAACTACTTAGTGTGCGTGACAATGAGAACTGGGAGCCCTTCTGCTTGCATACATAATTCCAGAACCCGGCTCTGGCGATGCTATTTTGTGGCTGCCGGAAGGGTCCCAGACTGCTCCACTGGTGCGTGGTGTTTGTTGCTGAGTTGAGCACCGGGTTTGAGAGCTCAGAGATGCACAAACCCTCGCCGTCTGAGACTTCAGAGCCGGAGCCCTCACTTCGGAGCCGAGGAGGATGCGTCAGGGAAAGGCACTCCGCCGCGCTTCGGGAAGGAAGAGCTGGACAGCCTGTAGGCATGAAACTTCCTACCTCGGGGACAAGCAAGAACTGTTGCGGGCTCCTAACCCACACAAGGAGCAGTAGGGAGCCGGGCGCGTTCTCTGCCACGCGCCGCAGCTCCGACCCGGGGACGCGGAGCTCGGTGTGATGGAGATTAGTTGCGGCGGAGCCAGCCCCAGTCCAGCAGTCGGGTGTGCCCCTCGCTGCCAGCTGGCTGCCGCCCTCCCCAGGAGATGGCGCTGAGGGCAAAACGGGCAAGTAGGCTGTTCCTCAGCTCGTCTATAAGGGTAGAGTCTTTGTGTGGGAAAGGGGTGGGGATGCGGCGGCTTTCTCGCGGAGGTTTATTATTATTGGGCGGGTGAAGGTGGAGGGGGGGGGCGAGCGCACCGAGCAGACAAAATGCGGAGCCCCTCACTCCGCGCCCGGCAAGCGTGCGTGCGCGCGCGTTCGGGAGGTGGGCGGCTCGGTCAGCGGCGGTAGCAGAGAAGAGCAGGGGACAGGAGAGAGCGGAGAGGAGCCAGTGACAGCACGAGCATGCTCTCCATGCAACAGTTCCCTGCCCTGCCCACAGAGGAGGAGCGCTACCGGCAGGTCCTCTCTGCCAGAAGGGTAAGGCAAGCCCGAAAGCGCCGGTAGGCTACGAGCAAGGGTGCGGTGCCAGTGTCTCGCCGCCCTGCGCTCATTCTTTGGGGCTCCGGCGGGCGGCAGGGTTCACGGGTCAGCGCAGAGTGGAGAGTCCCGCTCCCGGCCTCGTGGCTGGAGAGAAAGAGTGAGGGTCGGGACCGTGCCGCTCGAGGGGACGCGTTCCGGGGCGGCCGGGGAGAGGTGGTTGTCCGCCCCACCTGTCTCTGCGGGCGCTCCGCCGCCTGAGCTCTCCTGTGTGCACAGCTGCGCGAGGGGCACGCGGAGACGACCGAGCTCGGGGGCTCGCGGAGCAGGTGGGTCGTGTCGCCCACGGCTCGATGCCAACCTCTTGCTGAGACTCTCACAGAGTCGGTGGGGAAAGCGAAGAGGGCTGGTGTGCCCGTTAATTCCTCTTTTCCTATCAGTTCAGCAGCCGAAGGTGCGCCGAGCCCGGCGGCAACAGGTCCGGTCGGGCTTTGCGAGAGCGAGGTTGGGGCTTAGTCTCCGACGGGACCCCGCCCGTGACCCCATTCTCAGCGCGGAGTCCCCCTCGCCGGACACCCCTGCCGCGGCTTTGCGCCCGACGACACCGTCGGTCGCCGCCCCCTGCGGAAGGTCATCCATCCCTCGGAGCGTCATAGAGAGGGGCCGGGAAACTTGAAGCGAAAACGAGCTGTTAGTCCTCGCTGGGAGAGGCAGGGTACCTGGGCGACAGCGTTCCCAGCTCCCCGCAAGCTCCCCAGCGGGAAAACCTAGTGAAAGGGAGGCTAGGCGGCCGCGGGGTGAGCGAACAGGTGTCTGCCCGAGTCCCGGTGCGGGTCACGCCGCACGGCGGGCGAGAGCGGCGGGAGACTGCGGATGCACTCGGTGTCAGCGCGCTCGGGCCAGCACCGCACGCTGCGTGCTCCAGCGAGATAACGCGCGCGGTCTGCAAACTTTGCGCTTTTGCACTCGAAAAGACGGTGACGGAGCTTCCTGCGCTGTGAAATCGTTCCGTGTGCCACCAAATTGCACAGCGGCGTTTTTAGAAGTTCCTAAATATGGCAAGAGTAATTTGTAAATTGTATCATTTCTCCACCTGATTTAAAACGCAGAATCCTTGGATGCATTTCATGGAAGACAATTAATTAACTTTTTATGTAAAGTTATTAGCAGTCTGGCTGAGATGGTGAAACTCTAAGTGAAATGAAATACCTAGAGCTTTTAATGCATTCGTGGGGTCTCTTGGGAGGGCTTAGCTTTCAGCAGTAAAAACATGGGGATGGATTTTTCCATATGGCCTCTTACGTCTGTTCCATGTTCTTAAAGATGGTCCTGTCTAAAACTACAGTTCTTAGTTTTGTTCTTCTCATGTATGCCTTAGTCTGGGCTGTTACCAGCCTCTCAGGTGCTGGAACTGTTGAGGTACAGGCACAGTTGAATGACAGTATCGGGATATTTAGGTATCCCCTAAACATTTACTACAATGAGTCAGCAATCACTGTTCTTTTCTAAAAGCTGGTAGCATTGCCTGAATATGCTGGCCATCTACATTCTGCACAAAGTTTCTCTAAGGGACAGGGAATTCCCAAACACTGTCCAAAACTTGTTCAGAGAGGCAATACTTGTGACTTCCCCAGCAATGCTGAAGCCCTTCAGCCTTATGCACCATCCTCGCTCCTCATGCACCGTTAATGCAGCCAGTAGCACTTGTTCTTGGGACAGTGAGCCAGGTTGCACAGCTCACTTTCCCATGTTAGAGGAATCTGCTTGTGATCTATTAGTACCTGATAGGACCATCAGGGCAAAACGTTGTGTGTTGCCCCCCCCAGTCTTTTGGAGCCCAGAACTGTAAGGCATCAAAGAAAGCATTCACTTCCTCTCCAAAAATCTGGCACTCAGCTGCATGCCTGTGGCAGATAACTTGAGCATGTGGTGAATTGAGAGTGTAAGGTAGCTTCGAATATGTCACAACTGAACGTGTTCTATAAAATGTGCAGTACACCCTGGGCAGTTTAATGTATCTGAATTTTTGTTTATTCATTTCTTATGTATTAGATGATGTTTGCAGATATAAAGGAAAGCCAGGGCTGTAAGAAGTGCCAATAATTATTTTAAAATGCATGTTTACTTGCATGTAGGAACATTTATTCTTCCATTTTTTCTTTTTATGCTCCCTAACCCTCCCCCTCCTTTTTTTTTTTTTTTTTTTTTAATTTGCTAAGCTGGTATACATGTTTAGTTCTTAACACTCTGCTCCCTTGAAGACCATTAATGTCCTGTTGTTATAGCAAACCCTTATGTAGTTGTAACATTTCTTCTCGTTTGTGTGGCCAAAAAAGGCTGAGGTGGATAAAGCCTCTGACAGAGCCAGCAGAGAAGATGGGTATAGGCGAGGCAGTGTTGGGATGCTTAGACCTAGTGAAAAATCCCAGCAACTCTTGTGCTCACCATGACTCAAATGGTCTAACCAATCAATGCTGAATTCTACATAAGCCTTTTGTGCACAAGAAGGAAGCCAGTGCTTCCATGAATGTGGCCTAGTGGCTCAGATGGAGACCAAGCTTCAGGAGGGTGAGGCCATCCCAATATGTAGGTACTGAGGCATTTCCTAAGGAGATGAAGCTGTGGCTTTGACCCTCATCTGGATTGGGGACTACAGATACTAGGCCTCCTGCTTTCAGGCTGAATGTGATGTGCTGTGAGGCAATCACACACAGTGGTGCTATCACCTGGTGTGGCTGGTCAGCTTTTAAAGATGGCAGACATTGCTACATTGAGTGGGAAGAGCTGAATCTGTCAGCATGTCAGGTGTTGGCAGAGCATTAAATCATAGAATGGCCTGGGTTGAAAAGGACCACAATGATCATCTAGTTTCAACCCCCCTGCCATGTGTAGGGTCACCAACCGCTAGACCAGGCTGCCCAGAGCCACATCCAGCCTGGCCTTAAATACCTGCAGGGACGGGGCATCCACAACCTCATTGGGCAACCTGTTCCTGTGTGTCAGCACCCTCTGTGTGGAAAAACTTCCTCCTAATATCTAACCTAAACTTCTGTTTAACAGCATTCTCCTTTGTCCTATCACTATGCTTATATCCTAACACAGTTGCTTATGAGTCCAGAGAAAGGCTTCGTTTCTGATGGCCAGCTGTGATTTGGCAGGGCTGGGTGTCAGGCCACTTGCAATAGGGCAGTCATAGGCATGCATGTGCAGCAAACACCCTTCCAAACGTTGCTGCTGGGCACCTCCTAATTTTTAAATGCCTGCAGCAGGGCTTTAGAGGGGCAATGTGATTGCAGTTCGAAATAGTGATGTTCCCGCTCTGTTCCAGTTTCTTTTCCTACCGAAAAAGAGATGGACCACAAGCTTAAACTCCCCTTATGAAGGTCTTCTCGTGCAGAACAACCTCTAACAACTGCACTCTCCCCGGGGTGCTCAGCCCGGGTCGGGCCGCTGGGGTTTCCCCGTCGGTCTGTCGGCACGGCAGCGCGAGGAAGCGCTCGTGCTGCCGCCCCCGGCTCGCAGCCCCGCGACAGAGGAACACGACGCCGACCGCATCCCTTAGTTCTGCCCCCCGCCCCTCTATAAATAACTCTTTCCGGGCTGACCTGTCAGATTCCCCCGGCAGAGCGGATCCCCTTAACCCGGGGCGCCTGCAATGGAAAGTCTGAATGCAAAACATACCGTCGTAAAAATAGCGCAGCTGAGGAGCCTCCTCTGCACGTCCTGGTGGTGCCGCTCCGACCCTCGCGCTCACGGCTCGTCCCCGGATAACGGCTGTGCTCGCGCCGGTGGCCCTGAGGCGTTTGGCTGCCCTGAGAGCCCTCCTGCCTGCTGTAGTGGCCTGATGGTGAATTTTTTCCTCCCTTCTCTCTCCTTTTAACTGAAGGAAGCAGATTTCATCAGTTCTCTTCTGGTCAATGCTTTCTAATCGTCCAGCTCGAAAGAAGTAATGGTTTAATGTCCTAAATGCACAAACAGCAATGAGGCAACAGTTGAGCCAGGACTTCCCGCTTTAAAAAGAGGCGAGAAGTCTCTGAGGTAACACAGGAGATTTCAGTTTGTGCCTCCCTTGCTTGGAGGATCGATCCCTGAAGGGAGAGATTCTCCTCGGCTGTGCTTTGAAGCTACTCTAATTTGAAGAGATGCTTGTCATCGTTCATTTAAGCATATAATTAACGTGCTACTATTTCTGGTTGTTTTACCTGCACAGTTTGAATATTTGGATTTAAAAGCAGCAATAAATACCAGAATGTGGTATCTAGCTGTTGGTGTGCTTTCAGCTTTGGTGCATCTGTACTGTGATCTCCTGTCTTGCAGTGTCCACTGGGGCCCCCCCTGCCCTGAATGCTGTGCTGGAGCAGCCTCAGCTCGCAGCCGTGCACCCACACAACCACTCAGTTATCTCAGAGACCTGGTGGCCAACTCATCAGTAAAGGCAGTTTGAGAAAGTACATTTACTCAGAAATGACCAAAGGTAGTGTTACCTCTGTGGCTGTCTCCTCCTTTGTTGTCTTTGATCCTTAAACTAAGTGGAGATGGAATGAATCAGTTTGTGATCAGATCCTTTTCACTGTCTGTGCCATTAGAGTGGAACTGTTGCTTCTCTGAATATTGCACAGTTTATAATTCTCTCTTTGTTCGTGATAGTGTTGTTACCCACGTAAAGTAGTTTTCAACTTGTTGCCCTGTAATGAAATGAGGCTGAAAAGCAGATATTGCCAGAGATGCTCTGTGATAAACTTTGTGCTTTGTTGATTCAAGCCCTGCCCCTCTTCATGAAGAATGTAATTCCCATAACAATATGCATTGTGGGGCACCATCTTTTGCCCATGTGCTACGTAAAACTTATTGCCTTAAAAAAAAAAAAAAAATACAAATGGATGAAATTTTTAAATTTCTTCCTCATAGTGTAATCTATAGGGGGCAGCTCCTGTAAACCTGTCAAGCGGACTGCCAAGCTGTGTTACTGCAGGTGCTCCTGCAAGCTACTGCTCTTCCTAAATTCCAAGGTTCACTTTTTCTCAAAAAACAAGTATTTTTATTTTGAACATTTAAATCATCTTTATCAAAGCTTTAGCGGAAAGGAATTGAAGGTAAATATGAATTTCCTTTTTTGAGACTGCATCTGTTCTAGTTTATGTTTTGTAGTTGAGAGATACTTCAAGGTTAATTCTCAGTGGATTATTCTCCTGCTTTGAGACTGAGTGGTCAATGGCTGTCAGCATGTCTTCCTCTCTTCTCCAAAACTGCAAAACTCAGTTCTGACATAGGCTGAACCTAGTGTTTAAGAAATGAATGTGATAAAATCTTCCATGTCTGATCTTTTTGATACCAAATAGATTTAATTTAGCAGTGATTTAATAGCAATAGTAATTGCCCAGATTGTCATTGCCTTTCACCTCACGTTACTCCTAGTTTCAAAATAGCCTATGCTGTCACTCCAATAGAGTTGCAAGTTACCTGGGAGCATTTCCTAGAAAGTGAAACTTCTTCCCTTCCTGACTTACTTATTATCTTCTCATTAGGCTTCAGAAATCAGTCAGGGCAGTCTTTTAGAAATAAAACCACTGGTAGCACTGAGAAGGTTTGCATCGCAGGTCTCTTGGATCTGCAGCTCTGTATTCATGTAATAGGTGGAGTATATGTGTAGTATCTGCTTGGAATTCCCTGGGATACTGATGTGCTCTGTTTTCCATTGCTCGTTCTTCCAGAGTTGTGTCTTTTGCTGTGTGGATTATTTTGCCTGTGTTAAAGTGGTCACAGAACCAGTGGAACCTGAAGACTGTAGATGCAGAACACACCAGCAGTTGCCAGGCTTTCTCCCATCTCCTGCATTTTCCCATTTGCAAACAGCTGAGCCCACCTTGCTTTAATAGCCTATTCATTCTTGAACACAGTGCTTAGTGATAGACGTTGCTGGGAGTTGGGTTGCTGTTTGGAAGATGTCTGCTCTGTGCAGGTATGAAAATAGGATGGATAATGTATCTGAAAGAATGTTGGAAATTGCAAAGTAGTGATTTTTGTTTATTGATTTGTTGCTAAATGATTTGTAGTAAGCATGTCACAAAATAATTCAGCAGAAAATGCCTTTTTAAAACACAGCTTTGTTCTTGCTCATCTGTTTTAAAGATACAAGTTGAAGTAATATGTAATGCATGCAGACAAGGCTGGAAAAGAAGTCTGAGTTGGTGGTGGAATGTGTTTAAAAGTTATTAACAATTCTTCCTCTCCCTTGCAAAGTCGGAGTATATGTAACAGTATTGTTAGCCCTGGAAGGGCTAAGAACCCAGATGGTTTTCATTTGCTTTTTCCTCATTACATACAGGATTATTATGTAACTTACTGTAGAAGTTCACAGTGAAGATGTGAATGGGAGGAAAACTGGCGTTTGTTCTAGGGATGACAATGACGCTGAATAGTCCTAGCCATAAATGCAATAGAAATGTTCTTCTTTGGCATCATAATTCATTAGATTGTTATTGTTTCAGACACTTAGATGGAAGTTTTTAATCCCAGATATCCATATGTGTCCAAAAATCTTTGATAATACATAAAAGTCATAGCCAAAAGCTAACACCTGTGTAAGTGCTTTGTTAATACGCTTAATTGTGAGTTTTCAGTTCCAGATCACTGTTTCATAACTTAGACAGTGACTAATAGGTTTAATCCCTAGTCATCTCTTCAATTATTTCTGTCATAATGCACTGATATTTTTAGAAAATATCCTTTCTGTTCTTAATTTTCTCCTATTGAAGCAAAAAGTTCAAAGGCGATGTTTCTGGAAAAAAAAAAAAGAAGGCATCCTATTGAAAAAAAATCAATGCATTTTAACCTCTGCATTTTATACTTAGTAGATTATTGAGACATTATGTAATTCCATTTTCATCTTTGGGAAGAGGTCAAATAACTATCCAGCTATGCTGAACAGATGAAACTTTGCTTTGATTCTAAACCATGTTTTTACTTTGATTAATATTGCTGCAGCTCTCGTCCTTGGTCCAAGATTCAATCATCTTTTTATCCACAATTCAGAAAAAAATAATTAGCACAAATTTAAAATTATACATTCAAATCTAAAATTTCAGTTGTGTTCCGGATTAGCATCCAATTCACGTTGTTGAAAGCTTATGATTTTAAATAGTTAGGTAACTGTATAATGAGCAATAGGCATGGCAGATATATCATATACTGGTTGACTTCAAGTTCAGAAGGCAGAACCTACTGATCAGGCATTAATTAAAAAAAATATATTCATTAATGAGGTCTAGTAGTGTTTTTTAGGATAGGCTTTCTGGTAGAACTTACACACTGATGGTGATTAGCGCACTGATTGTCAGCCACAGGGCTGCCAGGATTTCTCATTGCTGCATTCCCCTGCACTCTGAATTATGATGCTCAGCGATGTATAGCCAGAGAATTGCCATGGCAGATCTACCTGCTTGACAAGCCACTGTGCACTGAACATGTGGGTATCCAAGAAGGATTGTAAGTGGTTTCTGTGTATGTTCAGAAAAACAACATGGTGCTGTTTAAACTTCACATGAGTAATGTTTGA
This sequence comes from Lagopus leucura, assembly GCF_019238085.1. Lineage (NCBI taxonomy): Eukaryota > Metazoa > Chordata > Aves > Galliformes > Phasianidae > Lagopus > Lagopus leucura. Next base: position 46,103,511 of record NW_024962264.1, read on the forward strand.
AAGCCTAGAAACTTGAAAATAAATAAATCCCAAAGCATAAATTCTGTATTAATTAAAGATTCATTTCCCCCGAACTCTTTCCTGCTTCCTGCTGAGATAGGCTGAATTGATGTTCTTGTTCTGGTACTGAGAAATACCAGATAATGCTAACCATAGCTTGTTCCTTAAAATGAATGTCTTCCACTTTAGCTTTTGAGAAATCTTTGATATCTTCCATATGTTTAGTAAATCTTGCTTTGGTTATATGGCATGGCAGCATCAAACATCTTTGCTACCAGCTGTTATTAATAAGGAAGTGAGAACTTAGAATTGCAGTGTTTGCCAGAAACTCAATTATTTCTTATTCTGATTATTCTTGAAAATTCAACAATTTTATTGTGAACCTGGAAAATCTATTGTTGTAGTTGCAAATTTATATCAGTGAAGCTAATAAACAATGTAAATATATGTAATACATAAACATGCATCACAAAGTTACACAGCAGTACGTCTTTTGAAAAATGAAGAGATTCAAAGATACTATTATTGAAGAGATGATAAAACTGTTCTCCCATGGTATTCATTTTCTTCTTTTAATTCCTATTTTGAAGAACTGATTCTATTCAATGGCTAAATAGTGTGTCTGAATCTCTTCTGAGGTGAGGTGAGGAGCAGTTCCAGGTACCATGCTAAATTTTTGAAATCCAGAAAAAAAACTTTCTTTTCTATCTCCTCTGCTTTCCATGAGATGCAAAGAATAAATCTCCTGTAGTTCAGAACCAAGGTCAATATTTTGCTTGTGAATACTTTTCTGATGTGTAAATCAAATCTTTTCAGGAAGACCAATCATATTATTTATTTAGACAAATTTCAGTATTAAATAGATGTTCTTCCAAGTACCTTAAGTACATTCCAAAGTCTACTACCTTGCCCAGATAAAACACTGGAGCCTTTCCCTCCAAAAATGAACGAAATGAGAATAAATTCCTCAGAGCTACATCTCTCCTGGCTGTAGTACTTATGTCTGAGTAACCAACTTATTTCTTCCTCTCAAAACCTTCCGAAAGGATAGAATGAATTGTGGAAGAGATGGCCCAGGAGCTGGCTTTCTTCTGAAATGAGTGTATGCTGTGTGATAGTAACACAAACACCACGGCAGTATGGCATTCATGTGCATGCATCATCCCAGATAAAAAATCTGTTAAGAGTTTCTTATTGCTGGCTCTGACAGCTGTTAGTACCTCAGCTAGATGATTCAAGGATGGCTATGTCTGAGGAGTCTGCAGTCATATTCCAAAGCAAAAGCTTGACAGGTAGCAGTGAAGGTTCTCAAATGCACAGGTGGTACATCGCATATGTTTGGATTTTGTCTTGGTGAACTTACCCTTGGAACTTTCTTGAACTGAAGCTGGAGCAGAACCAGAACTATGTTGTCACAGAGCAGGGTGTATCTCTTCTGAGCTTTTCTTGCACATCTTTATACTTTTCTCAGTTCCAAAGTTGCCTCAGTGTCTCACAAAACTGCTGAAATTATTTGTTATGAATTAAGAATCCCAAAGTTATACTCCAGAAATGAATGAAAGAAGGAACACCAAATGAATTTTGGTTAGTCTGAATAATGACTTCTGGTAATGCCCAATTTGGATTTTTACTTTGCAGTCTCTTGCTGGATTGATAACAGCTTCAAAGATCACCTGAACAGTGACCAATGTGTCTCTGTGGTAGTCTGAAGAGCAAACAACTGCTTTACTTCACACATTGTGTCTCCCGTAGGAAGCATCTCTCATATATGTTTATCACTACTTAAAGTGAAAATAAGAGATGGGGATGTTAAAAGTGTTTCAGATTAACTTCAGCCATAAGAACCCAGCTGAACGCTGAATTTTGAATCAACTATGTATTTGTTTGTTTATTCGTGGAAATAGAGGGAAGTAGAGGTCTGGATCACCTCCCCTACAAGGACAGGCTGAGAGAGTTGGGACTCTTCAGGCTGAAGAAGAGAAGGCTTCAGGGTGGACTTTATGGTGGCCTCTCAGTACCTGAAGGGGGCCTACAGGAAAGCTGGGGAAGAACATCTTATAAGGGCATGTAGTGACAGGATGGGAGGAAATGGCTTTAAACTGGAGCGGGGTGGATTCAGACTAGATATTAGAAAGAAATTCTTTACTGTGAGGGTGGTGAGGCACTGGAATAGGTTGCCCAGTGAGGTTGTGGATGCTCCCACCCTGGAGATGATCAAGGCCAGGCTGGATGGGTCTTTGAGCAGCCTGGTTTAGTGGGAACCTATAGCGGAGGACTCGAAACTAGGTCCCTAGTAGTATTAGATCATAAAGGTCCCTTCCCACCCAAACCATTCTATGATTTACTCTACGATTCTATGAAATAAAGAAGTCCCAGCTTTATATGACATCTCCTTTACTTGAATACTTTGTATTTCAGACTGGGGGAATGACTCTGCATGTTTATATGCCAGTGGTTAAAGTAAGGGTAAGCCAGAGTATTTTATTACATAGATGGGGAAAGAGGCCCTGTCATCTCAGTGAACTTGGAATGCATTATGTCAGTAATTTGTGATTTTTCTGAGGATGTGGAATTTGCTGGGGGAAGTTACAGGATTACAGCGAGCTTGAGCTACTAAAAAAACCTGATACATTTCATTTTGCAAATAATAATTCATGTGACAATAGCTTGCTGCTAATGTTTACTGCCTTGCTGTATGAAGAAGTTATTTTCTCCCCCTAAACTGCACTATTTCCTTTTAGAATAACTATGACACTTTAAAATTAGTAGTATATCCTCAAATCTGAGTGTATGTACAGACAAAAGCTGCTCAGTAGACTCAGTAGACTAAGTGCTTTCTTAAAATCCATTCATAAGATGATCCATTTCAGCTTGGCTCCCTGATTCCTCTAGCATTTGAAATGAAAAATTGTGCAAAGCCTCACTTCCAGTGACTTTTTGTCTGTTTCCGTTTTTAGCACATGACTTTGCTTGTTTGTTTGGATGATTTATCTTAGACTTTCTGCTTGTTATGGTGACTATTAAGGATGCTATTACTTTTTTTTTTTTTTTGTGGATGGAAAAGTGCATTGCTGAATCCCATGCTTTCACGTGAGCTAGACAGATCTGATAAGAAACGTAGAACACTTGCAGTTTCTGTTACTCACTGCCAGGCATTTAAAATACTGTTTTGGTCAAAAGAGGATTAAAGAATGTTTAAATTTATTTTTACATGCTGACTTATTTTTAACATTGACACTTCATATGTTCAGTTTTTGCTCTGTAACAGTGAGAACTGGGAATTCTCTTCCCTTATACGGAAAGGAAAACTATAAAGGGGTGACACAGTCACGTGAAAATCTCTAGAGCTTTGAGACTTCCATCATGAGAGTTGATAATATAACAGAAGCTGACACCAGAGCACCGTTTCAACTTTGGGATGGGAACAATATCCAGGACATGTAAAGAACGGTGGATAGTTTTCATAATCTAACATTTTCCTTGCATAAACTATTATTTAGCTGGATGGCAGATTCCCCCATAACGCAATGACTTCTACGAGGCCACATATTTACTGTCCTTGAGTGACATTCTTTCTGCATTTCACAGTAGTGTTTCTTGTCTTTTTTTTCCACTCCTTTCCAATATAAGCACTGTACAGTGCTTCTGTGTATGTCTTGCCCAAGATTTTGATGTTTGTGACCCAGAGGTTGACAAAGAGATCTAGCATGTGCAGAAGGTACTGAGTTTAGACCACCAGCTCTAATGATATTTCCTTGTTGGAACACCATTTGTTTGCTTTGTGATGTAAACAACAGGACGTATTTTTGCCAACTGCTGTGATATGCTGTGAAAACAACCTGTGATTCAGGTTGTTTTACAGATCAGTAGCTTAGATAATTTTTGTGTCTAAAAGGAAAATTGCGTACTACTGTAGGCTTTTCATCCATAAACTTTAATGTAATTTGTCATTTCTGGGCCTTAATATCACAGGATGTTATTGAAGTGACATCTTTGAGATCAGTTTGTCCCCATATCTTGCAGAAGACAAACTGTGAATTTTGGTCCAACCAGATTTTAATCTTTCTGTAGTTGGATGAGGCTTTTTCTTCGCCTCTGTGGGTTCAGAAGATCAGTGTGAGAATTCTGATCCAGCCACCCTAAGTAAGACTAGGATTTTTAAAATTTCTGAATTGAAATTAGCCAGAGTTCATGTTGTATTTTCTTAATTGCAGCCAACACTTACAGAACAGTATTTGGATATTAAGTAGCAGCCAATAGCATTTCATTAGGGACTGAGTGTTTTAGCTGTCATAAGAAATTATCTGATTTTTTTAAATCATGTTCAGACTAAATTCTTATTTAACACGAAAACTGTTTTAAAGGAAGTGACTTTTTGCCTCAAAACCCAAACACTGAAATTTCCTTCCTATACTGTACACAGCATCTAGCTGAAAAAAGTCTTTCTTGAGTCAAGCTTTGTAACATCAGTGGTAGGAAGGGAACTTGCACCACTGTTCTTCTAGAACTGAGAATATGTTTTGGTCCAGTACTGTGCTAAATATATTCTATGCCAAAACTGCTAGCATTTAGGTTTGATCTCCTTCAGTCTGCCCTCAAGGATTCTGCTTCTAAGTCTTCTTGCTCTTCCCTTGGAAAGAGTACTAAGAGCATATCTAGAAGATACCTAAGTCATACAAACTTAGAGAATGGTTCGCAGAAATTATTGACCTCAGAGTTTTGAGGGACAAATTTTTTTTTCAGCCCTTAACATGGAGATCTAAAGTAAGCCAAATAGTACCCAATGAATAAGTGTGTTCCCATTTATGTTCCTATTTTTATTTTTTTTGTCAATTCCAATATTTACAGCTGGGTTTGGATTCATAGCCCCTTAGGAATATTACTCTTTGTCTTTCCCTGCTGGGGCTGAAAAGTATCAAGTTTTTAATGGGACTGAAGTTCACCCTTCTTCTCTTGCTGCTTACTGGTCTAAAATTAGGCTGCTAGGAAGACAAAATTGCAGTGGTACCCTTGCTAATCCTTATGGGTAGTGGTGGTCAAGAAGAAGTAGAAGGACAGAGCAGGATTGAAATTGATGAAGATACCATTAACTGCTTAAAGCACTTAAAACTGGTACTTGTATTCTTTGTGTATTGCAATATTTGGCAGCAAGAGGAAAAGAAACAGGATCAGAGAATATGTAAAGAGCAGGTAAAATGCATTTATATTTATCTCTAGGACTCTTCATTAAATTCTCATTGATGACATTGGAACCATTAGCATTGCCTATAGTTTTATTTTATATTCACCACAGAGATTAGTGGGAAAAAAACTTTGAATAGATATACAAATGATGGATAATTAAGGTTATGCTTGCTGAGTCACCAATTATGATTTCAAATAGGTTCAGTGTTTTTCATGAAGGCATTTCCTGGAGAAGGGAAAAATACAACATGCTGTTTATTTGCCTATATTTAACTGTTATACAAAAAAAAAGAAAAGCAATTGATAGTGCTTAGAGAAAATTTTTTTTACCAGTCTAACGTACTTTTCTTGAGCAGTCACCATCAATAGATTTTGGATCCAACAGACTCTTTAAGTCTTTGGCACTAAGTTGCCGATGCAGACTGGGATTTTTTTAATTCCTTTTAGGAATTGATAAGAGAGAAAAAAATATTTAAAGTTCTCCTTTAGCATAAACATTCAATTAAAGTACACAGTATCCACAGTGCCAACAAATTTAAAAATATATATATCTCAAAGAAACAGGAACATACAAGCAAGAGATTTCAGAAGCTCAGTAGTCTGTGTAGTGATGGTCCTGCTCCCTGCATTATTGACGCAGCAGGACTGTGTTCTTTTTCACAGAATAGCAAGGGACAGTGTGATTCACGAGGAGTGATGCTTGTGATACTCTACTGATGTGTAGATCTAATTTTCAGGCTGAACAGGGAATTGAACTCAACAGCACCATTTCCTGAGGGAATGCTGTAACCACTGTACTGTTAGAAAAGGCAATTTAATGCCATTTTCTCTTTTTTGGCTGTGCTTTCAAAAGCAGTTGAAAATTGAAGTTAGGGCAGTTGTGTTTTGGAAGAATTGTATTCAAAGCAAAGCTGTGTTATTCCTGTGCTACCTGCACTCAGATCTCCCAAAGATCTGCAAGGTACAGACTGAGCAAACCAAGGTTATCAAATACAGTGAAGCTAGCTGTGTGTAGCTGATAAGCTACCAAAACTCCAGCATGATCTGAAGGAGAACTTGGGACAAACTTTGAAGACTTTAATCTGAAAATGTGGGTGAATATGGACTTAAAGGTGTCACGTAGTCAAGCACGGACTGTCTAACTCTTGATCCTGTAAGTCACCCTTTTCTCCAGAACATGAAAACTGCTTTTCCTTATGCCTGGATGTATGAAGTATTACCAGCCTTCTCATTCTCACCCTGGTAAACTGCTTCTCAGAGAAAAGCACTTAGAGCAAAAGCAGTCAAAGGGATTGTCTCATGCAGAGACTGTCATTTAAAAGGCTAATAATACATGTGTTAAGTTCTTTGGAAAGATTTTGTCAGTGCAATGGATGCATTTACATTCTTGTATCCTGTCACAACTTCAAGATGATTGATTTTTCTGACAGGCTAAAATATGATTTGTAGGTTTTAACTAATGACTCATCTTTTTGGGAGACTGTCTGGAGTTAATTGTTCTATCATCCTATTTCGAGTTATTATAGGGAAAAGTGGAATTATTTTTAGTTAATTTTGAGTAAAGATGTATTGACTTAGTAATAACAGTTTCAATCTTACTATTAAAAGTACATTTTGTATTTCAGTTCTGTTTCTATTTAAAGAGTACATGCCTCTAATATATGAGATCATAGCCTTTATGGTGTTATGTTTTTGAATGTTCCCCCCCCCACCCTCGGCTACACCATAACTGTTTAGGCTTTACAAAACTTTGTGCACCTCAACTGAGGCTTTTCTGTATTTCATTTACAGAACACAAAATATTGCTTACAAACTCCATAGAATACTGTGATAAGTTATAGCATAGGTAAAGTACTTTGAAAGTGAGATAGTATTATTGTAGATAATAAGTGCAATGATCTTTATCACTTTTATTGTCACTTAAAACAAAGACTATCATCATTTCTTGGTTCTGTATTTAAAAAAATCCTTAAGAACACGAAGGTCTTCAATAGTTGGTAACTGCTAATTTTTTGTTGGGAAGTAAGCTGTGTTTAGTCTTACTATTGATTTTTTTTAATTATTATTATTATTATTATTATTATTTTCAAATGAAATGTCTATCCAACTTCTAGATCATGAGGAAGGTTTAGAAATTTCAGTTAAACTGTAACTTCATGGATACTGGGTAACCTAAAATCAATGGCATGGATTACACTAGGCTGTGCACCAAGAAGGAAGACTGCATGCAACTTTTCAATAAGAATCTAAAAACCATCTGTAGCATATATTTAAACAATCCATCTGTTTTGTGAAATGCAAAGGCCTGCTCTTGAAAACACAGGAGTTATCAAGTGACACCAAAATGATAAAACTATGCTCTTTTGTTTTTCAGGTCTTAGGAACAGATGAGGATAATATGGGGGATGGCTGCTCTCAAAAACTGGCTTCTGCCAAGTTCCTGCGACTTCTGCTCCTAATACTGATTCCATGTATTTGCGCCCTTATCCTGTTGCTGGTAATTCTGCTTACCTTTGTAGGTGAGTGCTAATGGAGTAAATTGTCTCATTTTCTGTGAAGGAACTGAAAACTGAGATATAACAAGCACTGGTATAATTGTGGATGTTCAAGGTGTGCATTAGTACATCTACCTAAAACAAACTAATTACCTAGTGAAAGAATAATGCTTGTTACAATGAGACAAATACGCTGCTTAGATTTATATATTTAAAATTTATTGAAGGTAACAAAGAAACCTTTTCATTTCTTATGAGCATACGACCTGAAGAGGTAGTATGTAGATGGTTTTCAGCAGTCATTTTATGGGTACAAGATGATGTTTATGTTGGACTTTTATGTATTTAAGCAAAATATGTTTGTTTGTTCTATTATATGAAATATATATCAATGCAAAACCTCAAATGTGTTTTGTAGAAACTTGTTCCAGGAATATTAGATTTCGTAATGGCTTATTCTGATAACTAACTGCATAGATTACAGAATTAACAGGCTAATAGTTTATAACCAGCAGAATTTTAAGAAGCCATCCCTCTGTTACCACTACAGAGAAGTTGACATATCTTTTAATTAATTATTTCAACTGCAGCATGAGAAAGACAGTAATGCTGGGTTAAATTTTTTTTTTTTTTAAGAGTTAAAATAATCTGTTCTTTCAGTGCTGAGAATTTGTGGGATTTCTCAATTTTTTAAAATGAAAATATTTTCTTGTTCAGCTTAATTAAGTACTTCAGAAGCACATCTTTAATGAGTGTGCTGATGTGAGAGAGTGTGCATGTGTGTATGTATGTGTAACATAGGTTACTCAGGAAGTAATGTCTCCTATTGATTTCCATGCAAACTGCAACAGATACAAAAAGCATAGCAACGCTGTTTTTTAGAGCAAATTCTCAACTACGAAATACTGTTTTTCAACATAGTCACCCCCATTAGCTAAGCATTTTCACCAGCAGTGAACATAAGCCTGTGTGCCACGCTTGTAAAAATCTATACCAGTGGATAGATTGCCACTGCTGAAACACACCATGTACTGCCTCACTGTGCTGACACTTACTGTTTGGTCTCCGTAAATGTCCAGCAAGTGTCAAAAAATGAATGTCAGTGCTTACTTTTTTTTCTGTGTGGAAGGCTCGGCTTCATACACGCTTTCATGTCAGACACCATTTTCTCAGATTGCTCCTTTGCTTCTCTGTCACACAGCAACAGAATGTTATGAAGTACTGTTTGGAAGGTCCAACCTTTACTGAGCAGCCCTTCTAAATATGTATAAGTACATATTATTATAATACATAGTAATGTATATGTATATATATTTATATAATATATTATATATTATATAATAAATATATTTATATAATATATTTATATATATACATATACATTACTATGTATTATAATAATATGT